>NC_079149.1:1874614-2189517 GCF_945859685.1 Eupeodes corollae | reverse complement strand
TAATGTACCATTCATGTGGTTGTAATTTTAACATTAAACTCGGATAAATTACCATTTTTGACCTCCTATTTCTGACCACGGCTGAAAAAAAACCCACCAGACCGTTGAATTTTATATAATAGCGCATATTCACATCAATGAGTTTTGTTTATACTCCAAATATTTTCTCTTGGTCTATTAAATAAATAAAATAAATAAGGTTGCGCAACAGTCCGTAGAGAACCAGGGCCTAGTGACTTACAACTCTCAACCATTCCAGTGTGCGAGTAATTGCAGGGATGGAGGGGACTTATAGTTTATATGCCGAATCCGAACGGCTAATTTGAGAAAGCACTTTTTCATGACAAGAATAACTCTTGGAGAATATGTTTCTTTTTAGGTGGCACAGGCACTTTTTTTAATTCATTTTTATTAATTCAATCTTACACCTATCTTAAAGCTAGACAAAAATTCGTAAAACTAGCTTAATAAACCGTAACTTACAACTAACTTACTGGTCCCTTACGGACACTCTAAGTTAAACTAACAGTTCAACGCACTAACCATCATGCCACGGGTATTTCTGCTCTTGGTCGATTGGTTGTGAATAAATAACTAAGCGAAATTTGACATTATTACATTGTCAATCAGGACAATAAATAAGGTTTAAAATAAACGCTTTTGAGACATTATTATATTGTCAATCAGGACAATATATAAGGTTTAAAATAAACGCTTTTGAGGTTTTGGAGGTCTATCATCGAAACTTGGCCCCGATTTCAAATAATTCTCAATCGAATGCCGTTAAGAACATTTTTGAGGGTATTTTTAAAGGCCAACACAATCCAAAAAACAATTGTTAAATCATTAGCAAATTAATACAACTTTATTTAAACAACTATACATATGTCTACATTGTCTAGATTTCCGGTAGGGTCCGAAGGCTTACTGATAGCTGCTACATAGGAAACTTAAGCCAAAATAGAGTTTGTTGAAATTTTAAAAACTTTTGTCAGATTAAATGCTTCAACGACGAAGTTTTGAAATATCTTTTCTAATAAAATCGAAGAGCGGAGTGTGTTAAGAGCACGTGAACAAACAGGGATCGGGAATAACTGACTCACCGTGAATTTTAGTTTATAAAATGTATGTGGCAACACTGACTCCACTTTAACCAAATCGTTTGCTTGTTTTTGCTTCCAAATTCCATCTAGTATATTAAGTAAGTAAAGTATCGCTCTCACCAAAGTCACAAGTCACAACGTCAACGTCAGTAGTCGCTTCTCTCTTATTGTTATAGCCTCGCTGTCGCTGTCGCTGCTGCTGTTGCTTCTGCTCTGCTGCTGCCTGTAGCCTATAGCCTGTGCCTGTGCCTGTTGTCGACGCCGCCGCCGCCGCGACGCTTCTTAGCTACGTCAAGATCCACAGAGTGGCTACTCAAAAAGAACAAAAAAGAAGTATCTGCGATAATTATTCGCTTATGATCTTTCATTCTTTTCGGTGTTTCTTCTATTTTTCTTGAATGGAAGATGAGTGTTAACGTACGGTGCCATTTGTAATCTTTAACAAAAGATTACTGAATTCCAATACTTAAAATTAATTAAAAGCAAAAACGGAAAGGTTCCACTTTTTTTGAGTGACTGAGTGAGTGAGTAGTGTATGGTGGGTCTTCCTCTTTTGTTTGCATTTTGTATCGAGAAAAGTTTTTTTTTATAATTTTCAAATAAGACTGATAACGCTAGGTCGGTTTAAAAGCGCCACACCAAGATAGATACGCCGGCAGTTCAATTACTGGAACGAGACATTAAAAGCTACCGCGCGAGATATTTTCAACGTATATTTAACGGTGATCGTTGCATTTTAATTAATTTTACTAAACAACTTATATATACTCGTACCTGCCTACACATTTTAAGACCATGGTCAAGAATAGGAGATACGAAGGAGGTAAGGATATAAAAATAATAGTGTCCTCTATTTCTTTTTGATTCTCAAGTTTTTTTTTCAATTTTTGTTTACTTCAAAAATTATTATTAACCTCTTTTTCGAAAAACGGAAAAATATACGAGTGTAATAAATTGTGTGAGAATTATATTCAACGTTTTGCGTATAATGAAACAGCGATGTTTTTTTCTTTTTATTTATATTTTTCTATTTGAATTTTATTTTTGGAAAAATAGAAAGCACACATTTTCTTATCAGTCTACAAATGTGATTGTGCAATATTTGGTTAAAGTGTTTGTGAATTTCAATATATATTGAGGTTTTTTAAGTAGTGTGTGGTATATGATTGTGTTAGTTCTCAACAAATAAAAATAAAAACCTTTTTCTACTGTTATGCGTGTTTGTCAATTCTAAACGTCAAAACTTAACTGTGACTATGAACTAGATAACTAACAACTTAACCTCATAATATCATAAAACTGAATAATGTTCCAAAATAATAAAAATACTCCTTTAAAATAAAATAAAGAAAACAACGATAAGTCGCAACAAAACAACGCTCTACAGCAGGTTGTTTAAGTGACCGAAATTATTTGACACATCATGCGTCAGATGGGTGTTCTTTTATTCAACTTCAATACATAAAACCTGAATAACAAATAAAATAAAGAAAGACAAAAACGTTTTTAAAACGTGATAATACAAGTGAAACAATAACCAGCGTGAGTGTTGACGTTAAAACTGGTATTTCTTTTTATGCACAACACACAATTTAACACGTGTTTTGAAGCTTTTCTGCTTAAACATCGAGAACTCTAAAATGGTGTCTAGAGAGTGTTCATATGACAGATTATTTAATCTATCAATCTAAAATGTGAATTATGTGTACTGTCATTTCTAAACCCAGTTGTATCTCTGTTGTTCATATTTACCTATGTGTTATAGTTATCAAAAGGTCTATACCTCGTACATTGTTTTATTTGTTTCTAAATTAAAATTCAAGGACATTTGAATTATGTTATCACTATCAGTAATAAATCCCTTAGAGATGTAAACACCCTTGAATCTTACAACAAAGTTGGAATAGGTGCAAACCTTAAAACATATCTGTCAAAATCACATTGTGCAATGACATCTGCTTTAGAAAAAAACTATATATTTCACGTCAAGCAGATAAGATAGATTTTGAAATATGGAAGCTAGCGGATGCTGATGACGTTCATCTCTTATAAAAAGTTGTTGGATTTCAAATTCATACACAGTTAATTTTGAAATCTTTTGCATATATATTAATAAATGTCAAAATCTTCAAGCCTTTGAGTGAATTTAAGTTTACCACTTGATTTATAAACCGCACTTTTAATAAAATTAATACCGTGTCTCGAGAGATGGAAATCTTTATGCAGTCTTTGAAATGCAGGATTAAATGTTCAGAAGAACAGCGAAACAGTAGACGCTGGAAATATCATATTAATCTGCAGAAATGTATAATGCAACAATATTTCGAAAATCGTTCGAAGATTTCAAGTAGTTTTAATGAGAAAATGTGAACTTCTTCCGTGATAAATGGATGGTCTTTTCTGTTCCGATCTCTAGTTAATATTATCAAAAGGTTTTGATTTATTTTACTTGAATCTTTCTGAATAATTGTATCTTATCTTCTATTTTCTAATGAGAAATTGTTTTATTTAGAATTAGCAAAGAAGAATATTTTATTTGTTAAATTTTTCTTAGTTTGTTGAGTAAATAAAAATAAGTAACAAGAACTCACGAACTTCTTTTTGAGTGGCAACATTGTTTGTTTATGTTTTGTTTAATTTTTGTTGGCAAAATGAAAATCCATTTAAAATTTGTGTATAAATATTTGTCTGCAGATTATGGACATCAACTCTTTGGACGCGATTCACGATCTGTACACGTTTTGGATTGATTAATGGAAGATTTTGTGTGTTTAAATGGAATCTTATAACATGACTAATAACAGAGGTCCATCTTGATGGAAAAATAATTTTTAATTCTTGAATTCCATTAAAAATTAACTTTTACTCTTGAAGAGGCTCAAACAAAGATATTAACACTTTTTATGTGCAATATTAACATAGGTGCTTACTTAGTGGGATTTTTATTTTTAATGGTTTATTATAAGTGTAACACTTAATTTACATCGACGACCGATATTTTTGACGACTTCAGTCATTTGTAAGAAAAATTCCCAAAATATGCAAAGATGGAATATGTTAATTTATATTAAAAGTATAGCAGTGGAAAAAACTTAATTCAGTTATGTGTCATACATAATCAAAGCAGACTTTTGGATGTTAAAATTTTTGTTTGTTAACCTTTGTATTGGTTTTTCCAGGAATTTTTTCAAACTTGGGACCGATAATATACAAGCTGTATTTATATGGAGAATATCTTAACTTCACCTTAATTATTTTATTTCAGTTTCTAAACAGATATTTTGGTAAAATAAGAGTATCAATAAAATCACTGAAGATTTCCCGTGTTTTTTTGGCATTTTATAGATAGTATAGTAGAAAATTCCCAAGAAAACGCATCGGCAGTAGCCAGATTTTTGTATTTAAAAATTGGTACAACTGAAAGAACCCCTGTCAAAGTAATAATAAAAAAAAAAAACAAAAATAAAAGAAAGTTTTGTGAAAATCAAAAGTTAAAATTAACTTCAGCAAAATAAAGCTAACTAAAACTAATAAATGGACAATTTTCAAGAAGAAATGTTAGGAAAACATCTGGAAATTGAGATTCTATAAAAAAAATAGTTCATTTAACAATTGCTTCAAGGAGGGGGTGTGTTCGTAGACTACTGAATTAACATGTGGTGCTGAAGCGTGCTTGAAGCTCGCCTCAATTCTTTTTATTCCTTAATCAAGTTGAAATGAGCTTGATTCGCCTCGATTCCGGCCGAGGATCGGAGTTAAATCAAAAATTTGTGAAGAAAACATGTGTGGAAGAGTTGCATGTTTGTGTACAATAAATAGTTTTTTTAATCAAATTAAAAAAAAATGCACATGGAGTAGATAGCATATTCTTATATGGTGCATTTAAGAAAGTGCTGTCAAACATTTTTAAAATCTTTTTGTGCGTTGGTAACACTAAAAAGATTTATTTAATCTAAACTGAAATAAACCTTTGGGAGAAACATAGCAAAAACGAATTATATTTTCTATTGTTTTTTCTTGCAAAATAACCCCAGTCTATTTTCATTAACAAAAGTAAATAAAATCAACAGTAACAGATTGATTTTTTCCCCAATGGAAAACACAGGATTCCAAATGCACAACTACTCAACGAACACAGCCATCGAGATACAAATGCAATATCAATCGTACCAACATACTACGGATATTGTTTTTGTTATTCGTGTAAGATCCTACTATACTATTGATAGATTTTCCAAAAAACACGGGTGTTGTCAGCCCTACTTTTATAATTTTCCACAAAATATTTGACTTTTATTTACGACCGCGAGGTGGTGTAAACATAGTTTTTAGTATAATCTTTCATTTTTTACTATACTTTTTTTAAATTTGATAATGTTGGATAGATTTGACGAAGTGCGGAATATACCACACTTGCTCACCATTTCTAAGAACTAAAAAAAACTATGATAGTTCATTTCGTCAATATTTTCAAAAAAAATTGTTTTTAACGTCGATTTTCGGCTCCCAAGTGATACTTGTATTATTTTCTGCTAATTTATTTTTTCACAACTTTGGATGTGAATATACTTATGAGAGATTCCAAAAATATCAACATCATAAAAATGATTTCATTATTGAGTTGAGCTAAACTTACTTACTCTTATGCAAACAAGACAAGTTGAATCATTCCTATTTCCCTTCCCTATTTTTGTAGATATAAAAATATATGAGTTAGTGAATAACAATATTTTGAGATAAAATTTGTTTTGTTTCATCCATCTTTCATTTTTAGACAGCTGTCTAGATTATGTCACACGTAATTATAGTTTGAACAAATCTTAAACCGAATACATATTTATTTAATAATCAAAATGTTTAATAAAAGTGCAAATCAGGAGATATTAAAAATGTGCGTCGTTTTCAAAATATTCATTCAAAATCATCATTTACGCAAATAGATAACCAAAAACCTCAATCGATGTTTTTGAATGATTCCAGGAACTGAGATGAATTTTAATTCCTTCCGATGATTTGATTTTTACGAGTGTCTTTTGAATTTAAGTCATTTCTCAATTCTGAATAGATTTTTAAGACCATTTTTCCTAAAACATTTCTAACCACTGTTTTTATTAATGCACTAATAATTTTAACCGGAATTGTTTATTTGTGTTTGGATAAAACCAATAAAACAATTAAGTTTTTGTGTCATTAATCTTTATCATTACATTAGGAGTATGTTCCTACTTTCAATTAATCTCTAATGCGTATTTTCCCTTTATTTCACTTCCTAGTTCAAATATTGTTCATGATAAGAATTTATCAGGCTTTGATGGAAATAAAACGATTTTACTTTGAGTAATTTCAGAAATGATCTATTTAAAATTTCACAATAAATAAAAACAAGAAACAAAAGTAAACTAGGTACCATTTTGAATCAAATAGGTTTTATTTTATTTAATTTTTATAGTTTAGTAGAAGTTCTAATATAAATTTGAAAATTTCATACCCAAAGTACCTTTGTTTCATAAGAAAAGAAAAAATTTCAACATACTAACTAATTATCAATTGAGGGTGTATCTATCTACTTTATATTTTAAAAATAACGATTTCAATATCAATTTTTATTTGAATATTTAAGATTACTTAATCACTTTATTTGATTATAAATCAATACGTGAATTTTCATCAAAAAACAGACTATTAAGCAAATATCAATAAATGATGTCAGAAATTGATAAACATTAAAAAAAAATATTATTTGATTAATTTCTGGCAATATGCATATATTTGTATACTTTTCTAGTCATATGCAAACTATCAGCTGTTTAAAAATCATGTGCTGAAAATTATTAAATTAACACAAAATCATTTCTTCAAATTATCTACTTACAATCAAACGTATAATACTTATAAATGTATATCACTTTTGAACACGTTTCAATGTCAGCGACTCTTTTTTAGTAATTTATATTTTTGTATTACATTCAATTGACATAAATTTATTAAGTTAAACGGCACCCTTTTTTAATGCCATGCTGTACAATATCAGTACATAGAAACAACGCAGCAATCAGAGATACGAGATTGTTTTTCGTTCTTAAATTTAACACTCTATTACACTCGCAACAACACTTATCGATAATTTTTGACAGTGGCGTAGCTTTTTAAATCTCTGATTTTCTTAAGTTTTTCTTTTAAAGAAACAATCCTTCTAGTAAGATGATACTTCAGTAAAATTGGTTGGGTGTGACAGTCTGCTTCTTAAAATCCCTTTTCTTGAAATCCCACTTTTTAAAAAACCATTTTTTAAATCCCATTAATCTTAAATTCTGATTCCTGTTTTAAATAATAATTTTCAAACAAAATTATTTTATACATTTAAAAAAATTATCATACATTTGCTAAAATCTAACTCTTTATAATATTCTGTTTTTTCCATTCCACCTTTTAAAATCCCATCGCCTTTAAACCCATTTTTTAATAATATTAAATTTGAAATCAAAGATAGGAATTGGCGAAATTTGTGCCAATTTTAAAAGGGGGAATTGTAATAAATCGAAATTTTAAACAATTTTAATTTAAACATTTCTTATTCAAATGATTGTTTTAACAAACGGGATTTAGATAGAAGAAGGTAACTTAAAAAGAGTGGATTTTTAATAGTTGAAAAAAATGATAAAAACAAATAATTTCTGCAGGAAATTTAAGACAAACTTAAACTAGGCTTAAAAAAAGGATTAATAATTTGTTTTTCCTTCTTTTAAGTTCTGATAGTTTTTATTTTACTCAAATATTTCTGTTTTTAGTCTCTGAACTACAACTCTGTACTATATTTTACAATCTAGACGTACTTTTTATTTTTTATAGTTGTAAGTAAAATGTTTACAATTCGTATTTAAATTCACAATAGGCTAGGCAAAGTTATTAGGTATGCTACTCGGATTCTGGAGCTTTATTAGGTACATTAGGTATGCACGAGTATATACTTTAAAGA
The DNA here is from genome assembly GCF_945859685.1 of Eupeodes corollae. Classification (NCBI taxonomy): domain Eukaryota; kingdom Metazoa; phylum Arthropoda; class Insecta; order Diptera; family Syrphidae; genus Eupeodes; species Eupeodes corollae. Next base: position 2,181,438 of record NC_079149.1, on the reverse strand, counting down.
AATTAATTCATTTACAGTGTTAGTTAAATCGATCGTGAAAAATGATAATTTTCCTATTGAAAAATACTTAATTCTCAAAACAAAAAGCGATACAACAACAGCTTGTAAAATTATCTTACAATCTCTTAACATTTAACTCATGTAAAATTATAAATCAGAAAATTGCATAATGACTACTTCTGAGTGTATGACATTTTAAATTTAATAGGTTCAGATTTAGGTTTGTTTGATTTGTTTATTTTGTTGGCTGAAACACAAACACGCTTCAGCTTCGGCTTCGCCTGACGTTTGCAAGTTCAGCCATAGGACTTCAATGCAAGCTATCACAATGAACCTTCGACCTCATGTTTCATTTGACAATCGTAAGGAAATAACGTAATGTTACGTAAAGTGACTCCAAACGGAAGCTCTATCTCAAATTAATTGCTGAATCACAAACACGCTTCAGCTTCGGCTTCGTCTACGTTACGGTGGGCCTGCTTCGATGTTGCTTTGAATGACATTTCTATTATTTCATCCCTCCAAAGAGAAATATTTTGTTTGTTGACATTTTTTTACTGCTGTTGAGCTGTCAGACAAAGCAAATGTTCATATAATTGAACTGAAGCTGAAGCGTGTTTGTGATTCAGCCATTACTGAACATTTGCTTTGTCTGACAAATCAACAGCTGTAAAAAAAAGTCAACAAACAAAATGCATTTGTTTTGGAGGGCTTCCCATTGGTTATTGAAGGCTGTGTAAGCTACTTACGCGATAAATTTAATTTTTTCCATTTCAAACCTTAAATTTTTTTTTCATTTTGAGAAAAAATAACAACTGCTAATGACATGAGTGCCATTTTAAAAATGTCATATTGGAAGTGACATTCAAACTGTTTGTGTTTCAGCCATGTATGACATGTCACTTCTTAGACGTGTTTATACGCACTGTTTTTATTAGCAATGGAATAAGTATTTTACCAGGATTTTAGCTAATAAATGTATAGTAAACTTAAGAATATGTCTAACTAGAAAATTGCTTAGTCCTGAACAATAGGTTGTTTGAATTAATTATTTAAGCTTCAAGAGAGCACTTCTTCTTGGTTCTTTTTGTATTGTTGAGCTCTCTTTATGAGTAAAATATTTCCAAAATTATAAGAGGACATATAAACAATTAGTATACATTTTTATTAGGTCTGGAAAATAATGATTCCATAGCCCAGTTATCAACTTTAAACATTTGAAGTTTCACACATTAACACCTTTCAATATTTTATTCCATCATTAATAAAATTGCGTAATCTATAAAAAGTCATTGGACCCAATTCTCATTTTATTGACGTAGACGTTACTCAGCGAAACTATATAAAATGCAAAAATTTTGATTTCATTTATCTCCCCGCTTGCGATTTGATTCGTTTTAATTTGTTTCATTTTTATATATTTGTTTTTTTCTTTTACGCCATGAGCTTATATTAAATAATCATCAAACACGTTGATGTAAAATAAATAAGGTACAGTCTTCACTTCGCACCACAAACAGAACTATCATAATAATATATTGGTTATTTAAATTTTCAACTTTCATTGACAAAATTAGTATATTGATTTTGTTTTTGCGTCTACACGTTTTATACAATTTAATTTGCTTGATTGAAAGCCGCCTCTTTTTTTTAATTTGAATGGAACTTTTTTATTCAGTAGTCGTTTGATTTATTCATTTAAAAATTTGACACAAGCAGCTATTAATTAACTATAAGAGTTTTTGACAGCATAATTGCGCTTGATATAAACTAAATATGGCTATTTGTAGTAAAAAGTTATGGGTAGCTTTTATATCTATATAAGTGAGTATAATCATGGTTGATTCAATTTATAATTGTGTGGAATTTTGAACTTTAACTTGAATTCTGGTTCTTTGTTGACCTTTGTACTTGCAAAATTAGTGTGACTTAATTATATTATAGGAAGAATGTACGGTTATAGCATACAGATATAAAAGGTATCTATAATTAAAAGTCAATTATTATTTGGAAGTTATAAATTAATTTGGAAATACCAAAAATTGTTTGAAACGATTCAAACAAATCACCTTAAATTTTTTTAAATAGTTACATTTTATTTAGGGCAAGAAATCTGCACAAAAATACGTCTTAATGAGTAAAGTTTATAAATATTATATCGTGTTATGACTTTAAAGAAGAATTCGTTGAAGAAAATTCGTAAAAAGAATTCAAATAAAGTTTGTCATATTTCTCATCGAAGAAGAAATATTTCTCCAAAAATTGGAATTCGTCAAATGTGGAATCTGTAGTCTTTAATTCTGTGTTAGTATTTAAGTAATGAACGAGGCTTTAAAAGGTTATTTTTAACCATTCGTAGTATGAATATTTTCGAGAGGATCTGTAATAGAGCCCAATATTTGTTGAGCACAAAAGCACTCTCTGGGAGAATTTTAGTTCTTGTATTTGACCAATCAGAGCCGGATTTAGGGGAGGACAACAGGGACGAAAGCCCCGGGGCCTTAACAAACTGGGGGCCCCCACAATAGAGGCTTGAAACATTTTTATTTCAAATTCCAACTAATAAACACTAGTAAACATCTGTTCCTTTGATATCTTTTTTTTGCTCTTTTACCTTAACCTACAGCCACAGTACTTTGTACATACATGATTATTTAATTATATTGATCCTAAATACCAGAAATTCGATACGGGTATTCGATTCCGTGCCTCGACAATTTTGTTTTCTTGTATGTCTACATATTTACATATACATAACATATATATATATGTACATAAAATTGCTGTAAATAAATTGGTAATTTGTCCAAGTCCAAGTTTTTTGTTTTCAAGTCTTGAAAAAGCTCAGCGACACTCGTTGGTCTTGTCGAGCTGAAGCTACGAAAGCCTTAGTCAACGGCTATTCGGAAATCGAAAAAGCTCTAACCAGCATATCTTCCAATAAAGGAAAAAACAAATCGTGCAACGCACCTTCTATAGAAGATGAGTGGTGTCGAAACCGATATCTTGGAGCGTTTTAACGCTACAAACAAGATGTTGCAAGACCCGAAAATGATTCTTGAATCGGCAATGCGTGCACTAGGATCATTGAAATCATTCGTGAAACCTAAACGAAATGATTTTGATAAATACGAGGAAGCATACTGATGAATATGGTGCACCCGTACCAGAACGAGAAATGTGAGATTGAATTCGCTCGATTGCGGGAAAGTACAAGACGCAAATCTTTCACCCAAGTAAAAATACAAAGTATCCGCCTTCATCCCAGTGATTGACCAGTTATCCGTTTCTCTTACTGAAAGATTGCATGAATATGAAGCTGTACGTTCGAGATTTGGATTCCTGAATCACATCGAGGAGGTGGATGTTAAAAATTTGAACGCTGCAACAGAGTCATTGGTGAAAGTGTATCCGGATTATTTACAGCCTAGTCTTTGTAATGAGTTGGCTCAATTTGTGTCTTTGATTGACTCATACAAAAAAGAAAAGGACTATGGAATAGATCATTCGACGGAACTATTTTACTACCCAATTCTCAAAATACAAATTTCAGAGCTACATTCTCAAACCTCGAAATTGCACTGAGAATGTATTTGGTAACAAATTTCACTGTAGCGCGCTCATTTTCAAAAATGAAAAGTAATAAATCAGCATAAATCAAATAAACGGTGATTTTTTAAGAGCTTGAGAACTTTACAAAAAAAAATACGCATAAAATTTGCAAAATCTCATCGATTCTTTATTTGAAACGTTAGATTGGTCCATGACATTTACTTTTCAAAGATAATTTCATTTAAATGTTGACCGCGGCTGCGTCTTAGGTGGTCCATTCGGAAAGTCCAATTTTGGGTAACTTTTTCGAGCATTTCGGCCGGAATAGCCCGAATTTCTTCGGAAATGTTGTCTTCCAAAGCTGGAATAGTTGCTGGCTTATTTGTGTAGACTTTAGACTTGACGTAGCCCCACAAAAAATAGTCTAAGGGCGTCAAATCGCATGATCTTGGTGGCCAACTTACCGGTCCATTCCTTGAGATGAATTGTTCTCCGAAGTTTTCCCTCAAAATGGCCATAGAATCGCGAGCTGTGTGGCATGTAGCGCCATCTTGTTGAAACCACATGTCAACCAAGTTCAGTTCTTCCATTTTTGGCAACAAAAAGTTTGTTAGCATTGAACGATAGCGATCGCCATTTACCGTAACGTTGCGTCCAACAGCATATTTGAAAAAATACGGTCCAATGATTCCACCAGCGTACAAACCACACCAAACAGTGCATTTTTCGTGATGCATGGGCAGTTCTTGAACGGCTTCTGGTTGCTCTTCACTCCAAATGCGGCAATTTTGCTTATTTACGTAGCCATTCAACCAGAAATGAGCCTCATCGCTGAACAAATTTTGTCGATAAAAAAGCGGATTTTCTGCCAACTTTTCTAGGGCCCATTCACTGAAAATTCGACGTTGTGGCAGATCGTTCGGCTTCAGTTCTTGCACGAGCTGTATTTTATACGGTTTTACACAAAGATCTTTGCGTAAAATCTTCCATGTGGTCGAATAACACAAACCCAATTGCTGCGAACGGCGACGAATCGACATTTCAAGGTCTTCAGCAACACTCTCAGAAACAGACGCAATATTCTCTTCTGTACGCACTGTACGCTTTCGTGTGGTTGGTTTAAGTCCAATAAAGTAAACTGAGTGCGAAACTTGGTCACAATCGCATTAATTGTTTGCTCACTTGGTCGATTATGTAGACCATAAATCGGACGTAAAGCGCGAAACACATTTCGAACCGAACACTGATTTTGGTAATAAAATTCAATGATTTGCAAGCGTTGCTCGTTAGTAAGTCTATTCATGATGAAATGTCAAAGCATACTGAGCATCTTTCTCTTTGACACCATGTCTGAAATCCCATGATCTGTCAAATACTAATGCATGAAAATCCTAACCTCAAAAAAATCACCCTTTAGAAATCATCAACGATTTTTTTTAATTTTAGATAATTATTTTTTCGTTTTGTATTTACATGCTTAAGAAATCTAATTGGTTTCACAATAAATTATTTATTGAAAAACTCAAGTGAAAAAAATGGTTTACTTTATTTTGAAAATAATTTGGGGCGAGGGGGCCTCCGCTTCTTCACTGGCCCAAGGCCTCTGGACCTCTAAATCCGGCCTGTGACCAATACTTAGTTTTCATTTGATTCGATGCAGCAGACATTTTTCGTTTGTCCGAAATACAAAATCACTTCAAGTGTATAATTATCGCTACCCTTATGTAAATTATTAAAAATAGTTCCCATTTCTGAGCAGCAATTAGGTACAATCTAAACTGTTAAACAAACATCGTAATTTAAATAACTGCCATTAAGTTGTTGACATACCTTCATTAAATAAATTGATAGTTTATTTATAATAAATTGTTTAAGTATCAACTATACAATCAATTAGTTTGACAAACCAGAAATAGGAAATGCTTCTATTTACTATCTTTTGTTTATAGTTTTTACTTTTTTAGACAATACTTTTAAATCGTTATTAAAAGTGTTTTTTAAATGCATGTTTTAGATGAGTGTTTATTTGATTTATTTCAGTAGCAATTGATTTTATTGACAAACAAACTTGAATAATTCAATCAACAAACGAAAGAAATTAATTTACTTACTTTTTAATGGAGTGTTTCAGAGATGAAAGATTAGAAATTTTTAATTACTTGAGATTTTAAAAAAAAGTACTATTTTTAGCATAAATGCATAATGCCAATTGTTTATCTACAAATAAATATTTGTTTTTAAATTCCACATTTAAGTCTTATTAAAAGTTATGAATTTTTAAACTTTGAAAACCTTCTTCTGTGAACTAAATTGAGATTGAATTCATAATCACTTTTAATAATAATTGATTGATACTAAACAATTAATTATGGTAAATCAATTTTAGGATCTTCTACTCTTACTATTATCTTTAATATAATGTCTCGATAGTAATGGGTTCAAATTTAGAGTAGTAAGCCAATACTTTATCAGTCAGAGTTATTTTTGGCATATTGTCTGGGTTAAATTTTTATAATTTTTTTTAAACCCAGACATAATCAATTACAAAAAAAATACGATAAGCTTCAGAACAAGGATAATCAAATCGATAAGACATCTTCTACACTTTAAACTCACATGTATCGATTTAAAGTGACAAATCACGTACAAGACTGATAAATTACTTAATTTCAATCAAAATAAATTCCTCGAAATTATCTTCTTTTTTGTTTTGTTTTAAGATTAATTTGTTTTAAGTAAAAATGTATACCAATATTTTTAAAAAACATGCTCATAAATATTTTTGAGAAGATTTAAAGATTTTAGTAATCAAAGAGATTCTTCTTTTTTATTACAATTATGGGTTTGTTTTTTAATAACATGATTAATTCGGTTATGACTCAATCTGAAACAAATATTTTTAAACACGTCTCAGACAAGACCTAAGGACTTTTGGTTTAATTTTGTGAGATTAATTAATGGTTATATAATCGTTTTAGCAAAATGTTTTTTAAGTTTATATATAATTATTTCTTGAGTTTTTGGAAATAATTTATCATTTTTTTCAAAAACAAGCAAATTTTGCGAGTTCAATTTTGATACATATCGCTCATAACTTAAAAAAAAAACTTCAGGAAACAAAATTTTAATTTCATATTTGTCTCTATTTTTAGAAATTTATTTTATTCGATTTTTTAGTTATAGAAATGAAGGTATCTCATAATTAACTTTTTAGTAAATGGATTCAAACTGTATCATTAATTTAAATATTTTATTTTTTGAGATATAAATATAATTCTTTTTGATAAGCGATACGTAAGTTTTTTAAAGTTCAAACTTTGTGCGGGATTTGTATATATCAAGTGCGTAAAGTCCAACTTGCCAGCACTGGGAAATGTTTCAACTTTTTTCTATTTTCAAAAACCGGACACTGGAACAATGATTATTCAATACACTTTCTAAAATATAGCATGGTAATCCATTTTGAATGAGTTGATTCACTAGGTGTCCCACTTCTACTGTACTGAAATTTTGAAACGTGTGTTGAAAAGACAGATTCGAAACGTGTACTTTGAAGTGTGTTACGATACAAACAAACAAAAAAACAGAATATAAATTCTGTGTTCGATGCACTCGGATAGAAAAATAATGGACATAAGTCAATCAACCTTGTTTTTGTTATTTAACGATTTGTTCTGATAATTTTATCTTTTTATTTCATGAATCTTTATTTTTGATTTTTGGAGTAAGATATAGAGGACGTATGAATTAGTAGTTAAATTTTTACTACAGTCATTTAGTTCTATAATTGATTTTGGGTTTGTACGTACAACATTTTAGATACTGTTTTGAGGAAAGATTAAAATCATTTATGGATGCAATTAATGTGATTTCATGCTCTTTTTTTAAATTCGATTTTTAAAATATAAAATCAAACGCAACTATTAACCTTGATAATGAAATATTTATGTAATCAATTGTGTTTTTATTTTTTGTACTAATACATTTGTTCATGTTTTTTTTAGAATCCTTGTTTGGAACGAGGCATTTACAATGTTTTCTATGTTTTTGCTGCTTATCGGTGGCCTACGCCCTGAGAGTGAATATGACTGTCGCCATTGTGGCGATGATGGATAAAAATGCTACTAATCCCAACTTCGAGGTGAGTTCTCAAACACAAAGTATTTCTTCCATTTTTTTACTTAAACTAATGAATGATATTTTTAATACAGGAATTTGAATGGGATGAACAGAAAAAGTCGTTTATTCTGAGTAGTTTCTTCTTCGGCTACGTTGTCACCCAGATACCAGGTGGTCAAATTGCTCAACGATATGGTGCGAAGTTTGTTCTTCTCTTTGGAATCTTAACATGCTCTTTGATGGCCTGTCTGACGCCCATTTGCGCATCTTTAGGTGGATGGAAGCTCGTTGCTGTGCTGCGTATAATTCAAGGCATGGTGCAGGGGTGTGTTCATCCGGCAACGCATGCCATGTTGGCCAAATGGGCTCCAGTTGAAGAACGTGGGGCTCTAGGAACCTATTGCTATTCAGGATCACAATTCGGAACTGTCGTCATGCTTGCCACAAGTGGTTACATCGCTCAGTCTTCGGCTGGTTGGCCGGGTATATTCTACATTTCGGCAGCATGTGGATTTGTCTGGTCAATCTTTTGGGTTATCTTCAGTGCCAGTACTCCGGCTGACCACAAGACTATATCGCCTGATGAGAGAAAATTCATCGAGACCTCCCTGGGACACACAGAAACAACACATTCAACTCATTTGCAAACACCTTGGTTAAAAATAGCCACATCCTTGCCATTCTTTTCACTTATTGTGGTCCATTGTACACACATGTGGGGCTTCTGGACTCTGCTCACACAAATTCCATCATACATGAAACACATTCTCGGAATGGATCTCAAAAATAGTGCCCTACTCTCCGCCTTGCCTTACACCTTTATGCTGCTGCTGAGTTTCTTCTTTATATTCCTGTCCAAGGTTGTGGCAAACAACAAGAAGATATCACTGTCGTTTAATAGGAAGTTTTTCAACTCGATTGGTCATTGGATTCCAATGATTTCGCTGATAGCTTTGGCATATGTGACTAAGGAACATTCAATATTGGCCGTGATCCTATTAACGCTCACAGTTGGTATTAATTCAGCGACCTATCTCGGCTTCCAGGTGAATCACATAGATCTGTCGCCCAACTTTGCTGGCACCTTAATGGGTATTACAAATGGAGCAGCGAATATTATGAGCTTCATGGCGCCTCTTGTCGTTGGATTTGTGGTTACCGATGTGGTAAGTTCTTGCCGCAAAGCCATATTTTTTTGTGTAAACTTTTTAACGTTGATCTTTTTCAATTTGGCAGAAAAACCCAATACAATGGCGAATGGTGTTCTTCATAGCGGCAGGTTTTTACTTCTTTGGAAACTTGCTGTTTGTAATGTTAGGCAAGACAGATGTCCAGAGCTGGAACTCTGTCGAAGATGAGCTAGCCAAGAGGCATTCAAAACGGCTAAGCATGTTCGATGTGGAAGATGCGGCTCACGAACTAAAAAAGCCTGATGTGAGCTAGGAGTTGCAAGGAGTCGTGAATAAAAAAGCGTAAAAGACTTTGTTATTGTTGATAGGTTAGGTCTTAGATTTATATGTACGTATATATATATAAAAAAGAAAAGTTATATTAGTTTTAAGATAACCCTATAAGAAGACCATGAGTGATAATAAATAAACTTTCACTCCAAAGAACTCAACTTTTGAGTTTTGCTAGTCTTTAAAAGAAGAAGAAATTAAAAAGGTAAAAACTAAGCAAATAAAGGAACAACAGGGCAATTTATATTTTATATATTTTTTTAAAAACTATCATAATATTAAGCCGTGTGTGAAGAACAAAACTGTGTGTGCATACAGTATTTTAGAAATACAGTTTTAGATTTATATTTTTAAACAAAAATAATGCATGTGTGAAAATAAAGAACGTAATTATTTTTTTGTAGGTAAATTTGAATGTTTAGTAAGAATTTTCTGTACGTAGTTTTAAAAAAAATGATATTTTAAATGTTAATAATTTAAATATTTAGCTGGTAAGTACTTATGATGTCAAAGTGTGCTTTATTGCAGAAAAAAGAAAAATATTTTGGTGCCTTTAACACGTAACAAAATAGTTTGAACTATTTTTATTTCTATTTATGAGAAAAAATTAAAATTAAAATCAAAATCAAAAAACAATAAATTTATTAAAACAAAAAACAGGACAACAGAGCAATTTTGTTTTATTTAAGAAAAAAATCAAACGTCTTTTTTTATATTTGTTAAGCTTAACTAATAATCAAATTTAATGTTGAGGTTAAAATTTGTATGAAATTGACCTATATGCTATGGACTCATATTAATAAACCATGCGTGCTATGACCTGAATATTAATGTCGACTCTTAGCCATAAAATCTAGGTGATTGAAAAACGCCTTACAAAGGTGCTCCACAATTTATTAAGGTCTTATAAGTGCTTACGTTTACAATAGGAACAATTAGATGGATTGGCAAAAGTTAATTACAAATGTTCCAAAATCAGTAAAATAACGAGTGCGTATATGTACATAAACGGTTTAAAAATGATAAATTTTAGTTCTTTATCATACTTGCTTCCGTTTGTCGTTCGAAACTTTAATAAACATTAATAAACAGAAGGCAATAGTTAAAAAATCTCAACTTTTTATACACTTTTCTGTCAGTGAAATGCAAGTAAATAACAAAATAAATCAAGCGTGATCACCATTCGACCTTGAGTTTAACGCCTAGAAATATGCTTAAATACACTTGTTTCTGTTTGTAAAAAGCATTAATCTTATAAGGTCTGTTCTATTTCATACTAATTTAAATTATTATTAACAATCGTTAACTGTCGATGTTTAAGTTCAAATCCAACTTTTGTTATAATAAGCGCACACATAAGGGGATATTAATACCCTTATTTTGCAAAGACACAGTGTGAGAACTAGGAAAGGGAGAGGGGGGTTGAAAGGAGGTGTCGGTGCACATTGGTTTTGAATTCCTGAATATTGCAATGGCTGGGAAAGTCAGAGTGTGGTAAGAGTGTGGTAAGGAATTCCACATTCGCGCGTACTACGGCTAAAGCACGAATCTCTGTACTTGACGGTACGACTGAAGTTGGGCTTTAGGGTATACTGGTGAACATTCCTAAAAGCGCGAGTATTACGGTTGTACTGTTTAAGGGGAGAATTGCAACTGGCTATTTCTCTAGAGCATAAACCGTTAAAATAACCGTAAAAGAGGGTGAGACTGGAAACTTTACGACTATGTTCGCGCGACGTAAATGATTCTATGATGGTATTATCACGAATCCATCTAAATGTTCTACGTTCAATACTGTCCATGATGCTTAAGTAAGTTGCAGAAGCACCAGCCCAGATATGGCAGTTATACTCAAGCTTTGGACGTATATAAGTCTTGTAAATAACAGCCAGATCAGAGGGGGAGAAATACTTCTTGCATCGCGCTAGAAAACCCAAACACCTTGCGTCATTTTTGGCGACATCGCGTATGTGATCATTGCACAAGTGGTGGTTGGTGACACACATACCGAGAATATCGAAATGTTCAGTCTCATTGATGCAAGTGCTATCCATGGATAACGGCAAGGGGGTATATATCATTTTAACGATACAAGACTGCATTGGGTTTTCAAAGCATCAAATTCCACGTGGTTTTTTTATCCCCATTGTACAATGCTGTTTAGATCAAAATTTAATGAACTTATCATATTGCGTTATTGGAGTTCCATATTCGAAGGTGAGGTATATGATTCTGAAAACGAATATGAAAAGCTAAGAGTACTATCGTCAGCGAAACAGTGTATTGGATTAGAAGTTGCAGACAGGAGACCGTTAATAAAAATGAGACAGAGTGTTGAAGATAAAACGGAGCCCAAGGGTACACCAGCATTTATTTTGTGGTTTTCAAACTTAAATCGATCCAATACACCTTGAATTGAACGATTTGAAAGATAAAAATTAATCAGCCTTTCCATGACCTTGGAAAGAAGGGACGTATGTGCAATGGATCGGTTATTAGATGGTGAAGATTTGCCTTTTTTGGGAATAGGCTGGACAAATGCGGTTTTCCATCCACTCGGAACAAGACCTGAGAATTAGGGCAGTTGAAAAAGCTCACGCAGTGGTTTTGCCAGCGTTGAAGAACACCTCTTCAGAACAATAACGTGGATACCATCCGGACCAGCTGATTTATGAATGTTGACATAGTTAAAAACTCTTGCCACAGTACGAGTGCGAAAAAAAATTGGTCCCATAGAATCATTAACCCGCTCTAGTAAAGGCGGAGTCATAACACTCACTAGCAGCGTTGAGTTGGCGGCGAACTGCCTAGCAAAGACATTAGTTTTCTCTAAACAGGTAACAAATGGAGTGTCAGTGAAAACGAGCGTAGGAACCGAGAAAGAGGGAGAAAGAGGGAACCGAGCATAGTGACCAGTTAAAGATCCTAAAATAATTGTTTAGACCATCCCAGTTGGCTTTCTCGTATTGCCAAACGGTTCTCTTAGGAGCTCTTTCTTTAACTGGAGAGTTTTTACACGAGAATTTTGATAATTTTTTTGATCTGAGTATGTAGCTCAAATCCGAGTTCGGATTCGGGATCCGCACTAAAATTTAACTCTAAAACTTATTTTCCAAAACCATTAATATTAACATTCAAGATTTTTTTAAACTTCATAAAGACTCATAAGTTATCATGTCTAATGAGTATTACTTGAAACTATAAAAGACATTAAACGATTTAAATTGTATCTAGAAGATAATTTTTTTACTTTGCTTCAGAATCATCTTTCAATTTTTTCGATAAGAGTTTTTGGCTAAGAAATGTGCGGTGTTTAGGGAAAGCTTTGAAAACACTATATTTTTTTTTAATTTTGAAAGGATCTATTTAAAGCAGAAAAAACTCAATTATTAATTTTCCATGACGAATTTACTTAAATTGTACATTGTAAAGTGTTACATCATACCAAATTAGTATTGTTTGGAAAAAAATAAAATTAACGACTTTTTATAAATCAATACAAAACTGAAAAAGAAGTTTTTGTCACTTCGAAAATTTAACGAACTAAAAATCATTATACTTCCAGAATTATATGCACAGAAAATAGGAAAAGTTTTTTGACATCTGGTAAAATTTTGAGCAAATCAAAGTAATATTTAAAAAAAAAAACTTAAGAAATTGCTTTTAAAGTATTTTATTTATTTATCTTTTGAAAAAATCTGGTTTTCGTCTCAAGTATTATAAGAACAGAGAAAAAATCTCACATAAAATATTGTTTAAAATATTTTGTTAAGACCTAAGAAAAAATCTACAGAGAGACAGACGACCGACAATTGTTTGATATTTAAATAAATGCCAGCCTTGAAATATAGAGTTGAAATGGTTCGTTAAGTAAGTTATGTTCAACCGCTATGAAAGACTAGTTCTTATATTAAGCAACAGTTCAAACCATTAATGAATTATAAATTCCTAAATCATAAAATCCGCTGCAACGCTCCACGCTCTAATCGAAGCCGCGATCTGATACCAATACGCTACTCCTATCTTGTTTCGAGCCATCAATTTTCCGTTCACGCGGTTTGGTTGTGTGGAGGGAATTACACAACCAAACCGCGTGAACGGAAAATTGACGGCTATAATGATGATAGGCTACACTACTCAGTTTAGAACTTAGACAGTATTTTGAGGCATTGCGATGATTTTAACTTTTGTTTCTTTTGTATACTTTAAAGGTGTTTTAAAAGGTATTATAATAAAAACCATTGATCAAATCTTTTTCATTAATTCAATACCTAGTATAAAGTAGTTTTGTTTATATTAATGTTTTTTTTTTTTTAATGTAATATTCATTCATTTCATGTAAACCAATTGTAAAACTGAAGCTTGTACTACCTTAAAAGATATTGTATCTTAAAGTGCAATACTAAATAATAGTCTAGGCTACATCCTGTACATATCATACAAAAGATGTTCAGCTAATATTTGTTCATATCTTATTTTAACTTTAAGTACTTGTCAGATAGATTCCGCTTAACAAGCAGCACTGAACTAGAAAACTTTATCAAAAACTTAACCTACTGCCTAAAAACTAACCGTTAGTATCACACTATAAATGCTTTAATTTCGATTCTGAGCCAGAGTTTCTTCAACAACATCTTTTCTTTTCAATTATTATTACTCCTGCTAGTACATTAATTAATCATTAAAACTTTAATAATCCTTAAACGTTGAAGTCTATTCGTTGAATTCTTCTTTTCCAAAAATATTTGCTTACAATATAATTTCCACTCTTAGTGTACTTGCGTGCGTCGAAAGGCAGTGTTTTGTTTACAGCGGTCGATAATACAGTTTGATGACAAAATCAAGACAAACCAGCTGTTGTAAATATTATTTGTTTTTGTTGTTATTATTTATTTATTTACTTATTTATTTTTCATTGGATAATGGATATGTGGTATCAGTTTGGGGTCAGGGATGAGAATGCTAAGCACGAAAAGTGAAACATTTTGCCCAAAAAAACGAAGTAGATTTGTAAAATATGTAGCAGATAATGAAAAAAACACAAAATACACCACCTAGTCTTACTTAGACGTAAAATTGTATGTATTTGAAGGTTAAATGCTTCTTGAAATTCACAAAATTCAGTTTGTCGTTTAGAACTGTGAGCAAAATAAAAATAAAAATCTTGTAAGTATGGCTTAATTTGAAATTCAATTTTCTTTATTGCCGCTGATGCATATAAATGCAGCGAATGACAGGCACAATGAATCAATTCAACACATCTTAAATGAAATTTTGTGCGTTAGACAAAATTTTAAAACGAAGCAGAAATAAGTTGCTACGTAGCAGATACATACAAATAAATTAATGAAGTAGATCTGCTACATATGAAGTAAATACTCATCTCTGTTTGGGGTATCTTGTCGTCGTCACAAAAATGTCATTGTGTCAGTTTGAGCGTAGCCTGTTTTGAAAATTTGTTAAAATTTCGCAAAGTGTTAATACTAAATTTCTGTTTGTAATGTAAACATCAAAATCAAGTGCAGCACGCTGTTTTACATTTGCATTTCCCGTTTATTCGTTTTCGTTTTGTTTTTTCCATTTTCCATTACTTCGTAACTTTAACATTCCTTTTAAGAGATAAGACGTGAGAAAAACGATACAAAATATAGAAGAATAATGCCTTTGTTATGGGGTAGGGATTGCTTCCCGCGATTTTATCGTCGTGGTTATCAGCCCTTGGGACAAAGTAAGTCACCACAGGTACACTTTGTACCTACCTACTGCGGTTCGATTCATTATTGCTCAAGCTTATGTCATATTTTACAACAGATACCCTGCCCAGCATCGGCGTAAGACATTTTCAGTGTTTCCTCGTATTCTGTGGCTTATCTGTGGCGTATGCATTACGCGTCAACTTGTCTGTGGCTATTGTGGCAATGACCGATCACAACTCAACGAATCCAGATTTCGCAGTAAGTGTGACCAATGCCAACACCAAGACTGATTTATTAAAAGAATGGTTACTCATCGATTTCACTTATCATCAACTTATTTCCTTTAGGTTTATGATTGGGATTCTAAAGAGAAATCTCTGTTACTAAGCAGCTTTTTCTGGGGCTATGTAGTAACTCAGATTCCTGGCGGATTCTTGTCTCACAAATATGGTGCCAAATTCACACTCTTCACAGGGATATCAGTTTGCTCATTACTCGCATTACTGACTCCTCTGGCTGCAGAGGTTGGTAATTCGGGGCTGGTATTTGTTTTGAGAGTTGTTCAGGGCCTTTGCCAGGGAGTTGTTTTCCCCTCAACGCATACATTCCTATCGAAATGGGCTCCAGCTGGGGAGCGTGGACGTTTGGTTACTTATTGTTACTCTGGAACGCAATTTGGAACTGTTGTAATGCTAGCTGCTAGTGGCTTCATTGCATCCTCCTTCCTAGGATGGCCGAGCATTTTTTATGTGTCCGGCTTGGCAGGCATTGTATGGGCAATAGTTTGGCTCATTTACGCTGCAAGTATGCCGTCCGAACACAAAACCATATCAGAGGATGAGAGAAGGTACATCGAGTCGACATTTAATCAGCCAAGGGACAACAGACGCACAATCCTTCCCACACCATGGCTCAAGATAGCTACCTCAATGCCATTCATCACCTTGCTGATCGTCCATTGCGGCCAAAACTGGGGTTTCTGGACTCTACTTACTGAAATTCCAAACTACATGAAAAATGTACTTAATAAAGACATCAAAAGCAATGCCATGCTATCCGCTCTGCCTTATCTAGTCATGTGCTTGCTTAGTTATGTGTTCATTTTCATAACTGACATCTTAAATAAGAGAAAGTTCCTGTCGCTGTCTGTTTCAAGGAAGCTTTTCAACAGCATCGGACACTGGGTGCCTATGGTTGCGTTGATTGCCTTAGGCTATGTCACCGCAGAGCACCAAAAGCTGGCAATTGCACTGCTTACCATTGCTGTAGGCGTAAATGCCGCGACTTATTTGGGCTTCCAAGTGAATCACATTGATCTATCGCCAAACTTCGCTGGAACTTTGATGGGAATTACAAACTGCGCTGCCAATGTTATGAGCATTTTAGCTCCACTTACAGTCGGAATTATTGTCACCGAAGAGGTAGATTTTTGTTGTGTTGAAAATTATGTGACCATTAACCATTTTGTTTAACTTTTTAGACAAATCCTTTGCAATGGCGTTTGGTATTCTTTATAACAGGTGGATTTTATCTCGTTGGCAATACACTATTTTTACTTTTTGGTAAAACCGAAGTGCAGCCTTGGAATTATCCGAACCAAAGAGAAAGACGTTCAAGTAGTGATCAAGACGCACTTTTGGACACAAACGGTGCTGAAATAACATAATCTATGATCTATGATAACTTTTTTTCTTTTTTGTGACTATAGAGCATTAAATGACTACTGGTTGTCAATTATTATTTTTTTGTATTACTTAAAAATTTAGTATTAATGTTGATATAATAAAATATTAGTATCATAAATGTTTATATACATAAATAGTTAATAAATATACTAACCAAATTATAATTGGTTTTGTACAATATTTATAAAAAAAATACAATAAATGAATTCACAAATGTTTATACATATACCAATTACTGATGCTTCTTTTCAGTTTATTTAAACAAAAAATAAGTCGTGCGCTCAAAAAGATAAAGGCCCTTGAGTCCGGACCTGGGACTCAACCATCGTTCGTCTCCAGCCATCTCGATCCCTAGCTAGCTGTCTCCAGTTTGGCACGCCAAATTGGTTGAGGTCGGCACCCACCTGCGTGCGCCACCGTAGTCGCGGTCTCCCTCTACTGCGCAGTCCCTCGGGATTGGATTCGAAGCATCCTAAAACGGACTAATCTTTGTTTGACACGGTCAAGGCCGTAGTGCCAGAAATGAGAACCGGGGTGATGAGAGTGATTTTAGATGCTCGAGAGAGGACTTTACTTCTCAATTGCCTTCTAAGTCCAAAGAAGCCGCGATTTGCAAGAGTTACTCTTCGTTTGATTTCAGCATTGGTGTCGTTGTCAGTGTTTATAGCGGTGCCTAGGTAGACAAAGTCCTTAACTACATCAAAGTTATAGCTGTCCATGGTGACGTTTTGTGTAAGACGTCGCGTCGTCGTTCAGTGTCCTTTTTTGATGACAGCATATACTTGGTCTTGCCCTCATTGACCACCAAACCCATCTTCTCCACTTCCGTTGCAATGCTCAAAAACGCTCCACTGACATCACGCTTTGATCTTCCAATTATGTCAATATCATTGGCGTATCCGAGTAATTAGATGGACCTTTGGAAGATTGTGCCTCTAGTGTTGACGGTTGAGTTTTACACAATTCTTTCCAGAACGATATTGAAGAAGTCGCATGACAGTGCCTCGTCTTGTCTAAAACCTTTTTTGACATCAAATGCATCAGTGGGATCTTTCCCGACCCTGATAGAGCAGGGTGCATTCTCTTCAGAGATGGAAGGAACATATAGTTTATATGCCGAATCTGAACGGATTTGTCAATTCCTCACAACAGGCAGTACCAGCGAAATTAAGATGGCACAGGCATATTGAACCCAAGATCCCTTGCATGACAGTCCAACGCTCTAACCATCATGCTACGGGTACTACTGATGCCTCTATAGTTGGCGCAATTCATAGGGTCTCCTTTTTTATGTATCTGTCAAAATATGCTGAGATTCCACTCATCGGGCATGCTTTCTTCCGACAATATTTTGCAGATGAGTTGTTGCATGCTCCCTACCAAGTCATCGCCTGCTGCTTTGAATAGTTCAGCAGCGATGCCGTCAGCTCCAGCAGCTTTGTTTGACTTTAGTTTAGATAAAGGTATCTTCACTTCGTCGCGGTCGGGTAAGTGGAATTATTGATCTAAGTCGCCTAGGTTGAGTTGTTCTATCTCCCTTAAAGCGGAATTCAGTTCGTCATCTTTTTTTAATTTTGTAGATTGGAATCGATACAAAAGTTTATCATCTTAAAAAAACTGTCCTTTTTGATCATACTTTGTCGACTAATAAGATATTTGCAAGATCTTACAAAATATGTCTTCTTATTTATTCACTTAAAATTTTCAGTTGCTAATAAAGATTTATGTGACTACCATTAGTAAAAATAATTAAACAAATTAGATTGAAACTTTCTAAAAAGTTAGCTTCTTACAATTCTACGCTGCCAGTGAGTGTTATGAATCCGCCTGTACTTGAGCGAGTTAGTGATTCTATGGGACCAATCTTTTTTCGTACTCGTACTGTTGCAAGAGTACTCAGAGATCTAAACACACATAAAACCGCTGGTCCGGATGGTATCAACGCTATTGTTCTGAAGAGGTGTTCCCCTGGCAAAACCACTGCATAAGATTTTTGTATCTGTCTTACTCTTTCGGTCTCGTCCCGACAGTCCAAAGGATGGAAAACTGCATTTGAGCATCCCCAACAAAGGCGAATCTTCCTCATCCTCTAATTACCGACCGATTGCACTTACGTCCCATCTTTCCAAGGTCATGGAAACGCTGATTAATTATCAGCTCAAGAAATATCTTGAAGATCGAAAGCTTCTTAATGACCGTGAGTATGGCTTTCGAAGCAATAGGTCCACTGGTGATCTCATGGTCCATCTCACCGAATAGTGGAGCAAATCAGTACATTGCTTTGGAGAAAGTAAGATTATTGAACTTGATATTTCAAAAGCATTTCATAGGGTTTTGCATCATGCTCTCTTATCGAAAATGCGTGCATTCGGTTTTTATGAATCCCTGCTTCATTGGATTAGTAATTACCTTTCGAATCGTTCAATACGAGTAGTATTGGATGGATTTAAGTCTGAAAACCATAAAAATAATGCTGTTGTGCCCCAGGGCTCTTTTCTATCTTTTACACTCTTTCTCATTTTTATTAATGATCTACTGTCTGCAACTTCTAATCCAATACATTGTTTCGCTGACGACAGTACTCTTAGCTTTTCATATTCGGTTTCAGGCTCATATCCCTCAAAATATTATAAGCTCATTAAATTTCGACCTAAACAGCGTTGTACAATGGGGATTAAAAAACCGCGTGGATTTTGATGCTTCGAAAACAAAATGCTGTATTGTATCGATATAGCGAGATATATCCCCTTTGCCATTATCCATGGATGGCATTTGCAACGAGGAGGCTGAACATGTCAATGTTCTCGGTACGTGTGTCACAAAACCAACACTTTTGGAATGATTACATACGCGATGTCACCAAAAGTGCCGCAAGGTATTTGGGTTTCTTCAGGCGATGCAAGTAATGTTTCACCCCTTCTGATCTGGCTGTTATCTAAAAGACTTATATATATATATATACACGTCCAAAGCTTGAGTATAACTTGCTCAAGCCTCTTGGATAGTATTGAACGTAGAGCATTTAAAGTGCTAGATGATAACATCATCATAAGTTCATTTACTTCGCTTGAACATCGTCGTAAGGTTTCTTGTCTGACCCTTTTTTACCGTTATTTTAATAGTTTATGCTCCAGCTGCATTCCTCGCCTTAAACAGTTCAACCATAACATTTGCGCTTCTAGGAATGGTCATCAGTATACCCTCGAGTCCAATTACAGCCGTACTGTCAAATACAGAGATTCGTTCTTTAGCTGTACTACGCGGATGTGAAATGCCTTACCACACTCTTGTTTTTCCTAGGTATTGCAATATTCAGGAATTCAAAACCGACATCTCCTTTCAAACCCTCTCTCCTCTTCCTAGTGCTCACACTGTGTCTCTGCATGATAAGGGTAGTAATATTCCTTTGAGTGTGTGCTTATTATTAAAAAAAAATCAGTTAATTATATGAATGAATTTATTAATCAATAAATGACTTTAACGGTCTTAAATTCATAAATATATTTACACACAAAAAATATAGCATGAAAGTGAAATTTTTGATAACAAAGCTTTAAAGGGCATGAAGCTAAGTAGATAATCATGTGTGAAAGGAAGCAAGAAAGCACTACCTTACTTTTTAATCCAAAAGTTTTATGGGTTGTATATTATTTAGGTTGTTATTAGAAATAAATTCTTGCAAAACTATTTAAATCGTGTGAGCTCTATAAATATGATTTTATTAGTATTTATATACCTATGCACATTGATTAGTTATCAGAATACGTCAGGCTTTGATGTCGGGTGACTCAATGATTTCCTTTAATCTCTTTTTTTAAATTGATTTGTTATTTATTGAGGAATTCGATATTATTGGGGTTTTATCTCAAGGTCTAAACGATGCCCGAATTAGAATTTCTCTCAAGATACCTAAATATTATGATTTGACTAAATTATACAGGAACATCGATTGATAAAGGTTTTAACAAAGGTAGGTAATAAAATTAAACACGAAATTTTGATAAAACTTACATATGTAGGTAAAATTGTTTACTATAATGTTGGGCTTATTATAAGCTCCAAAAAATGTGTCAAAAATTTAACAAAAAGCTGGAAACTAATTTGACGAATTAGCTCTGATTAAATGTTTTATAGATCAGCAGTTTCTAATTTTAGGTTTTTTAGCATTTTCGTCTCTACATTTAATCGAAATTAAAAATAACGAAATAATTATTTAACCTTTTTGACATCGTAGTTCGGCTCCTTTCTAAACAA
Organism: Eupeodes corollae; assembly: GCF_945859685.1. NCBI lineage: Eukaryota > Metazoa > Arthropoda > Insecta > Diptera > Syrphidae > Eupeodes > Eupeodes corollae. Next base: position 2,160,672 of record NC_079149.1, on the reverse strand, counting down.
ATTTGTGTACGCCTCTTTATGCCGTTCTTCTTCCTTAGTATTTGAAATCAAAATTATTCATGGAATATTATAGTTAATTAAGACATAAGAAATGACAAATGTTTCAGCTTATCACTGTGACATTTGCAAAACGAGTGTTAACATGATATGTCTAATTACTCTCATTTTTTTCGGCCGGAAGTATCAGTATGATATGTTTCTAGCAAAAAATGACTTTGTTATAAAATGTCTAGGGAATGATAACAGTAGGATGTTAACACTTGATTTCCTATGATTTTTAAATAAAGATTAAATTTTGTTTCATCAAAGCGACTAACAAATTTAATCTTTTCTAATAAATCATAGCAAATCAAGTATTAACATCCTGCGGTTTTCAATTCTTAGAAATTTTATAACAAAGTCCATTTGTTGCTTTGCTAAAACTAGTCAAACATTATTATTTATTTTTCTGTCACACAAAACAAACAACAATTTTCCTAAGTGTTTTTTATCTTGAATTGGAATATCATCTTATAACTTTTCTGTTTTTTTTTTTTTTAAATAGACTTCTTTAATAAAGCAAATAAAGTAATACTGTGTTTTCCAGGCAAGGCAGCATGTCCTTCATACACACTTCTAAATACATTCGTCGTTATTCTGGAATATATCACTTTATTTATTTAAACAAGCTTGGTAGATTAAATATTTGTATTTTTCATTAAATCAGGCACATAATACAATCTAGTTAACAGTTGTTGAATAAGAATAAATAGGACCATCAAACATAATTTGGAAAAACATGGGTCTAAATTCAAATTTTTATTTAGTAAAATTTTGAGTTTACATTCGATTTTTGAAAATCTATTCACATAAATAATTTAACTTTTGGATCATATAACAGACTCTTGGTTTTCAAAAAACATTAAAGTACTTTCTTGTAAGTGTTGCCGGTGTTTTTTGTTGTCTTAAGCCATTTTTTCTCAAACTGGCCCTTTCTCCTGAACGAGAGAAGATATACCCCTCCTGCCATAGTAAAAAATTATTGTTTCTGACCCATCTTAAGATATTAAGTACTCTCACCTGAAAAACTTTATATTTTATGCTCTCATGGTGATTCTCAATCCAAACTCCAATTTGTATCTAAAAAAAAAAATATAAAATACCAGTTTTATACATTCTGGAAGTTGACGTCGAACGGCTAAAATCACAAAAGATCGCCAAATCCATCCCCGACCGAGTCACAAGTATCCTCTTCGAAGTTTTCTGCCTCCAACACAATGTATCGAAAACCAGTGGCAACATTCCCAAGATGCAATCAGAGAATCCGCCTGTGTAGTGCGGGGTTTCAAGCAACCACCAACAAAAACCCCTGGTTTGATAAGGAATGGTGGCAGGCAAATGCAGCCAAACAATAAGCAGGCATAGCGGTGCTGCATAAAAGGGCGAGAGCTGCTTTATGAATAGAAGAGTAGAGCGGAACACCTCTCAGAAGTAAAAAAAAAGAGCATGAGAAGCGTGGAGTTGAAGATGTTGAAAAGTTCAAAAGGATAAACGAAGCTCTAAAGTCTTATGAGCAGGTGAAACAAAATTACAAGTACGTAATCCTCAAACTGAAGACTACAAAGACGAATGTGGTAACATCATAGTAGGATCGCAGTCAATGCTGAGGATATAGAACTACCACTATTGCCGACTGTATAACGGTGACGTCCGCTGTCAAGCAGGATGATCCATTGGATATAAACAACGAAAGCCAACAATCCCGTCTTTCCGACTTAGATGATGCAAACTGAAGTCTGACAAAGCACCAACTTATCTGTGAGATATGATCGGAAGAAAGATTGCCCGATAAATGGAACCTAAGTATTTTTTGCCCTATACTGAAAAAAGGAGACTAACTAAAGAGGCAAGCGATGTTAAGTAGACTTAAAATCGTTCACAAAAAATTTTCATCCGTAATATTTGAAAGTCTAAAGCCCATCGTCAACAACCTGATAGGTGCTTATCGGTGTGGTTTTAGACCAGGAAAGTATACAGTCGATCAAATATTAACATTACGGCAGATGCCGAAAATGATGAGATGTAGTACCCGTGGCATAGTGCGTTGCACTGTCATGCGAGAGGTCTTGGGTTCGATCCCTGCCTATGCCACCTAAAGTTTTTTCACGGCTACTGCCTCTTGCGAGAGATTAACAAATTCTCTAAGAGTAATTCTTGTCATGAAAAAGTGCTTTCTCAAATTTGTCGTTCGGATTCGGCTTAAAACTGTAGTTCCCTTTCGTCATATTTATACAGTGTTGCATTTTTCTTTAATGCTTCAAGACAGTAGTTGAAAACTAAGGAATAGTGAGAATTTTTTAGAAAAGTAAACAAGATACTGAAAATATTTAAATAGAATATTGAAGATAGGGATTATGCATATGTTTATTATTGAAAAGAAACTACTTCATGAATTTACATAGCCACATAAAACGTCTAACTTGTAATTTTTTTGGAATTTAAAATCTGACGTGATTTTAAAGTTATATTCGAACTAAGTCAATACAAAACTTAAACAAAAGTACAACCTTATTGCCAACAAAACCTTGTTCACTTGTGAATTTTAAACATTAAATATTACCTTAACTACATATACATACTTAACATTAATCTTTCAAATATCGTTTTTTTTTAAATAAAAATAACCTGCGAATCGAAATATCCGTCATATTTTTTGGAACGAAAGTTAAACTATGAACAAATTATTTTAGAAATCGAGGAACACTGTGAGGAAAGTATTCATACGCCTTAGTGCACACTAATGATATACATATTTTAATATTTCAGTTATAATAAATTGTCTATATACGAAAATAACATTTGTTTTAAAATTTTAATACAATCGCTTGTAGTAGAGAAATTGTCTTAAACCAATATAAATGTTTGTTTTTTTAATATTTGATTTAAAAAACTCATTTATAAATTTTTATTACACATGTACGAGTATTTTAGCTTAATAAAAAACTATAATTTGAATTTATTAACAAAACTTATCAATTATTAAACATGTGATTGTCGTATCATAAAATTAATTCGACTTCAATACCAAATGTTTATTTCGAGATATTTTTGTCCAAAAATGTTTTTGAAAATGTTTTTATTTGTTTTCTTTTTTTGCAGATGTAATGAATGAAGGTCATTTGCTGTGAAATGCTTCTCTAAAGATATTCATAACATATTTGTATTACATTTTTAAATTCCCATAGAAAGTTATAGGCTGCGTTCAATCTCAGACAAATAGGGTATCCGGAAACCTTTTTGTTAAAATAACAGCTGATCAAAAATAGCTAAGATGTCAAAAAAGGTATTTAGGTTTTTATTTATCTGACAGAACAGCTAATTCAACACATGATTGAATTTCAAGAAACTTGAAAATTGATTTCAGCTTTTTGTATTTCTTGGTACACAATATAATACAAAAAGTTAGTTGAAGTTGTATTTGAGGATGTTCTGTACATAATAGACGATGAAGAAGCTAATTGCCTCCGAATTTTAGAAAGTAATGATCTATTTTTTTTAAACTCCAAAATTGACTTATTTTGTTCTCGTTTTGTCTTTTGTCGTTTATTGATTAAATGTTTTATCTTACACCAATTTTGACTTCGAAGCTTAAATATTTATCTGCTTTTTGTGAACAGCTGAAAGTTGTTTTTATTTTTCGACAGCTATCCAACTCGTTCAACAAGGTATTTAAAAATCCACCTATCCAAGATACATACCCTATCCAACACGAGATTGAACGCAGCCATTGTAATTGGTTCGATTTTTCGAATAAAACTTTTAGACATTTCTTGACGTTTTAAGGTCCCTAAACAAAAGGTTTTTAGAGATGTCTGTGCGTGCGTATGTGCGAACGTCCGGGAAGCTTTTCTCGTCATCCATATATCAAGTACTAGTAGAGATATTGACTTCAAATAATTTATGTTCTATAGATAATAATTCTAAAAACGGAAATGTTGGTCAACCCTAAATTTCACACGAACCAAGAATGCTAGCGAATTGAATCAAATTTTATATTATATAGGGTTTTTGAAATGGCGCGGGTAGATTTTGGTGCCCAGGTGGCCGCCATTTTGTTTTGGTGACGTCTGTCAAATCTTTTGTTTATTATTCAGTTGTCTATGCTAAATCATCATGGCAAGTAACACGATGAAACAAAACGTTCAAACGATAAAACATTAGTATCAAAATGAGGGTTCGTTAACGCAAATGGGCGCATTGCACCCATTTTACGGTAGACGTGGTGGCCCCCTTCATTGTCGAATCTTAAACGTTTGGTGACCAAATTTGAGACGACCGTTTCAGCAAACCATCAGCCAACACCCATACGATCAAAGAAGGCTAGATCGGCGGAGAACATCGCCGCAGTCGGTGAAAGTGTACAGCAGGACCCGAGGCAGTCTATTCCTCGGAAGTGGACGACGTGATGTTGTCGCCAGCCGAAGAAGACGAAGCGGCAGCAGCAGCAGAAGCAGCATTATCATCGAAGGCAGTGGCAGTGACAACGACTGGTACGACACGGGTGAAGCGGAAGCAATTCGCTTCTTTGGCGGCGTTGGATGATTTTCTGATGACGGCGCCACTATCCCTCAAGAAACTTAGCACAAATGCATTCATGACCATAGACAACACCGTTTTTTCGCTGACTGGGCTTCGAATCGTTTGGAAGAGGACTCCAATTTTGGCCGAAACATCATCTTTATTGACGAGGCGGTGTTAACAAGCAAAACTGACGTATATGGGACGACACCAACCCACGCTAGGTTCGACAGGTGATAATGCGTCCTCAAAAGTTTTGTGTGAATATTGGTCGGCGGCGTAATTGGTCCGTACATTTTTGAAAAAGATGTTAGTTTTATTCAACGAAAAACAACGTTTGGTGATCCATTGTTAATATCTTATGAATAAATGAAAGTATTGGCTTCAAATTGATTTTATTCAAAAATAGTTTTTCGAATAAAATTCTCGTTAACAAAAATAGATTTTTAAATCAAACTATTAAATCATATGTAAAATATTGTTTGTAATTTTTAGTTAATTTTTTTTAGAAAAGATTTAACTAAATTTAATTAATTTTTTTAGAAAAGATTTAACTGACAACTTTTTTAACGAAACACGATAACCTATAAAAACAACAAACACTGATAATGAATGGTTTTCGACTTAAGTATTAGGAGACCAAAGAAATATATTGACTTCAAATTCAAAGACGAATCGACAGACGGGAAGGGAAGTTATCAGTGTGGGTCGCATCCAGCCTCTTTTTAGGAGCCAGTTATAGCTATCATTGAAATCGATCCAGGAATTTTTTTAAACGATATTTGATTATGTTGCCCTTCGCTTAGAAATTAAAATTATATACTGATCGATCGGAAATCAAAGATTTTTTTTAAGGAAAAAAAAATGTAATTGCGCATTTGTTTTTCTCTAAAAATTATTTTTTTATTCTCCGTAAGGAAATTCATTTCCCTGAATAGTTGATACTTTTATCTTCAAAAATGAAACGAACAATTTCACTGAATTGTATTAAAATTTCACACAATTCCAATGATAGATTTATGTCAATAAAAGTTTTTCGGTGGATTTCAATCAGGAAATTTTGTCAACGACAGACATTTTTAGTGATCGCTATAAACAACCTGTCAAAAAATTTCAGTGTTTGTTTTAAATGATGAAAACCAATAATAGCTATAACTGGAGCCTTGTGGAATTCGTTGCGTCAAATACAAAACAACAGAATTTTGTTTAAAAACTTTTCTGCACTATTCGAAAAAGATTTGAAGAACTGGTGTTTATAAAAATCTTCCTGTTACTAATCTTTGAATCTAAGCAATGAAATTCGATCAACCGTTTTAATTTGATCTCATTCAGTATGGCGCCATTCGACGTCACTCCAAAAATATCTACAATAATAAATCGAATGTCTTGAGTAAATAGAGAGATAAGATAACTAAGATAGGTCTGGCGAAGATCTTGTGAGCGGTTGATATATAAAATTTACCTATTTATTATTTATCAATGAAAATAATAAGTTTTTTTTAATAACGTATTTAATTTTTTAACAATTCTCGTTTTTTACGCAAACCGCTGAAATTAAAATACGTTTTCTTAATTTGTTGACCTATTTAAATACATAGATCATCACAAATATGAAATAAAACATCAAATGGAATTTTTTAATCAAATAAAGCGTGTCATAATTGTGGCTCATTAAAGTTTTAATCAATGAATTATCAAAAAACAAAATCTCTATTACTATTTTTTTTTTTTTAATTTCAAACAACAATGTTGCGTTTAAGAAAAATAAAAGAACTTCTTAAAAAACAAAATAAATGAGTTTCTTTTCTGAGTTCAAAATAACAAAAAACAATAATCTTTCTTGCGCGCTAAGGGATCACCAAAGGTCTGTTATCTCCCAAAAAGCGCCTAATTGTTCACTTAATTACTCCCTGATTTAGCAATACCGTCAACGACCATCTATGATTAGACAATCTTCATCTATCTTAAATCAGAAGTTTAATTTGCTTTTCTTAAAATGTTGTTCCTTTTTATGACCAGACCATATAATAAAAGCAACATGTGTCAGCACTAAACTCAAGGTAATATCAGTCATCAGCCCTTACGACTCGTAAGAAACAACAACAAAATTGACACATTTAACCGGCATAGTATTTTGTAAATATTTAAGTAATAAAATACTAAATTAGTACAATGTCTCGCCCTAATATATACAAATTGAAGTCTTAATTATGGCTAAGAATAAAATACACCGTATCGTGCTTTCATCCATATTTAAAAAAAAATTCTTCAATTATTATTATTAATCGTAGGTAATCGTACTTATTGTGCTTTTAAATTGTGATAAGAAACAAATAAGTCGTCGTGGTCTTTGATTATTGTTTAGCTTTAAGATTTGAACTTGATTATAAAATAAAAACAAGTCGCTGAAGACAGCTTCGAAGAGTTGAATTTCGCACGGTTAGGTGTACGTTTGGATTTCGGTGCTCATTGTGGTTGCGAGACTTCATTCAGTCTAAAGTGCGGGCCCGGAAGACCCGGTTGAATTTTAAATCGGTTACCTACTTTACTCGTTCTCAGTTTTTAGTTAGAAAAATATTTTTTTGAAAAATGCATGAAAAAACAATGGATATGAATACGAGTAAAATTGAAAAACGTACGTACTAAGTTAGAGTTTATTTTCCAATTTTTTATAATTCGAAATGTTTGTGTGAACGATAAAAAAAAGAATGTTTTTGTAAATTTATGATCACTTAATGTTATTGAACTCAATATGATTAATGCTAATAAATTATAAGAACGTTTAATCGTTTTATTTTTTTATTGAATTTGTTTGTTTATTAACTAATTAAATAACAGAAAAACTTGTACATTATGGGCATTTAGATAAGAGTGAAGAAGTTGAGTTTTAAATCATATTAGTTCAGATTTGTTTTCGATTTTTGTTATTGTTATGACAATCTTTAAAAAAGTGATAACCTGGTCCCTCAACAAGAAACCACAGTGTATTGTTTATTGAAGAAGAATTGTGTAAACAATCTTACAAAATTACACATAAATCTCATCATAAAAAATGTGGATGCTTTTTCTGAAATTAGATCTAGAAGCGGTTTTCTTTTTTTTTGTCAAGAAATACTTACATGATTGATTTCAGTTGGAAACGGAATGAATTATTTAATATTATAATCGTTGTTTTGATACATGTACTGCACATTAAACATAGTTTGAATATATGTTGTATTTGTTTAAATATATATTTAAACTGAGGTTGATCTGTGAAGGCTTTTCTGACTCAAATTGACAAATATTAATTAAATGACTATTGAAGAAAATACTTCTCCACAATTAAGTTTGTCAAAGCTGTTAGCTTCGTTTAATGTGTTTTGTTAATGCTTAAATAATATGGTACCGTAAAACGCCGCGCCGGTTACTTTGCTCTATTTTTCAGGTCGTTTTTAGAAAACGTCTTGAAAATGGTAAACACTTTTTAATTGTATTTTGATTAAAATTCATGTAGAATGTTTATTTCAAAAAATATGGCAAAGTTGTCTAAAAAGCGGAGTTACTTTGCTCTTTAAAGTTTCTTTATTTTTATTGTTGGAGCAATGATACTAAATGTACTGTATTTGATTTGCATTGATTTTTAGGATCATATGTGTTCAAAAAATGAAAAGTATAATAACAGTATATACTTCAAAAGAAAATAATATTCAGAAACCTTGCTAAACCTATCTAAGACATTGATTTTTAAATAGTTTTCTATTGCAATTTATATGTATTCATTAACTCATTTCAAATCAACCGAAGGAAGTTTTTATTTAAAGACGCAATTTCTCTACAAAAAAATAACATAAATATAACTTTTATAGACTAAGATTTCTTAATCATTGTCTGGCGAACAAACATTTCTAAAAACTTTCTTATCATTTAAGACACTTGTAATTTTTTGTTATAGTGTCATTAAAAAAAATGTATTCATTTTAAGCCAGTTTCCGGTTGCTGAATTTAAGTTTAATTTTTATTTTGAGATACATCTCATATTATCTGCAAATTTATTAAACTTGCTGCTATCATGATATCAACAAAATCAACTGGTTCATAAAAACACAACCATTGGTTTCATTTACATAAATTAATTTTTGTATCCGAACCGTTAATAAAATTTGTCAGCTTAAAAGTTGTAGATTAATTAGCATGACTCTTATTTTCCAAATTCTAAAAAGTGATTATGTCTAAAAAAAAAATCAGGGATGGTTAGTGCGTAGGATTGTCATGCCAGAGGTTAGCCGTTCGGATTTGACTTAAAACTGTAGGTCCCCTCCATACCTGAAAACATAACTCGCACACAGGAATGATTGATATTTAAGGGTCACTAGCTTGAAATCTTCAAATAATACTTACAAGCAGAAATAGTGGTAAAATTAATTGTGTATTGTTTCGAAGAAAAAAAGAACCGCACTCAACAGTCTATTTTTACTCAAATTTTTCTTGTGGACTAACCAGAAATTACCTTTAAATGGAAGGCTTGTAAATTTTATTTGGTAAAATTCCTCTGAAGTTAATCGATTCATGATGAACTGTTAAATCTAAATAAACAGAAATGGGCAGGTTCAGCCAACATAAGGGACTTCATTTGCAGTCAACTTCATTCGTTGAACGTAAATTTTCACCAAGGCACTAGTTAGTTTTTCAAGCATCATGAATTTTAAATTCAAAACTTTACTTCACAAATCTCTACTTTAAGTTCATAGAACAAAAAGTACCAACAAAATTACTGTGTTAAAAACACTCCTCAGGTAAGTTTCAAGTCCACCACGATTTGTATTTTGTATTGTAAAGAAATATTAGTTATTGACAATAAACCCTTTTACAGAAAGCATCAAATAAAGTTGTGCAGAAAATAAATAAATCATAGAGTAATAAAGTTTAGCTTTCAGTTGAATAAAAAAAAACATTATTAACTGTCATTTTGATAAAAGTAGACTTGACTTGATAGTTAGGGAAATTTTTCTTGACTAACTTTCCAGTCAGATTTCCATTAAATTGGAAAGTAATTTTTTGGAAACTTGCCTAACTTTCAAGTCGCTTACGTCGTCTAAAACTGTCAAATGTAAACACAGTTTGACATTATCAACTGTCAAACTATAGGCAATAACCATCGAAACTTCAATGCAAATAAAGCAGTTAACAAAACTCCCTATACGAATTAATAAATATTTCCAAAAATCTAAAATATTAACTTCTTAAATTTCGACTAAACTGAAGGTTATTAAAAAATATTGAAAATCAGTAATGAAGCATATTTTTAATATTTGCTTGTTTAACAAACAAATTCAAAATCACTTAGAATAATTAAAAAAAAAAAGTTAAAGAAGCAAGTCCAATTCGAAAAATATGGCAACTTTTTAAGAAGTTCCTAAGATAAGGTCTTTTGAATCAAACCAAAAAGTAAACCCCTTTATCGGAAGAAGTTAAAACGATAGCTTTAAGTCATACCATAACGTAATATATTTATTTTTGATATTTTATTCAACTAACTTGGAAGTATTCAAGCTATGAAATAATCTAAAGCTAATAATAGCGTTCTCCAATAGTAATGACTAGAATACAGCATTTACTAAAAAGCTTAATCTTATACTCTTATTCATGATCAAAAAGCTTCTTCTTCTGCTTTCATTCACAAGAACCTATTCAAAAGTTTACACAACTGATCAACAGAAAAAAAATGGTTATATTCTACTCCCTGGCCAGGCCAGCTGGTATTACCAATGTAAGAGATTTCTTTTCGCTTAATCTGACAAAAATAATCTGCTGATGAATGAATATTTGTATGGTATGTATAGCACGTTGCTTAAGCGCCAAGTTTGTTCTTTTTTTTGTTGCACGTTGATGAATATGCAAAAACAATTAATGTATAAGACACACGTTTACGTTTATATAAATGTGCATTAATGCTTTAATAGCTATAACCATTAACACTTATAGTTAAGCCAAAGTAAGCTTCAGGAAGACTGTGGAGCGCCACTCAAAACAAAGTTGTTACTATTCAGAGACGTTAAGTGTAGAAATTATTGAACAAAATCCGTGAACCTTCGATAAACGATAAGAACGGTGGAAAAAAACTACAAAATTATCTGAATTTGTTTTTATAGGAGAGAACTGCGATCTAAGAACCAACTCACGATAAGAACCTTGATTATCTCTATTTTCGCAATTCTTGTTCAACAGAATGGGTATTGAACTTTTAATATGTTTAATCTCATTTAATGAAGATTTAGAAACACCTTAATGATTTACAGTCCGACTGTGGAGCCTTTAAAGAGTTTCTTAATCATTTCCGTAAATTTCAAAATATCTTTCTTAAGTCTTTTACTAGCGTTTGCTTAGCAATTGCTATTTAGTCGTTATTTTTTAAACAAAAAACGTGAGAAGCAACGTTTAATCTAACTGAAGGCTTATTACACACGTCATTTTCATAAAAATTTAAATATTTGTTTCTTGTAAAACATTTCTTTTGTTTTGTTTATTTTTTTTTTTGAAGAACGTGTTAAAAAACAACAAGTAATTAACACAAAAAGAAAAAATCAAAATCTGCTGACAAGCTGACCAAAACGTGCTTAATAAAGATATCAAAGATTATTGCATTAAGAATCTAAAACTAGCGCACGAATAAAAAATATTATTAAAAAACAAAATGCAACAAATAAAAATAAAGAAACGCTTATCTATTGGCATTTGTGGAGAAACAATTTTTATTAATTCTGTTGGTTGCAGTTTGCAATTGATAGCGAAAGGAATGTGTGGAAGCAATACCTATAGCTAGTTTACCTCGTATTCAATAACGGTCATATTTTCAAAGATTCAAAACTCAATGCAGTTTTTAATGAGATAAGATTTGCATTCAGAGTTGTAAAAGTTCTTAAACTATTTCTACTTAATCACAGTGTGATTGTTCTTTAGAGAAGTCGTATTTAATTCATAATGTCTAATGGCTTAGGAGAGGCTCAGTATCTTCTATCGAAGAATCGCCTCATTCCTCCTGAACGCAAGTAATTGCATAAAAGTTTTCAAATAGTTTTACTTACTTTGGTGTGCATTTTTTTTGTTTGGTTTAATTACAGCAAGTGGACTCGGATATCGCCATTTCCAGGCTTTCCTGATGTTTTGCGGGATGGTATTCAGCTACTTTCTGCGTGTAAATATCTCAGCTGCTATAGTGCCCATGGCCCAGCCTCCGAAATATCGAATAATTGCTGATCATTATAATTGGGACAACAGTACGCGTTCGGTGATTCTGAGCAGCTTCTTTTGGGGCTATGTGGTTGCGCAATTTCCTTCTGGAGTACTCGCCAAACGCTTCGGTCCAAAAATAGTTCTTTCCGTCGCTACAATCATATGTTGCATCCTCACAGTTCTAACGCCATTTGCAGCAAAACTCGGTGATTGGCAATTTGTGTGTGTCCTTAGAGTCGTGACCGGCTTGACACAGGGTGTTGTGTACCCGTGCATGCACACTTTGCTGGCTAAATGGGCACCATCTTCAGAAAGAGGATTCCTTTCATCGGTAGTATATTCGGGAGCACAATTGGGATCGGCTATTATTTTAATTACAAGTGGATTTATTATCGACTCCCGATTAGGTTGGCCTGGAATATTTTACATTTCGGGGGCATTAGCTTTAGTTTGGGCAGTGCTTTTCCAAATTTTTGGAGATGACTCACCAGATGCATGCAAACAAATTTCCAAGGAAGAAAAGGAGTACATTAAGGCGTTGACTGGAAGCCAAAGTAATAGTCAGGTATGTAAAGGATATGATTTCAACTTATCTCGCAATTATATTTATTAGAATTCACTAAAAATTAACACTCATCTGAAGATTCTGTAGATTCATATTTAAATTATAGTTACATTGCCATTGTGTCGAAAAAGAGAAATTTATTATGTACATTGACATCTCATGAAGCTTCTTTTCATCTTAACATGTCTGAAATATATAACGTAACTTTAAACAGTCTCTATAATTAGTTTATAAATAAGACTGAATGCTTATTTTATCCAATGTCTCTATTTACCAAAATGTGGACTTCCTTTTCCTATTCGGAATTAGCCAATAAATTTTTGGTATTCACGTACTGGACCTTATTAAAGCGAACAAAATTCCCTTCACCTGCTTAGATTTTGTTAACTCATTTGTACCTACAATTACATATAAGAAACGAATAATGATTGTTTTGTGCTGGGATTATAAAGCGATAGGGTATAAAAGCTTGACACAGAATAACTTCAAGAAATCTGGGTCGAGTTGATAAGATTAATAACACCGACGGCATAGCCCAGAAATATATATTGCTCTAATTAATCTTACAATTGATCACTGTTGATTTTTACACCTTCACGGTACTATTTTTATTTGTGTAAAAGTTTTTTTTTATTATTGGACGCTCTTTTTAATTTACAATTTTTCTGTTTCAGGATATACCTATTCCATGGAAGTCCATATTTACATCGTTACCATTTTACGCCTTGATAGCAGCTCACTGTGGATTTACCTTTGGATTCTATACTTTGCTCACCGAAATACCAACCTACCTCAATCATGTTTTGAAGATGGACGTCAAATCGAATGCAATATTCTCCGCATTGCCATACTTAGCCATGTGGATACTTAGTTTTATTGTTAGTCCCATCTCAGATGCTCTAATCAATAGGAAGTACTTAAGTGGAACAGCTGCAAGAAAATTGTTCAACACTATTGGACAATTCACTCCGATGCTATGCTTGATTGGTCTGGGCTTTATGACAAGTGACAATAAGCCTGCAGCTATTACTTTGTTAACAATTGGAGTGGGTTTGAATTCGGCGTGTTATGTGGGTTACATGGTGAATCATATGGACTTGTCGCCGAATTTTGCCGGAACTATGATGGGAATCAGTAATGGATTTTCAAATATACTATCATTGTTAGCGCCGCTTGTGGTGGGAGCTGTTGTAGAAAATGATGTAAGTTTTTTTAAGAATATTTTTAAGTCTTAAGGAAAGAAGAAGGAGTATAGCCCAATAGCTATCCTATCTTTTCTATCTAAAGTTTTTGAAAGTCTGATAAGCATCCAGTTAAAATATTTTATAAAAGACAAGCAATTATTGAATCCTTTGCAATCTGGATTTCAGTCTGGACATAGTTGTGTTTCAGATTTACGTAACGTATCGGGTGACATAAGACATGCTTTAGACAATAAATTTACAACCTTACTTGACTTTTCAAAGGCATTTGACTGTGTAAACTATAATCTTCTCTGTAATAAATTGACGAGCCTATTTAGCTTCTCTGACACAACTAAAAAACTTATTTACTCATATTTGATCAATCGTATGCAAGCCGTGTTTCTCCCTCTTAATAATGGTGTTCCTCAAGGATCAATCCTTGGACCTTTACTGTTGACATTGATTTATATGCTATATATGATTGGTCGACGCGGAACGGACTTAAATCAATCTTGAAAAAACGAAGCTATTCCAATTTCAATAAACAAACCAAACCCAGATAATTTCCCTCCCGTTATGTTGAATAATTGTATTATTGAATATGTTGCCCAAGTTAGAAATTTAGGTTTGGTCTTTAACAGCAGGTTAACTTGGAATAACCATATCGATACAGTTGTGTCAAAGATTTATGATTCACTTAGAGGACTATATGTTACTAAATCCGTACTACCTACCCATATTAAATTAAAGCTGGTAAAAACACTTGTAGTACCCGTGGCATGATGCGTTGGACTGACATGCCAGAGGTCTTGGGTTCGATCCCTGCCTATACCATCTTAAGTCTTTTCACGGGTACTGCCTCTTAGGAGGAATTGACAAATTCTCCAAGATTAACTCTTATCATGAAAAAGTGCTTTCTCAAATTAACTGTTCGGATTCGGCATATAAAATGTAGGTCCCCTCCATTCCTGACAACATTACTCGCACACAGGAATGGTTGAGAGTTGTAAGTCACTAGGCCTTATTTCTAGAAGGACTGTTGCGCCACCCAATTTATTTTATTTATAAAAAACACTTGTCCATACGGGTGGGAGCTGTTAGCTGATCTTGATTCTCAATCAGCACATAAACTAAAGTTGGCATTTAATAGCTCGGTTTGTTTTTAACCTACGTAAGTTGGATCATGTCTCTTTTCAAGCTCGTCAGCTTTTGAATTGCGATCTGGTAGCTTTCTTCAAATATCGTTGTTGTATTTTACTCTTCAAATTGATTGTTAAAAATACTTCAAGTTATCTATGTAACAGATTTAATTTTTGCTTTTCTAGCCGTTCCATTTTATTGCGCTCTTCTACGTTTTGACATCGCGCAGGCAATTTTTTGTTCATGCTGTTAGGCTGTGGAATAACCTTTCCAGTCATATGAGGTTTAGAATCGAAAACAGAAAGTTTCAAGCATTTTTTTCGAACATTTCTCGAACTTGAACTGAACGTACTTTTAAATTAATCATTTTCAATTTTATTTTCCTTGCGTCTTGATTCAGATTACTATTAATTATCATGTCTATTGTTTTTTTTGGTGCATTCTGAAATTTGTAATTCTTATTTTGATTCCATTTTTAATGTAAAGTTAATTTTAACTAATTTTTTTGGAATTATGTTCTCACACATTTGTAAATATATGTTTTGTTAATTGAATCTTAAATCAATGTTTTATATCCTGTACTATTTATAACTTTAACTTATATAATTAAATAAATATCAAATATCAAAAATATTACAAAGTTGCTGCAAGTTTTGTACACAAATATGTAAATGGTCTTCGCTTCTAAACTTACTTTTAAAAAGGAAAACATATGAAATCTTATTCTTATTAAAATCTCTTACCTAAGATATTAAAATGATAAAAAAGATATAATTTACTCTATCTTTTCTTATTGCAATTTTTATAAGATTGTTTTTAATTGGATAAATTTGTATTTATACATATTTTATATCTGTTTTTTATCATTTCTCATTAACAGAGTAATCCAGCTGAATGGCGTATCGTCTTTTATATCACTGGTGGGGTTTATCTTATCTGCAACTCTTTGTTCTTGCTCTTCGGATCAGCAGTTGTTCAGAAATGGAATGAGCCATCAGCAGAATGGTGCAGTAGAAATACATTAAGTTCGAGTTTATCACTGGATACCTTGCCAATTCCAAGTAAACGATACTAAATTAAATCAACAAAACTAGTTTGCATCACCATGATCTCTAAGAAGCTTAAATTATTATTACATTTTTTTTACATACAAAACAACAAAAATAAACCCAAATAAAACAAAGTTTTATCACGAAAACTAACATCAATTGTATTTCTTATCTAGAATTCTTTGATTTTCTAATTTATAATTTATTTTTCTTGATATTGATTGCGATTCGTATACAAACCAAATTGAAGCAATCCAACTTATTAAGATTGTCGCATATAAAACTGTTTGAAAGGATTTGGCATCTCCAATTGGGATTTTAGCGATGAGGGGGGCTTTTAAACGTGTTGTCTTTTTTAAAAGTTTCCAATCACAGTCACTTGAATCTGTTACGGCTGATGCCGACGCCGCCGTCGTGTCTTGAGGAAGGATGAACTTGTCATTAGTTAGACAATAATCGTTGTTTGGATCTTCCAGAAGTTCGTCATAGTTCGTGAGGTCATCGCCTGGACATCGCATAAACACTTCCGGAGTACTTATTTCTACATTTACGAAACTAAAAATTAAATATTACTTATTATTGGAATATCAAGAGTAAAATAAATATGTTTAAACATTTAAACTGGACTTTCGCAAATTTTTAATTTACTATTTAACCCTAAACAGACATTGTTCGTTAAATAAAAATTAAGCTTTGTTTGGGCTTTTAGAATATGAGTAGCATTTACACAAATGAACAAATCGTAAGTGCTTCTGTGCCATTTTCATTTTTTGTAAGTAGTCAAAAACTTTTTCCGAAGCCTTCAGAAAGACCATTTACCGTAATATAAGCAATAAAACGTCAATTTGATCAACTTATAATGTGGACTTAGATCACTTCCTGAACAAGCAATGAACTGATAAATAATTTAATAATAAATAATAAAATATCTGATAAAAGAAAAGATTGATTTCTTTTTTAAGGATAAAGTATAAATAAAACTACTGAAAACAATTTTAATAATAATTAAAAGATTGAAACACCAAAATAACTACAATTAAATTATTCTAGTACTGATTATCTAGTACTGATTATCAGTCAGTAATTCACAAAAAAATGATAAATGAATTGCGTCTCATAACAAGATTAAAAACCCATTAATTTTTGGGTTTTGAGATATTTTTTGATAAGATAATTTATTGGCAATGATTCCATTTGCATGCAAATTTGTTTCGTTTAATTCAAATCAGAATCAGTTTTTGACATAATCTAAAGAAATTTTTTTGAGATAGGAAGAGAAAAAGTTGTAGATCAGTTTTTTTAGTTCTTATAAATGTGAAAAACTTATTGATATACTAAAGTCGTTAAAAAAAAACCTAACACTTGCTAAGAGCCAAAGATTTTTAAATTAAAATGTTTTCACTTGGAAAACACTATCACCCCTATCATGAATTCCATCGTAATCGTTAATTTTCACGAATCCCGAAAAACTGTATCATGAAATCCGTTCGTAGTGGAAAATCTACAATTTTGCTTTTTGCATAAATTCTTTCAAGAAAAGCTACTAAAATTGGTAGTAATTGGTTTTCAACTAAAAATTTCGTTAGCAAAAATAGATTTTGAAATCAAACTATCACATCATACATAAAATATTGTTAGAAGTTAGAAGTCAATTCTTTAGAAAAATTCAATTTACAATTTTTTTTTTTAATCAATAAAAAACTGATATGAAATGGAAAAGATAATGGGCAGGTTCAGGCAACATAAGGGACTTCATTTGCAGTCATCTTCATTTTTTTAACGTACATTTTGACCAAGGAAACTAGTAAATTTTTCAAGTGTCATGAATTTCAAATTCAGAACTTTAATTCGCAAAGTTCTACCTTAAGTTCATAGTACAAAAAGTAGCAACAAAATGATTGTCTACAAAACACTTCCCAGGCAAGCTACAAGTCATTTACGATTTGACAAGGAACCATTTTACCATAATACATTAAATGGAATTGTGCAGGATATAAAGGAGTAATTAAGTTCAGCTTTCAGTTGAATGAAAAAACATGATCAATTGTCATTTTGACATAAGTTGACTTGACTTAATGGCTGCGTTCAATCTCGGACAGGTAGGGTATCCAGATACCTTTTTGATAGTGTTTTACGTGTAAAATAACAGCTGATCAAAAACAGATGGATTTCAAAAAAGTAATCCAAAGGTATCCAAGAATTTCTGGGGTATGTAGGTATCTGACAGAACAACTGATTAAACACATGGTTGAATTTCAAGAAACTTGAACATTGAGTTCAGCTTTTTTTTTTTGGTTAACAAAAAGATACAAAATGTTAGATGAAGTGGTATTTGAGGATGTTCTGTACATAATAGATGATAAAGAAACTACTTGCCTCCGAATTTTAGTAGGTTACCTCTTATTTATTTAATTGTTATGCACCTATCAATTCATCATCGTCCGACGAATCAGTTAAATTATCCATTAAATGTTTTATCTTACAACAATTTGTGTGAACAGCTGTAAGCTCTTTTTATTTTTTGACAGCTATCTCAATGCAGCTATCCAACTCGTTCAACAAGGTATCTAAAAATCCACCGAGATTGAACGCAGCCAAGAGTTAGAAAGATTTTTCTTGACTAACTTTCCAGTCAAAATTCCATTAAAGTTGCCTTAATTGAAGGGCAATTTTTTGACAGCTCCCCAATCATATGCCAGAAACTTACCTTAATTTCAAGTCCCTTATGTAGTCCGGTCAAATTAGACCAAAAAAATAAGAGTAAATTGCCACCAAGCTGAAAATCGGTAAGACTGTTTGACATATCATCAAAAACAAAATTTGAAACATCCCCATCTTCTCATGTAAGGAAAAAAATTGTATTCAAGGTCGAAGGTAAAAAAATGAGTTTTTCGCGATTTTCAGCAAAACGGTAAGTTTTATCATACAAATTTTTCAAACGAAAATTGTAGATCATAAAATTATCGACAAAAAATAACTTCATACTTTTTTTTCTACGAGCCACCGTTTTTGAGACATAAGAATTCAAAAAGTTGTAAAAGTTGTAATCATCATAATATGCATGAGAACGCCACGTATATGTATATACATCTCTATAGTTGTAATATATGTTAAAAATTCGTTCTATCGGTTATTGTAACTTGCACTACTGATATAAAATATACATAAGTTATAACTATAAGAATATCAGTTAAAATGAAGCCCAGTCCCTTAATTTATACGCCATTGAAACCTTGAGAAAAAGTTTATCTACTTTTAAGTGTCAAAATCATGTACTATTTTTACACGTTATAACTGGCTGTGATACGACATCTGCATTTTACAGGAGGGGTAAAATAACAGTCTTCAAACTTTTTGAGAAACAAAATGTAATTGAATGTACTGACATTTTTTAAAATAGTAGTTATACTCGACAAGAAATTATTACTAACGGCATTCGCTTTCTTCTTTCTATGTACGGAGCACCTAAAAAAACTACCTGCTTAGATAAGTATAGATATGCATGTTTCGGTAAAAACACCAAAAGAAAAAAATAAGTACAATCAGCTTGTCTTACTCCAACTGCAGTTGCTGCTCATCAACATCTTTTTAAGGTATATTACTAAGTTCAAGTGTGGCTTGTTTATCAACTAGACCCTACAGACTGGAGTTGGAAGTTGGTCAACAATTGATTAGAACCAGTGCACACTTTACTTCCTGCGCAGGAAAAACTGCTGAACTCAATTTTTGCAACTGCAAAAAGGGATGCAGTGCTAAATGTGGTTGCAAAAAAGTCGGACTGTTCTGTTCTCCGGCATGTACACATTGTCAAGGCCGGTTGTGCTCTAATATTGAATCACCAACAATAGACGATCCCTTTGATTCCAACGAGGCAACATGCGATACATCGCTATTAACGCTCATTTTTTTTACCTTTGACCTTGAATAAATTTTTTTCCTTACAAGGGAAAGATGGGGAACATTCAAATTTAGTTTTTAATGATATTTTAAACAATCTTACCGATTTTCAGCTTGGTGGGAATTTAGGTAACTTCAAATGTCTAAATTGACCGGACTATATCTCGTCTGAACATGCCCATTGACTTAAAATTATTTGTCTCACACAAAATATTGTTATGAATATTTTGTCAATGTTTTAAACAGGATAAATCGACAGACGGGACATCATCGGTTCTATTTCTATCGAAACAAGAAAGGAGCTTGACCCGTTAACTGGCGTCCTCGTTTCTGCTGCTTAACATATCTTGATTACTTTTTATATCTTTTAAAGCATTGGAAACCTATAGTTAAGCCACCATTGGTCCCATACCCCATAATTCATTAAAAAAAGTCGTGACAAATGTTACTTATTGTGTAGACTATGTATGTACATAACTTATAGCCGAGACGGATACAAGCCGGAAATCATATTGAAAAATTAAATGCTATTACAATAATAATCCACAAGATTTTAATAGTACAATTTTCATACCAACAATTGTATATGTGTCTTCTATTATTATTTAAAGTTTTGCAGATCTTAAAAAAAACAACCAAAATAATGTCTAAGACAGAACTAAAACAGGCAATTTTCTGAGGTAGTTCTAAGTTCGCAGTGATAATTTAACATTATAATATTAAGTTACTACTCAAAAATGCTTATCTCTTACCTTGTATCACCAGGCGAATGATATCGAAAGTGTATTGGAAGTTTAAGATTTTCGGTAATTTTTGGAGCTCCATGAAGCAAAACTGTGTATTCTTTCGCTTTTTCAGTTGGGAGTTCAACATCAACAAATTTTGGATAAATTGCATCCAACTGAAATTTATTTTGATTATTTATTTATTAAAAAATCAATGAAGTTTCAAGACGAACCTACCTTTTTAAGTCTTTTCAAATCATCCAATTGATCCACATTAACATAAACTGCAGCTGGAAGTTTTTGTTCTAAATATAATTCACAATCTTTTCCCGCTAGAGGATAGTCAAATTCAATTGTATATTGTAGATCTCTGAAAATTATAAACATAAATAAAAGAATCAAAACAAAAACAAATAATAAAAACGAAAATAAAAATAAAACTGAATCTGAACCTAACCTATGGAAACCGGCATTGTTCATTTCAACTCGAATTATTGGCATCATATCACAGTTTATTTTTGAAAAGCATAAAAGTACGTTAAACATGAATGTTAGGAATTTAAAATTCATGGTTTATGTTAATTTATGTAAGTGTACAAATTAAAATAAATAAATTCAGTTGCAATTTGCAATCAATATGAGGTTTTTATAAATAAACACAAAATACTTCATGAACTGTCAAATGTCAATCATCTGTCATTTTCAGCTGTTGGCCTTCGAATTTCGAAACTAAAATTACTTACGAGAGATTTCTATGGGCCATTTTGTAAAGTTTAAATATTAAGTACATATGAAAAATCGACTTCTCAAATCATTGGCCTATTTTCAAAACTTTTTACTTGGATAAGTAACTAAGCCAAATAGGGTCATAGGGGTTAATAGGTTTCTATTTCAAATAATCCAATTTTCAGAAAATCTTATAAACAAAAAATTGGCCAATTAAGCTTCTTGTCTGGTGCAAAAATCAAGTAATACTTTTCTAAAAAATATTGCTGTCCTGAATTTGAATATTTGACCTTAAGAACATATCAGCGTACTTTTAAATGAGCAGAAGATTGTTTGGTAAAGCACAAATGTTAATCTCCTAAAAACAGATTTTATCTTTTTTATTTTTTTACTTAATTTCTAGAAGTTTTCATGAGTTATGCGTCTTCAATTGGCTCTGGATTAGGCTGCGAAAACACTTGACTTCTGTAACCATATGATTTTTGAAGAATTACGTTACATCAGTTTTTTTCGCAAATAAAGAAATAAAACAAAAACCGTTTTAGCATAAATGATTCAGTGTTTGTTTCGGGACTAGAAAATAAATATGAAGACTTACAACTAATGAGGATTTTTTAAAAATTTTATGAAAAACTGGAAATACTTGACTTTAATTCACAAATTTCATTGAAAATAAAAACTGGTTCATACATTTGCATTGCCTTAAAAAATCCCAATATGATGTTATTTTTTCGAATGCCAATCGATGTGATATCTCAAAACTTGACATGATTCTAAAGCTGGCCTCGATCAACAAAATTTGTAAAAAAAATATAATTTGATTGACTCAAATTACAAATTACATTTTAAAGGGTGAGTAGTTAAGCAGTGCCTTACAAAAAAACTATTTCTGATCAATTCATGGTCAATACATAACAATACTTTTTTGAAGTAATAAGATGTCCTTAATTTTAATCTCACCTTATGACATCAGGTTTTTAAAATGTTTCCTTTAAAAAATAAAAACGGGTTTTTTAAGCCTAAATTAAAGCTCAAAGTATCCCTTAACAATGAATTGTATGCCTGTTTTGAAAGGTAAAAATCTTTCTCATACGAGTATAAATACAATTTAAATCATTTCAAATACCGATATGCTCTAGGAAGCTGGTTTATAATGCCCTTCGTCATTTTAGAAAGTTTGGAGTGATTGAAAACGTTAAACAAAACCCCCTGACCAGAAAGACAACTATAAATGAAGATAAAACTATTTATAGGTTATCAACCAAGGATTCGTTTAAGACCTCCAGTACCATTCGAAGCGAATTTTCAACGAACTATGTTTACTCAAGGACCATAAGACGCCGATTAAATGAAAATAATGTACGTGGGTGGGTTGCTTAGAGAAAACCGCTTGTATCAAAATAAAATCTGAAATCTAGGTTATAGTTTGCCAAAGCTCACCTAGACCAACCAATTAGTTTTTGGAAAAATGTGTTCTGCAGCGATGAATCCAAATTCTGGATGTTGAACATCACATTGAACACAAAAAAACAACCAATTTAACACAACTGTTGCAGGAGATTCAAAATGCTTGGTATGCAATTCCAGAGTCACGATGTGAGGCTTTCGTTGAAAGTTTGCCAAGAAGAATTGCTTCTGTACTGCAAAATAAAGGGTTTCCTACCAAATACTAAGAAAATCTTAGAATTGATAACGGTAAGTAAAATTTTATCAAGAAACTGTTGAATGTGCTAAATTCGTGTCCAGGCGAAAAATTGATGTTTCTACATTCCATACTTTTTTCTTCTTCTCTAAAACCTGACGTTAGACATTTATTTTGAAGTCGGATTTGAATTAAGGCCACCAAAATCCTTTGAAAAAGTGCAGCCACTAAGAAAACCTTGTCAGACCAGTGTTATAAATTAGTTCGATCTATTTTGTCTAATGACACATACATGTCCCTATGGTCATTGCACCTGAAGTCTTTTTTCTATCCTCGTCTTTTAGTTGTTCTTCTGTTCTCAATTCTTCCAGCTTTTTCAACTGTAAAGGGTCTTTGTGCCAAATATTTGGTTTGACGAAAGATGGTCAATGGGCTTATCCTACTACTAATTCCAGGACATTCATAATATCTTTTAAATATTAAAACAAATTCTTGTGGCTCCCTTTTGTGGTACTTATAGACACATCAAAACACCAAACATAAATTTAATTTACATTATAATATGCATTTCTTTATTTTTACAACTTTATGGCAAACCTAAAAAGAAACATTAATTTTTATCACAAAAATATTTAATGCTCACATATAAAATTTCAAAATCAAAAATTCATTAAAGAAAAGTCTACATGTGGCTAGAATTCAATCTTATTTCACTTAGGAATGTATGAGGGAACAGCTAATCTTTTTTGGATGCATTCTGCTTTTCTATACGCCGGGCCCGTTCTTCCAATTGTCTTGTCTTTAGCTTTGTCATCAATTGGGTGGAATTGTACAGCCATGAACTCTAATTATTGGTTTTGGAGAAAGAGTGACAATGAAATGAAATGAATCACGAAAAGCAACTTACAATCAACAACATGCAATTGAGCAATATAGGAATTGAGAATACTGTCGATATAAAGAGTCCATTGCTATCGAAGTACTGTTGCTTGGAAAAGGAGCGCCAGTTTAAGGCAGCATACTCATTGATGCTTTCCGAGAAGTACACTATAGATACTGGAAAAATACACATTTATAAGCCTTATTATGACCAAAAGCGAACCAATTCTTTTGAACTTACAAAGAATCAGGAAAAGAAATATTTGAAAGTTTGTGTTGTTCCTCGACATGAGGGCCGTAGTGGTTGTCAGAATGTGCAAGGACACTAATCCAATTAACCAAGGATCTTTCCAGTCAATCTATAATTTGAAAGAAGCAATCAAAACATCAATAGTAATTAAGTTAAAAGTTTGTATTGTTTATGCACGAACACTCATCAAAAACGTCCAATAACCAGTTATTTCATTGATTTCTATTTGATTTGGATCAGTCATATTGTTTATAAATATTTATTTTTAAATTATATCAAGCTTATTTTATGTATATTTTTAATGTAATAAATGATTGAAAACAAAACGAGAAGTTTTTTTATTTGAGTTGTTGCTTTTTTTCTTGGAGAGGTTGTAGTTTAACGTATGATGTCAAGAAATCTTGTTGTCAAAATTTAAGCCATGTGGAACTTATTTTAAAAAAGGACTGTTCAGAAAATTGAAATATTGGTGATCTTGAAAATAATTAACATCGTTGACATTTAATAAATAATGGACTATGTTCATCCTCTCAATGTCCTCCATTGAGGCAACTTCTCATAATTGTCATTTGACAGTGAAAAGGAGGTAAAACTTTATTGTTTCAAAGAATATCGGATGTCTTTTAAGGGCCTTAGAGCTTTGAATAATAATACAAGAGATAAATATTCAGCCATTCAGGAAATTCACCGGAATGTCATTCCATCCGAAAAAAATGCACCTTTTCTTTTTCCTACCTTGAGTTTGGAACTCAGAATCTCAGAACTTGAATAAGAGAGAAATATTATTGGAAGGAATTTTTTATTTGTATTAAACGGTAGATAATTGTATGTGCTTCCACGCTACGAGTTACATAGACCATTCGACAAGTCCAGTTCTTCACTAGTTATTTTTTCCCCAAAAAAATATTGAATGTTGACACCCAATACTTTGAAAGCCCTTAGCATTCAATAAAATGACCACTCCTTCTTCATTTCGAAAAGAAATAATTACTGATGATGTAAACCACAAAAAATAGTCAATTTAGGTAGAACTGAGCTTCATCACTAAACTGTGTTAAAGACGAGCTCTGTCAACTTTCTAAACATATTTCCTTATTTAAGATTAAATTTACCTTACTTGGAAGCGTTGTTTTAGAGTTACACGATCAAACGAAACGTCACAGTTTTACATTCTCAACTGTCAAACCATAGGTGCACTACAACTATCGAAACTTTTCATGCAGTAAGACTATAACCTATAATAATTGTTAGAACGATATAAAATATAAAAATAACTCATCAAAAGAGTCCAACGTAACCATCTGCATGAACACTTTTAGTTTGTTTAAAATTTGACGCTTGTCACTCGAAGTCGTGTTTAATAGGATTTCCTTGACAGGTGCATAGTTATGCATGTACTTTTGCATAATTTTGTTTTTAAAAAAGGTGTTCCTATAAATTATAGTTGTAACCACCTTCATGAACACTTTTAGCTTGTTAAAAATTTGACAATTGGCACTCGAAGTCGTGTTTAATAGGATTTCCCTGAAAGATTCATAGTTATGAATGTACTTTTGTATAATTTTGTTTTTAAAAAAGGTGTTCCTATAAATTATAGTTATAAAGTGCTTATGTCAAAAACTGTACCAAAATACAACAATGTGTGTCAAAAAAAAAGAAAAGATAAATTCGGGCTGAAATTGGATAATTAAATAAGCAAGTAAGTCAAAAGAAAATGGAATCAACAGCTTAAAGAATTTGTACCAAAAATTATGGTTTGTCCTATAAATGATGTTGCTATAAGATTGAGACAAATTTTCGAATGAAATTGATATGTCTTCTTATTTGTTTACATACATTATTTTTAAATTCTTCATTTCAATCTTATTTCTTGTAATTTTTTACTGTCTCAGTCGAAAATCAATAAAAATGGCCATACACGACCAAGCCAAAGAACCAATTGCTTAGTTGGCTCGGTTTGACTCTGTTGATGTGTTTGTATTTTCATCAATTCAGAAATCAAGTAGCCCGAAACAACGAGCCAAGCCTTGGCTATGTCGTATCAATCTGAATCAATGAGTAAAGTAGTTCTGATTCTTACTGTTTAGACAATCTTATCTATAATCAATCTATAGTAATCAGTAATCTCATACAAAAATTCAAGGAAACAAATTCTTAACCACTCTTTTCCCCTTTTAATATTTTCTGGGCCAGTTTCTTGTAGTATTCTTAATTTCAATTATGGACAAAAATCAATATGATATTTCGTCACCATAATTCAATTATGTAGGCTTTTTTAACCTCTAAAAGCGTTTAGCATATTAAAGGTCAATGTGTAACGTTGCATAAGCTTTATAAATAGCATTTTTCTAACACAACTTTATGTAGCTTCTAGTATTTCGTTTTTTAAATGATTCTGTTGCTAGGACATAATATGTTGTAAATGGACATAAATGTAATTAGCAATCCACAGAAAAATAAGTTTCCTTAGAACAAACAAGCATTTAATTTCTTAAACTAAAGTGTTTACTTTTGAACGTTTTGCACACGAATTTGAAATTAATTTTGAAAATAATAACAATCAATTCATTTTATAGGTTTACATGAACGCGTCCAATTAAATTTTTGACGTTTCAGTCAGCCTTCAATTTTGTGGATTGTATGATGTGGGGTGGGTAGTGGGTGTTTGCTTTCTGCAATTCTGCATTATTCCCATTTTCCGCGAACTAAAACGCGGTTCTTAGAAAATTTGCCTTTTAGTTTCGTGAATGAAACTTACTCTTTTTGATTAAAAACTATAATGACTTCAACTTTAAAGGTTTGTTCTCAAAAATCATATCACTCATAATCTAATAAAACAATTTCCGCACTTTAAAGATTGGAATTATGGGAGGTTCAGGTCTGGACGATCCAGATATCTTGGAAGAGCGCAAAGAAACCAGTGTAGATACACCATACGGTCGCCCATCCGACCTTGTGATAGAAAGCAAAATCAAGGGTATACCGTGTGCCCTCTTGGCACGACATGGAAGGACTCACTCGATCTTACCATCGAACGTTAACTATCGAGCCAATGTCTGGGCACTGAAATCCGTTGGGTGTACCCATTTGATAGTAACTACTGCCACTGGTAATTTGAGTAACATGCAACAAAACCCTTTCATAATTGCATCAAAATCCTTTTCAAGGTTCCTTGCAGGAAAAATACAAACCGGGTGACTTGGTCATTCCGAATGATTTCATAGACAGGACTACAAAACGCGCTCAAACATTCCATGACGGAGGAAAGGACAGTCCGGTGGGTGTGTGTCATCTGCCAATGTATCCAGCATTTTCTGAGAGAACTCGCAATGTCCTAATCACCACAGCGAAGGAACTGGGCTATCAGGTTCATGAAACAGCCACAGTTGTGACAATTGAGGGTCCCAGATTCTCCTCTCGAGCTGAAAGTCGCATGTTCCGCCAATGGGGAGGCGACCTTATTAATATGACAACTTGTCCCGAAGTGGTTTTAGCTAAGGAAGCTGGTCTTCTCTATGGAGCTATTGCCATAGCCACGGACTACGACTGCTGGCGTGAGAGCTGCGAGAGTGTCAACGTTTCTGACGTCCTCAAGACCTTTGGCGAGAACGTCGTTAAGGTTAAAAGTATTTTGGTTCACGCAGTCGGAAACATTGCCAAGCAGGACTGGACCGACGACGTTCTCAAAGCGCAGAAGCTGGTGGCTGACAACATAATGGGAGGACACTAATGGACGAAGCAGAACGCACGCGACCAAAGAAACACAATTTGTACACAAAAAAGGTTTATATTTTAATGTTTAAGAAATAAATTGGTTTATGGAAGAGAAAAAACATGAATTTAAGGGCATTTGCGCTCGACTTGGCTCTTGCCAGATTCCTCATACTCCTGCGACGAGATCCACATTTGCTGGAATGTTCCAATGCTGGCCAGAATCGACCCTCC
Organism: Eupeodes corollae; assembly: GCF_945859685.1. Lineage (NCBI taxonomy): Eukaryota > Metazoa > Arthropoda > Insecta > Diptera > Syrphidae > Eupeodes > Eupeodes corollae. Next base: position 2,132,901 of record NC_079149.1, on the reverse strand, counting down.
AATCCATGCGCCGAACCTTCGTTCTACGCTGCCGTTTGCCGAAATCATCTTCAATCGAGTGTTGGAAGGCGCTCGGTGTTGGAGGTCTCTGTTCAGCCGCTCGGGGAATCCCTGCAGCAGGGTGTTGCCCCCGGTGACGACAACTGACCCGAAGAGGGACAGCCTAACGTCGGCGTCGCACATTCCCACACTCGTTGAAGCGAGCTGGCCGGCGCCCAGCATAGTGTGATCAAATAAGCTCTCGGCCAACTTGAACCTCTCGGAGCTGAATTCCTGATGGTACCCGTTGGGAAACTCGTAATGGACTGAGGGTATTTGTGCAGCTACCCGTTCGTCATAGGGATTCTCCAGCACCTGCAAGATGTTCATTTGGAAGTCTTGCAACAAGCTCTTCAGCATGTAGTTCTGCCAAGACGGTGTCAAGTTGTCTGGGAGCTTCCGCAAAGTGCAGCGGGCATTATCTCGTTCTTTGACCACGTCCTTGGCCGCAACTTTGTACACCGGAGTTAGGTCAATTCCCTGGGCTTCCAAATACTGTCTGCACTGGAGTGAAAGATAGTCTCCGCCAAGAGGGGACTTAACAACGGCCTGCGAGAGAACAAACCCTTCGTGAACTGGCACAGCAGAGGTGTGGGTAGCGCCACTGTCGACGACTAGGGCAGACGCACGGCCGCTGGCAAATGCAGCCAGGACGGCGTTCTTTACCAAAAAGAAAGCTGGCACGTTGTACTTCTCGAACATCAGTTCGGTGAGTTTCTCGCGATTGTTGCGAACGTTCCACGAAGCCTCCGAGAACAGAACCGGATGGTATTCGGGTTCGGATTGAATGACCTTCGAGTACGTGTAGTCGATGACCTTTTCAAAGAGATCCCAATTATCGATCATCCCGTCCTTCATGTATGTCTGGATTTCCATGTTAGCCCGAGGAACATTCACGTACGTGGTGTCCACATAATATTTTCTGGCGTCATTATCTTTTATTCAAACAAATTATTAAATTCAGAGTATTTTTTAAAGGGTATCGATTTAACTTACTGTTCTGAGTGATGTTGTTATCACTTTTTGTTTCCAAGTCCGTTGATGTCTCGGGATCTTCAGGCCCTACTCCTACAACCGATGGGATTTCGGCTTTTGGTGTATCCTCTTGGGCATAACCAACACGCAAAGAATGATGGCCAGGATCGAACACTAGAGCTCCGATTTCATCGCCACCGTATAACATATTTCCAGCGCTCATTTTAAATTAGTGTTTAATTCTTGGTTAAGTGGAATTGAATTGTTAAAATAGTTTTATTTGTGAATAATAAAATCAGCGTCCATCGATGGCTTGCAAAATCCAAACCAAAATGCAATTTTTCAGATCAAACGTCAGATAAGTTGTCAGAGGCAAAGGGCTGAAGTTAGTTGTGGTTTGGCGTGAGTGCTACCACTTGCATTTTTTGATAAAGTACAAATGTGGAATGTATTATTGAATTTGTTATAGTGAGAGAAAAAATCATTATTTTTTAAGAGCTAAGGCACTATTTATATTAGAACGACCAACCAGTGCATAGAGGTAATATTTTATATATAATAATATGCATAAATAACATATTTCCTCTATGAACGAGTGAACGAATATTCGTAGATTTTGACATTTCTTTCACATGTGAGTTTTCAATTCATCGCGAATAAAGTTTGACAAGAAGCCACAGCCAAACACCATTCATGATTTGTTTAGGTTAAGTACGCAATTATTTTATTCGTTGCTAGTGTGGATTATGTGGAACGCGAATAAAGTTTAACAGTTCGTATCAAATACAATTTTTTCGCGACGAATACATTTGTTTTCTTAAATCGTTTTGTTAAGAATTTGTGTTAAAATTTGTCTTCAAACATATATAAACTCACATTTTGAAATTCATTCGTCGTGCGTTGGTCGCGCTCATGTGAATACTATTGAAGAGATTTCCATATTTTCAGAATGTTTGCTTCCAGAAAACTGAGAACTGAATTTGTATTTTTCGATTTCTCAATATTTCTCTATCGCACAATGAGAAAAGGAGAAAAAAAGGCAAATTTGATCGTTAGGTTTCAATGAGCTGTGGTTGTGTTTTTATTTCATTCTTTTGCTCTGTCATTCCTTTTTTAAAAAAATTCCCAAAAATTAAATAAAAATATAAACTAGCCAATTATTTTGTTTTTGTCTCCCTAATAAGTTTCGATGGATGTTGTTTTTGGTTTGACAGTTGAGAAAGTCACACTAGGTTGAGCTAGGTCTGACAATTTCAAATTATTGTGGAAATTTATGTTGAAAAAATAAATATGTTTCTGAAGTTCATGGCTGAATCACAAACACGCTCCAGCTTCGGCTACATCTGACGTTTACGAGTTCAGCCATAGGAATTAAATGCATGCTATCATAATGGAGCTTCGACCTCACGTTTCATTTGGCAATCGTAAGGAAAAGAAGGTAATGTGACTCCAAACGGAAGCTGTAGTTCAATTTTATGAATATTTGCTTTATCTGAAGCTCAACAGCTGTAAAAAAATGTCATCGTACAAAATATTTGCTCTTTGGAGGGATGAAATAATAGAAATGTCATTCAAACCAACTTTGAAGCAGGCCCAGAGTATTTTTAAAAGACTTCGACAGAAAATTTATTGAGCTAACGCAATTTTCAAGCCTTAAACGTTTCACCATTAAATTCATTTAAATTATGTCTTGCGGCTTACTTGCTGATTTCATTACGAGCTGCCATTATGTTTAACATCAAGCGCTATCGATCCATATAGACTGACAATATAGTCTTTTGGTAGACAAAATTGAGCTTTAATAACCTCCAAATAGGGAATGTTATCTTCAAGACACTTCAAAATTCAAAGAATACAACTTCCTTATCTGTCTATTATACAACTTTCATAAAAAAAAAAATAATAAATCCAGTAAAGAATGACAAATCCACGGAACTAAATCAGAAATAAGTTTAAAATCAATCAAACAGAACTCAGATCGACAAACAAAATAAACAAAGCAAACACATCTTGTATGAAGCAATTCAAATTTAAAAATGTCACTTCTGTCAGTGTCATAAAATGAAATATAAAATTGCTACTGAAACATAAACCGAAATTTCTATTTCGATTTCAAATCAAGCATTTTTGGCCAAAAACCAAATTAAATCTCAAATATTACTCTCTTCATATGTAAGTAAGATCTTCTTTTAACTAAAATAACAAATAGTGTATTGTAAAAATGTTTCACGACGTTTCTAGGTTCCATCTAAATTTCTTGCAAGGAAACCAAACTAATCAACATTGAAGCTTGAAGCTTTATTTTACAAAAACATACAAACAAAACGCAAGTACTCAACAAAGAACACATAATTATAGTCTTTTATATTTAACTAATAAAATAAGTAATTTATAAAGCAATTCAAATCACTTAACTGAAGTTTCTCTGATCGAGAAATAACTGCAGAGAACGTAGTGCATTGATGCATTTCTAATTTTAACGAGCAGCTCAAGGAATCCAAGACAATGAGTTATGGATTCATGTTTATAAAAATGATCAACGATCCTTTTAGGGTGCATACATTTTAGTACCCAGATTATTCATAAAAGTTATCAAAATTTCTTAGTGGAATTGAGTTTAAGAAATTTAAGGTGGAGTAAAAAAAGTATGTTTGTATATTTCAGAAAGCGTAGAAGAGTTCTTCTATCTCCTCTTAATTTTTAAGAATTCAAACAAAACGCGTACTTTAGTTTGAAAACACACTATTTATTCCATGTGGGGTTTACGATAAACAATAGAGCTTTACAAACAAGAACATAAAAATATAGTTTTTAGTTTAATCTATTTTTCTTCGTATTTTCTTACACGACCCCGTTAACTTGGAAAATATTTAAACATTTAAGTAGAATCCGCGGGATTGATTTATTTTTGTATTGATTATATCGGGTGTTTTTAAATTTAAATTTATCTGTTACTTCCAGTTGTATCCAATGAGTTAATGAATGTTTTGGTACAATCATTAAAAGGTCGAAAAACATACGTTGGATAAATTTCATTTCTATTTACTTTAGTTAATTCAAATCCATTTAAATAATTTATCAACAAAATCCGTGATTTACAAAAATGTACCCATATTATACAGGGCCGGCTCCAGACAAACTTACGCCCTGTGGAAGATTAGTAATGTGCCCCTTTTTTATATTTTCCCACATTACCCAGGAGGTAGACTTTCAGTGCGTTTTTTATTATTGAGGTATCCCAAGTAACCCTAAACCATAAACTAAAACACAGCGATGAAATGAACAGAGGGGAAATGTTTAAACTTGGAAACTTACTTTTCTGGCATTTTGCATTTCAGAAATGAGATCATCAAAGTCTAAAGAGTTTAATAATTCCTTTTCAATGGACATTATAGATAAGTCTACAAATCTCTCATGAGTCATGGTTGTCCTAACATATTTTTTAATAATTTTAAGTTTAGAAAAACTAAGTTCTCCTGAAGCTACCGTGGCCGGGATTGTATTAAAGATTTGGAGAGCCATTACTAAATTCGAAGCAAAATCTTCAAGGTTTGAACTAAAAATTAAATTTAACTCATCTAAACTGGAGCTTTGTTGTGTAACAAGTGGGGGATAATACAGTTAACTCTTGAAACAATTCTTCTCCATCTAAATCTTTAAAACTACCTAATGTTATAACATTCTGCAAATTAAGGCATGAAACACGTACATTTTTACTATTTAAATATTCGCTTATGTTACTTAAAAATGAAAAATTGATGTTATATGTATCAAGCTTGTCAAACTTTTCTGGAATAGATTGAATGGCTTCATTCAGAATTTTGAAAAAAAATCTACTTTAAATCGTTGTTTCGGGTCTAATATAGTTTCAGGACATTCATCAGCATAAATTCTTTTTCTCCGTTGAAATCTCAATGATGAAGCTTCAGGAAACATATTTAGTATTTCTAGGGAACTAGAAATACGCTCGGGTAATTGAAGAAGCCTACCCATTAAATTTTTTATCGGAACGCATTAAAATTAAACTGTTTTTTGTATTTTCTAAAACGTTTATGCCAGTTGACAGATTAAGAGATGGACTTTGCAAATGATTACTTGTTTTATTTATATTTTCTAAAACATCAAACCAAATTTACAGGCAGCAAATAAATGTTAAATCAAACATTTTATTTCCTAACAATTCTGCAATTTTTTTTGCATCTTGATTTCCTATTTCTATCCTTCATGTATTTGTTCTAAATTTATTTTTAAAGGCCTCAATGCTTTTAACCTGCTCTCCCATTTAGTCTCGAAAAAGGGTTTCAAAGTAAGACTTGGATTTTTTTTCCTATAAATATCCCACCTCGTTACGGAACTTGAAAGAAATTTATACAAAAATTGAAAAAAAGTTTTACTCACGGGTACTGCCTCTTGCGAGGAATTGACAAATTCTCCAAGTGTAATTCTTGTCATGAAGTGCTTTCTAAAATTAGCCGTTCGGATTCGGCATATAAACTGTAGGTCCTATCCATATGCTCTATTACTCGCACACAGGTATGGTTGAGAGTTGGAAGTCACTCGGCCCTGGTTCTCTACGGAATTGTGGGCCACATAATTTATTTAATTAAACATTCAACTGTATCGAAAAATTTGACTGCATAAAATGAGCACCGAGCAGCATCATTAACCACTAAATTTAAGGAATGCGAGCAACATGGAACGAAATATGCTCTTGGTTCCAGGGTTCGAATTCGATTCTGAACACCCGCTTCCATTCCTTTCATATTCGAGCCATTGTCAAAAAAAAAAAAGCCTGCGCAGAACGATTCGACTCCACACCACATAGAATCTTCCCTCTTTAATTTTTACACTCTTTGCTCCTCTTCCATTCTATTAAAAATCTCATCTCCTGTAAGCAGCCACTTAACTCATACACAGATACAGTGTGAAATAAGAAAACCTGCACGCTCTGACCCATATGATTCCGTTCAAATAAGTTTTTTTTTAATATCTCCAATGTTAATTCCCATACTCAGTGTGCAAAAGAGAAAACATATAAGTTACAGATTTTTAAAACCCTTAAGCTAGTTCGGTCCCATTGTGCGGCGCTTATTAAACTTTACTTACTCCATTCGATTTGTGCAATTTTTCCCTACCCTTTCCAATAAATGTTGGCGTATGGGGTCAATTCTCTCTTTTTGCAACCAAATGTTATCTATGTTTAGGTTATTAATTTTTGAATCAGCCAGCATAGCTAAATAGCTCTCGCTATTCCCGGCAACATCAGATCCTTTTTCATTGTAAAAAGAAATAAGGACCGATTATGTCGCTAGTCATCGATTTTACTTATTAACGATGTCAAAGTAAAACGGACTCTATGAACTTCTCGAATAAAGTTATTTTTTGTTTTGAAGTACATTTTAGCAATTTAGAAGTCAATTCTTACGGAACCGAAATTTCAACTTAAAAATTCTCAATTTTCGTAGACAATATTAAAGGAAGCGCAATTGGACTGCGAAATTTTAATTAAATACTTTAAATTTCAAGAAAAAACCACCACAACTAATTTCTTGTTTTCATTCAGGATTTACGTGCGTTGACAAACAAAAATTATGGGCGATGAATATACCTGCAGGACTTGTGGGAAAACTTCTGAATTGGAAGACAACACCGACCTGTTTCCATTGTTTACATCCACCGATTATCACAATGAACTCAAAATGATTTTATCAGAATTTGAAATATGGAATTTAAATGTAATATCAAATTAATTTTCTTAAAAAAAAAATAAAAACAAAACTCAAACCATTTAATTTCTCAACGCAGATATCTGAAAATGACGGTTTGCCACAAAAAATATGCTTAACTTGTTTCGATAGTTTTTGCCAAATTCACAACTTCCGCGTGATGTGCGAGGAAGCTCAAATGAATTTCGGCGAACTATGCACAGGTCTGGATATTATCATCAAAATGGAACCAGAGTCCAGTGGCAATATGGACAGCGAGTTCCCAGAGGACTTTGAAGGCGAACAAATCGTGACCATACAGGAGCACTACCAATTTCCTCGTGACACACGCCCCAAAGTATCGGAACCCCCCGCCGAAGAACAGAAAACAGTAGACTTGCTCGAGAAAAAACCCATCGGCTCTGTTGCAGAAAATATGGACATTGATGATAAAGAAAAGGCGAGACAAGAGGAGATCGATGAAATGAATGCAGAAGTTCCCGAATTCAAACCGTACCGATGTGAATTCTGCATGGATATCGTGAGTTTTGATGATCCCGATCTCTTGAATGATCATTACAACGCCTTGCACAGCACCGAAACACCGTACTTATGCCCCAAATGTGATAAATGCTTTGATAGCAAGTTCAAGAGAAATGTGCATGCAAAAGCGCATTATCGTATCCTGGTCGAGTGCGATATCTGCGGCAAAAAAGTAAGAGGAGGCAAGCCAATGCTGGCTCAGCACAATGAATTACATCACATAGAAATTGATCGGGAGTGTCTAACCTGTGGTAAGATTTTCCCCAAAGCAACCCTGAAAACGTTCAACTACCACATGAGCTGGCATGACGATGCCAAGCTGCACAAGTGCAAGTATTGCGAGAAGAAATTCATCCAAATCACTCATTTAGTTGTGCACGAGAAATCACATACGGGGGCTTGTGTCTATCAATGTTACGAATGTGGAATTGGTAAATGTTTTTTGGACAAAAAAAGAAATTTTTTTCATTTATTAGAACAATTATTAATTTTTCTGAAGGTTTTGCAAATGAAACTCTACTCAAAGAACACAATCAGGCCAAGGGACATTCGAATGACGATTTTCCAGGCGAAGTTGTTGGTAAGATTTTTGCTTGTAGCTCACGTTGCTCGTTGAACTTAAATATTATCGATAAATCGATATATACTTGCAGAACAATCCGACGTGGTTCCAAAAGTAGATCCGAATAAAAAGGCAAACCAGTGCGAAATTTGTAAGAAACCCTTCCGATCGATGCTTAATTTGCGTTTGCACATGTTCAAAAAACATGGAACAAAGCCGACAGCGTCGGTTAGGCAATTAATAAAGCAGAGGCAGAATCTCGCAATTATCAAGCCTTTCAAGTGCAGCAAATGTCCAGAATCGTTTCTCATGCACACGCAATTAGTGATGCATTTGAAATCGCACGACGAAAACAAGTCTCACAAGTGTCCAACATGTTCGAAACCTTTCAAAAAGGAGAAGTATCTAAAATGTCACATAGATACGGTGCACCTGAAGAAGAAAGATCACGTTTGCGGGATATGCGGCTGGGCATTTGTGTATAGACAAAGTCTTGATGAACATATTGCTGTAAAGCACAGTAGTAAGTTTAATATTAGTTTAATAACACAAAAAAGAACTATTAATCTAATTAATTTAAATTTAACAGATACTAAAGACTTCATATGTGAGATTTGTGAAAAAGCATTTGCATTTGAAAAGGCATTGAAGAATCATATGCTCACACATAAAGAAGAAAAGCCATTTGCGTGTACGGTGTGTAGCAAAAGCTTCCGGCAATCTTGTGCTCTAAAAGGTAGATTTTTCAAACAATATTTATGTATTTCTTCTTCTTATATAAATGTATATACATTTTTAGCACACGTAAAATCCCATCAAAAGAAACAAGCCAAAATCTTTTCGAAGTTTGCTCAAGCGTTAGACGAAAATGTGGAATAATATAGTATATAAAATAATTATAAGTTCATAATAAGTTCAAGTTTAAAAATTTTTAAATAAAAAGGAAAAATAAAAAAAATGTACTAAGTATAGACAATAATCTAAAGTAACACTTAAAATGACACCTGCTGAACTCAGCGCAAGTGAAGTACCTTGTAAGAATTTTCAAATTGGTTTCGAAAGACTGCAGGTGTTCCCCAAGAATGTATCCTCAGCCCAATCTTGTTCGCCCTCTTCACTGTTGATATTTCAGATAATTTACGGTGGAGTTTGTTTTTCTGACATTCGTATAAAATTACTTCTTTACGCGGATGACTTCGTTATGCTAGCGGATAGCCCATATTCTCTTCAGCTACAAATCAATAGGGTCCAAACGTACTGCAATATCTGGGACCTTAACATAAACTCAAGGAAAACAAAGATAATGGTATGAGAGGCACGGAGTTGTAGAAGGTTGTGAGAAGAAAGGTGGTTCCTTAACAACCAACCTATTGAAATAGTACAGGAATTCAAATATCTAGGAGTGTTTATGTCTGCTAACGGTAGCTTCAATAAACATGTTCAGCGTAAGAGTAAAGAAGCTAAAGTAGCTCTCAACTTAATGTGGCCAACTTTCTTCTCAAACAAAAACATAGACTTAGGATCTAAATACCGAGTTTTCCAAGCAACCATTAACACTTGCTTGTCTTACGGTATTCAAGTTTTTGGTCACACCTATTTTAAAGAATTTGAGTTGATACAACGACTTTTTTTCAAAAGATTATTTCGGTTACCCAATTCGACTCCAACTTATGCAATTCATGTTGAGTCTGGAATTGCGCCGATATATATTAAAAATTTGAAATTGCGTGCAGATTTTCTAACAAGGGTAATTAGTAAAACAACTTCAAATCTTCATTCATACATCTATCACGAAGGTTCTTTTGCGAACAGAAGCATCGCCATTTAAGGAATGGACTCAACTTGCCCAATTGCATAATGTTTCTCTTGAACTGAATGAGTTTAATATAGATAACTGGCAAGATATCTTTTCGAATGTTATCGCAAAAGTTGATGAAAGTGTATATCTTCAACATCTTAATAGAGCATCATCATCGCCAACAAGAGAAATATATAGAAATCTAAGCCACTCTTTAAATACTAATGAGACAAATTATTTCAATAATAGGCTTTATGCGAGAGCTTTAGGTTTAATTTTCAGAGCAAGGGTTGAAATATTGAACTTGAATTATATTCCGCATCGGTCAGATCTACCTCTCCTTTGCAATTATTGTAACAGAAATGAGCGTGACGATATTTACCATTTCATAGCTATTTGTCCGATACTACAAGAAATTGGAAGACTATTTTCAACACAGTGTCCCCTCTAGAGGACAAATGTTTGGTGTAATGAATGGATCCGTTGGGTGGACAAATCTCTTCATTTTCTGTGACCATGCTTTAAATTACCGAAGAAGCTTTTCAATATTTTAATTTTTTTTAATTTCTGTTTTCCTAAAAATTTCTAAAATAATTCAAATAAAATGAATTTATAAAAACGTAAGCTAAAACGCAATCCTGCCATTTTCATATATTATTTTGATTTTCAAATTGTAAAAAAAATGAAATAAAGGAATAATAATAATATATATAAGAATTTTCAGAAGCTAAAACAGTTTTTGAATTGTTAAGAATCATTGTCTTCTTTGAAATTAAAAAAAATTCAAATAAGGTCAAATTCGTTTTTAGGACAGCAAAATCATTTTTAACTATACAAACTTAATTTTGTTGAAAAAGAAGATATAACACACATTTAACAAACAGCTCTCTTAAAATCTTAACGCTTTTTAAGACTGAATTCGAACTAAAATTTCGAATGTGTTTTTGAAATTACGAACAAATTAATTAAAAGTTGATAAATAATCTCATCATAATTTTAAATGAACTCTTAATCGAGTAGGTACTTAGCTCAAGTGGTAAGAAACCTAATAGTGTTTTCACATCAAACCCAAACCGAGTTTTAGGCAAAAAGTTTTCGAAAACTAGAAAATCGTTCACACTGAACATTTACACGTTTTCGTTTGAAATTTTTCTTATTGGCCAGTTTCCAAAAAATGACCTTCTAATTAAGGCAACTTTAATGAAAAGTTGACTGGAAAGTAAGTCAAGAAAAATCTCCTTAGCTATTAAATCAGGTCTACTTCTATCAATATGATAGTTAATCATGTTTTTTCATTCAACTGAAAGCTGAACTTTTATACTCTATCATTTATTCATTTTCTGCACAACTTCATTTAATGCTTTTTGTAAAAGGGTTCCTTGTCAATTTGGAAAATAAATAAGTAATAATTCTTTACGACACAAAATACAAATCTTGATGGACTTGTAGCTTGCCTGAGACTATAATGTTTTTTGTTTTGACAAACCTAATTTTATGTAACGTCAATATTTAAATTAATTTTATTCCCAACATTGGCCAAAACTGCCAATTGTTACCCAAATAGTACCCCAAACTACATCAATTTGGTAGTTTCTTGCGAGAGAGAGCACTCACGAGAGAGAACAATAATTTTCCCTTCTGAAAAATATTGCTCAAAAACTTACTCTAGGCAGAAATTGTTGGTCTGTCAAATGTAATATTGCGCTACGTAAATTAATTGTTATTAACGTCACCCGTTCGGTTTGCTTCCCATTGATAATTTTTTGGCAGTTTAGGCTTTTCACACCAAGTCCAAAACCTGATTTTCGCGAAATTATGGGTTTTTGCCGAAAACCTACGTCGAAAACTCAAGTAAACCATGAGTTTTATTAAAACCTCTTGAAAACTAGTAGCAATTCAAAGTTGAACTAAACAAACGAAGCTTTCGAAACATTCAGCGCTCAAATTAATGTAAACAAAACAGCGGATGGCTGCTGTCAAAACAAATATTTCATTTTGAAATAAATTTGGTCGTGGTAAGTAATATATATAATATGTATACAAATTATTACTTATACAAATTAAAAATTAAAATGAATTTTTATTGTTGCAGTTTTGTTTGTTGCTCATTCTATGATATATTTTCTAGACAATTAGCTTCTCCTTAGTAAATTGTTCGGACATGTTGAAGTGAACAAAGAGGATAGCTGCAGCCAAGCGAGCTTGTAGTTCTTGCTGGTTCATGTCGTGGCCCCATTCCACCCGTCCTCAGAACTTCAGTTGAAACTCTTCCTCGAGACAAGCTAGTGTGTGAAGGATTATCGACGGCAAAGACAAATCCTTAGGAGAATTATTGCACTTCAAGAACTTTCAAAAAATTGAAAGTTGAGATAATACATACTTAATACATACTTCATTGTGTGAAAGAAAGTACTTGGATATTTTCATTTTATCCGCATCCCATACGGTGGGTGGTGATATACTGAGAGTTTGTTTTGTATGTTCGTATCGACATATTTGTTAAAACACTCAATGACGGGATCCCATTCGTTCTTTTGGAGCTCGTTTAGATCTTTGTCTTCCTGAAAATCAAATTGATAAGTACCTCCATAAAGTTTGTAAATCGCATTTCCAGATCTTTTAGTTCATTGCAGACTATATCGAAAGTTCTGCGGCTCGTTCTAAAATGTTGTTTGAAATACTCATTATCGTTTACTAACATTTCACAAATAATTTGAGAAGAACAAAGCTTTTTACCCACAAATTTATTCATCAACACAAAATTTGACATTTAAATGTAAAATGAAAACGTGTAAATTCGGTGTGAACGATTATCGGGTTTTCAAAAACTTTTTGCCGAAACCCCAGTTTTGGGTTTGGTGTGAAATGACTATAAGGATTTAACAAAAAAAGTATCTAGATGCTCATGTATCTGAGGAGATTGAACGCGGCAAAAATATTAGAAATCTGAACAAGCCCATTTGAAATCAAACAGATCGAATTCGTTCTATCACTGTCATCAGTGTCAGTGTCAACTTTCGCCGACATCTGTTGGCTAGTGTTTTGTTTTGTTTTGATTTGGCTCTCATCTCAGTCAGTCAGTGAGTTATCCTTTAAGCCAAGTCGTTAGTTACTGTCACAATTTGTTTATATTTTTATTGAATGAAAAATTTATTAAAATTGTATTGGGAACTTCCAATTAAAACAGAATCAATTGTTTGCCTCGATTCAAAAAGTAAATTATTTTCTTGTGCATTCATTTATAAAATTGGCGCAATACGTAGAGAATAAAATAACAAAGCTTTGATGACTGCACCTTTTAGTCTCAAACCAAACCTATTGGCTTTATGGAATTCGCGTATAGTTTGATTATTAATTTACAATTAAAATTGAATTATGTTAAAGAACAATTGGTCATAGTCAATAGACATTTTTTTGAGGGTTTTTTATTATTTATGGATTTTGGAACCGGGTTCGGATAATTAGGGCTCTCTTGACTTTTACCCATTTACATCTACACTGAGCCCGGTAATGGGCTTCTCAAGAGACCTTAGATCTTATTTCAATAGGTCATAATTTATTGAAGCGTAAAAGGAATACCTAAGAAAACAATATTTGTTTTTTTACTTATTTAGCTCCTCAAGTTATTTTGACTAAGCAAGAGGACTGTCTAGATCATTATATTCTTGATTGACAGAAATGCCACAACTTCTCTTTATTTAATCGCTTCATAAGATAAATGAATTGTATGCTTTGGCATTTTTTACGATATCCAAAAAATTGGTGTGAGTACAAGACAAGACATTGGATTAATCAGTCCATGACAAGGGACAAAGTCTGCTTGAAAAAAAAAAAAAACAAATAGGTGAAATAAAACTTATCCACGCCACTAACCACCAAACCAAGCAACATATGCGTTCCTAGTAGAAAAGAACCTAGTAAAATGCAATCGATAAACTTATAAAAAAACTTCTTTTCCATTTTTGCAGTTATTAAATAGACATCCTTAGTTGAACCATACTTTGTGACATTAACTTCTTTTTTAACTTATTTCTTCCTCAGTACACTTTCAAAAGCTTTGAAAATGAGTGCTGGAGACAAGATTTGCCGAACGTGTGGCAAAGGGACCGATTTAAAAGACGAGACAGTTCTCTTCCCAATCTTTAACCCACCCAATTTTGAGTCGGAACTAAAAATTATATTAGAAGAATTTGAAACTTGGAATTTAAACGTAAGTAATTTTATTTTCTACCAAATTTAAAAATCTTGCTACATTACGCAGTTTTTAAATAACAGATAGCCGAAAACGATGGTCTGCCACAGCAAATTTGCTTAACTTGCTTTGATAGTTTTTGTCAAATTCATAATTTCCGTGTTTTGTGTGTGGAAACCCAAATGAATTTCGGAGAAATGTGTACGGGCTTGGACATAATTATTAAAGATCAAATCTCAGACGAAGATAGTGATTCTCCGGAGCACTTTAATTTCGAAGAACTAGTGATTGTTCAAGAGCACTATAAATTTCCTGGTGATGAAATTCCAGAACTTCCAGAGCTTCCGAAACCAGAACTTCCAGAACTTCCGAAACCATCACCGACACTAACACCAACAGACCCGGTCGACACGATAAAGCAAGAACCTCCGGAACCGGTTAAAAATCCAGAACCCAAAAAAATCATAAGGCCAAACTATGATCCAAGAGAAGTTAAAGATATTCTTCCCGAATATCGAGAGCATCAATGTGATTATTGTCTGGACGTTGTGTGTTTCGATAACGAAGAACAATTGAGCGAGCATGTAAATCTCATGCATTCAACAAGCGAGCCTTATACGTGCCCCAAATGTGACAAGCGTTTTGATAAAAAAGCCAAGCGAAACAATCATTCTCGAATACACTTTGCGCCAGCTACAAATTGCCAAACATGTGGCAGAAAAGTGAGAGGAGGCGAGAATATGATGTTGCAGCACATTGAATATTGTCACATTGAAAAGGACCGTGTCTGCCCGACTTGTGGAAAAGAATTTAAAATGATCTCATTAAAGAGATTCAATTACCATCTGACGTGGCATGACGAATCCAGGTTGCACAAATGCAAATTTTGTGACAAAAAGTTCATTCAAACTACCCATTTGGTAGTCCACGAAAGAACTCATACCGGGGAGTCTCCATACAAATGCGACAAATGTCAAATGGGTATTGTTAAAATTCTACACAATTCTTGCAAATCCCAATTTAAATATTTAATTAAATTCTTGCAGCCTTCAAAAACCCAAATCTTTTAGCCAACCACATAAAAGGTCATGGAGGAAAAGACATCACATGTCCTGAGTGTCCTAAAAGTACTTACATTAGTAAATAACTTCTTCGCACATAATTCTTACATCCAGATTTTTTTTAATAGGGTTTCATCATCGCCATGCTTTGACAATGCATATGACAGTTCATGATCCAAGAAGAAAACGGCCTCATTGTGAGATATGCAACATAACTTATCGCACTGCAATTAACTTACGTCTGCACAACTACCAAAAGCACGACGGGCCAGCATCAGAGTCAATACTCAACATATTGAGTAAACGACAAATAAAGCACCCGGTTATTAAGCCTTACAAATGCAATCTGTGTCCCGAGGCGTTCGTCCTGCACACACAATTGGTAAAGCATTTGAAGATGCACACCGAGGATAGGCCGTTCTCGTGCAAACTCTGTATTAAGACTTTCAAGAGAGTGGCGCATTTAAAATTGCACATGGATTCGCTGCATTTAAACAAAAAGCCATTCAAGTGTGCTCTATGCGGATGGGCTTTCCCGCAGAGGAATAATTTAAAAGAGCACTTTGCCGCAAAGCATGCGAGTAAATTTAAAATTCTGTTTTTTTTTTCATTTAGTTTATCTTTTTAATTATTTTCTTTCTGTTTATCAGATACAAGAGACTTCAAATGTGATATTTGTTCAAAGGATTTTGCGACACCGAAGGCTCTTAGAATACACAAGGTAACACATTCTGAGAAGAAGCCATTTGTGTGTACAGTCTGTAATAGGAGTTTCAAACAAATGTTTGTACTTAAAAGTAAGTAATTTAATATTAATGTTTGTACTTTGATTAATTTACAAAAACAATTTCTCCCCCCAAAGATCATATGAATCGCCATTTAAGGAAGAACGAAGCCGACATTGAAGGTGGTGATATAACGGATATTGTAGTTCGAGATGAAATTGATGAGGAATTGTAAATTATTCTACTAAATACTGATTAAAATGTGTAAGAAATAGTTGGTAGAAAATATTAAAACAAATCAGTACCATCTTTTCGAAAGAAAAAATATTCCAATCAATAAATTTGGAAAAAGAACGAGAGCCATAAACTCCTAAAGTCAACTTATTTTTGAAGTTATTTAATATTTTGTGTTTTTATCATAATAAGTATTTAATATAATATAATATAATATAATAATGCTTATTTCATCGAAGCAATTAAGCAGAACAAATAAACGCTATTTATTTCACGATTTTTTAATAATATAGTTGTTTTAAATTAAATTCTAGCATTGTATGCTTCTAAGTGAAAAGGAGGAGCTGTTGTTTTTAAAATCTTAAATTTAATTTACTGAAAAATACCTTACATGTAAAAAAGTAATGAAATAACGAGTAAGATTTGAATTTGCCGCCATTTGTGCAGTGAAGTGTTGGCAACCCTGAAAAAAAAGCAATTTGACAGCTAACAGTATAGGGTTATTAAAAATGGAGCGTTGCACGATAGAACAACGTGTCTTCATTATGAAAGCTTGGCGGCTGCAGTTCGAAAATATTATACAAAATATGGTCGGAATAGTGTTTTAACGATGAAGCACATTATCATCTCGATGGCTTTGTCAATCGCCAAAATTGCCGCATTTGGGTTCCGGAGAACCCACATGTGATTGTCGAAAAACAAATGCATCCACAACGCGTGACTGTATGGTGTGGATTTTGGGCTGGAGGCATAATTGGGCCATATTTTTTTAAAAATGATGCTGGTCAAGCAGTGACTGTTACTGGTGGTCGATATCGCGACATGATAACACAGTTCTTTTTGCCAAAATTGGATGATATTGATGTGTCCAATATGTGGTTTCAACAAGACGGTGCCACATGTCATACAGCCCGTGAAACAATTCAATTACTACATGAGACATTTCCAGGTCGTTTACTCTCTCGTTTCGGTGATTAAAATTGGTCTCCTAGATCGTGTGATTTAACACCATTAGACTTCTTTTTATGGGGTTATTTGAAATCACAAGTCTATGTCAACAAGCCCACAACCAACCGTGCATTAAAGGAGGAGATTCAACGCTGCATCAACGAAATTCAGCCACATTTATGCAGAATGGTCATGGAAAATTTCAACAAAAGAGTGCGCATGTGCATGCAAAGCCGTGGAGGCCATTTGCAAGATGTGTTATTCCATACATAACCCTATCCTATGTACTTTACGAGTCAATAAAAATATAACTATCAAAAGACTGAAAACGGCGTTTTCTATTTAATTTAAATCTTCCGTTAATTTTGGGACACCCTTTATATCAGTAAACGCCGGATCAGTGTCAAACCGACTCAAATACATTTTTCTTAAAAATTTTTTTAAACACATCTTATACGTAACATTCGACATATTTTTTTCTATACTTATAAGCAAACAAAGAGAAGGATTCAAATTTCTTTTCCTTTACAGCTTTTCATTCCTTAAAATTTAAAAGTAAATAACTATACACTTAAAAAAGTAATTATTTTAAACTACTAAAATGTTGGACGCCATTTTTATTTACACTACTTTCTTTTTTGTTAGCAAATATTGAGGGTATTCGCGATCCGGTGCAACTAAAATCTGGAGTAAATATGTCAAAATTAGTTGGAAACTGACAATTTTTATCTATCTTAATCTCAATCGTTGTCTTACCCTGAAAAGTACAAAGTCCCTTTTCTGCTTCCAAGACACCAGCATCAGTTGTTTTTTAACTTCTCACTTCCCAATGGATCAAATCCCAAAAGGCATCTAAAAGTTTTTTATAAAATATTTGTGCTGATATAGAATATTTTTTTTAGCCAGCTACACCAGACAAATTTTACACCGTTGTATTTAGCTGTTGCAATAGTTCTAGGGTGTTGCAAAAGTGTTGTCTGAATGTTTTGTTGTTTTAGTGGAAGAAAATGTTACAATTTTGCAACGATACAAAACCATTTGCACCGAATCGTGAAAACCCCTATTCTTTTTAATTATAAAAGTTTTTTTTTTATAACCGCTTATGTGAAATGGTTATGCAGATTTTACTGTAGCTAAATAATTAATACCATACCAATATCTTTGTACATGAAATCTGCACTGTAGTATTATCGTGGAGCTGTTTTTTTTAACGTTCGCCGTAGCCTCAAGATGGCGTTAGAAGTTTTGTACATAAAAGTTACCCAAAAACCTTCAATAGTTGATGTCACCTTAGCCACTATAGGTTTTATTTGAAAAACCTAAATAAATAAAGCTTTTCTTGAAATATGGGGAATTTTATTTTGATATGGAGTTTAATTTTAATGTTTCAAACATTTAAAAAAAATGAAAACATTATAAAAAAGGCAACTTGAATATGCGTTCTTACAAATGAGTAAATTAAAACCTTTGGAAAATGTATTTTCTTACTCTGTCGATAAAAAATAAGATCTGAAATATTTGAGGACATTTTTGTATTTATTTTCTTTAATGTGAAATTTCCTGGCGTTTAAACTGTGTTTTTCTCGAAAAAGTGTGACGTTTGACTCTTTGACAGCTCAATGAACCGAAAAGCCATTTTCAGTAAAAATTCAAATTCGTAGCCAGTTTATATTCTACTATGCCTGTATCCTTAGAAATATAAACAAAATTGCTTGGTCTCAAAATGATTGAATACTTATCAGAAATCTTACTAACATAAGCTGGCCAATTATTTCTCTTGGAAATATTTAGCATAACACCCCCGATCAACTTTCATGTTTTAAAATTATTTACATTTATTTTTTTCTTGCAAAGGTTCTGCAAAATATTTTTTTTGTTTCTTGAAAATGCTATAAAAACCTCCAATGTAGCTTCGGCTGTGTGGCACGTAGTGGCTTGTTGAAACAAAATATTGCCAATATCCTCCTCTTCAACTTTTGTGAACAAAAATTCGTTCAATAGGCCCGATAACGATTGCCATTGACTGTATCGCCCACTCATTGCTCATTTTAGAAGAAAAATAGCCCAATTATATCTCTGGACCAAACAGTGATTCGTTTAGGGTGCATCGGCTTTTTAATGTATGCGTGCGGGTTTTCCGTGCCCCAAATGCGACAATTTTGCTTGTTTACATATCCGCCAAGATCAAAATGAGCTTCATCGGAAAAGATGTTTTTTTTTTGCAAAATCGGCATCTTTTCTAAGAGTTTTTCTCAGTGTTGTTCAAGCATATACACAACCATATTCGTTCAGTGAAAGAATAAAACTAATTATCTGTTAGATCAGACATGAGCTAAGTGTAACCATTCACGAAGTAAGCACTAGTTAAGAAAAAAAAAGTTAGATGGCGGACCCTATATTATAAATAATAATAATTATGAAGAAAAGAGTGAGAGTAATCCAAAAAAAACAGTGACTCTTCAAATATGAACTTTTTCGTCTTAAAATCTTCATTTTTCCACTTCTCGTCCTCTGCATTTAAGAAGATATTTTGCATCTTCTTCTTCTGTAGATTTCAAAGTGGCAAATATTCTAGATCCACCATTAGAAATATAAAAACCCTGAAGTGTATTTTGTGTTCTTAATCGAACAGATCGTATTAATATGACATCGCTGGTGTAAGCTTAACTGTCATATCCCAAATGTCACTTTGGCTTCTCGGCGTTTTTGTTTCCATATCCTAATTCTTGAATGTGATTCTTAATTTTAAAATATTTTATATACTGCTGTGTTGCTTGTGTCTCTAATCAGTTTAATTTTAAAAATTGGTTATTAAAAAGAACCAGCAACGTGTATTGAATAAAAATATAATTTTTGGAAAGTCTGTTTCATGAGGTATTGTATTTCAAATAAGTTTCCAGATTCCAGACTCTATTTATCTAACAATTTCACATAATTTTTATTTCATGCATGTGTCAATTCTTAACATCACGTAAATAAAGTTATCATTTATTAAGTAATAATTTGATTTTATTACTCTAAACAATATAAAAACATACAAAAGAGTGTCAGCTTCTTACATTGGGCTTATACAAAAAATAACTATAATACTTCTATTTTCTTAATGATCAAATTTCATCCCCAAAACCAAATCAAGAAGCTAACTTGGTCAATATCAAGTTCAGTTTTGTATAATAACTGTGCAGATTGCAGAACTTGCACTTCTCCAGTTGAAGCTATCTAATCCAAGATAAAGCATAAGCAAATTAATAGAACTGGGGCTATACTATCATCGTCTTTCTTAACAAAAATCAGATAAATACGCCAAGTTTCCAAATGACCATATGACAAAACATGTATTTTGTTCAAACTCCTTGAGCTCTTCATTGATTTATTGTTAAATTGTATAGAATTTAAATTACCGAAATATGTATATTAATTTTAAATCTAAAATTGGAAACTTGAAGCCTTAAGAAAACGCTTAATTTCAGAAAAATGTCCTCATGAGGGTATTTTTTTTAGAGGTATACAATTTTGAATAAAGTTTATTTTTTCAAATTGATATAGATTTTACTTTATTCGAAATCTTTTGGTACTATAATTTTAACATGATTTCTGTAATTAAACCACAACGGATGGTCATCTGGAGGTCCAATTTTCGATGACACTTTCCAACCTTTGGACCGTATGTCGGCAATATCGTGTAGTTGTCCAACAAGTGGTTAATCATTTCAACGCAGAAAATAATCAAGCACGATATTAAGGGGTACTTCCCTGTCCGTAACGTGAAACTATGCGCTTACCAAACGTTTCCTTTAATAAATCAATTGCCGTCTTTTTAAAACCAGAGCTAATCAATGAAAAAGATAATTAATGGCTAATCACAGTGTTCTTATTCCCAAAATGAAAAGGGTGTTCCGATTCAAAAGTTCAGCTTTCGATTTAATATTTTCTTACCTTTCTGGCAGAAAACAAGCTGTTGTAGATAAACATGCTTCAGGATTGCTATATCTTTATTCCGGAGTTTAATAAAAATATTCAATGAAGAAAAATATGCCCTAAAGAAGTAAGGAATTCTTACAAAACGTTGGAAGAAAGAATAACAGTAAAACATGTTTAAAGAATTGGTCAAATACAATCAACAGATATAAATATAGTTTTTCGTTGTTTTGTTTTTTATATAATGCTCTAAATTGAAACAATTTAAATCTAGATTTGGATAAGCTTGTTATAGTGTAAATATATTATATAATAAATGAAACTTTTGCTTC
Organism: Eupeodes corollae; assembly: GCF_945859685.1. NCBI lineage: Eukaryota > Metazoa > Arthropoda > Insecta > Diptera > Syrphidae > Eupeodes > Eupeodes corollae. The sequence continues at coordinate 2,111,869 of NC_079149.1, read as the reverse complement.
TAAAGACTTAAGTCTACAGTAAAAGATGAAATGGAATAAATGAAATGAAATAAAAAAGTGAGTATTCATGGCTCTAGATCATCGTCAAGTATCGATATTCAAGAAGAGCACACTAAATATTCCAGCTATCCATTAAACACGCCAAACAGTCAGTTTTTGTGCATGTAACGGTGTCTTAACATACACTTGAAGATTATTACTATTCAATCCAAAATGACCCTTCCGTAGTAATCCTATGGCTTCAATTGTTGAAATGCTAAACCAAAATTTAAAACTTGACAGCTGAAAAAATAGCCGCCATTCAAAATAGAACTTCCAAATTAAAGTTCTGTATCTTTAAAAATGAAAACACCCCTTATAATAGTTTATACAGAATCTAAGAATTTTTGTTTAATTTCATAGTAGTTTGAGGAAATATCGTCCACCTCTCTTCTTTACAAAATGTGAGATAGATAGATAGATTTATTGTTTATTTTTCAAATTTAAGTTTACAAAAAAGTATTATTCTTTAATTTTAAGACATGACTATAAAAGCCGTCTGTCCGAGTTTAATAAAATGTACATAATAAAGTATTGTAAAAGGTATGTTAAAAATTTTCTTCAATTATAGCACTTCTATATTTCGATGCTTGTTGACAATAGTTGTGCAATTTTTCCAGTCAGCCATTTAAAATCATTTTCATTTCTGGTTCCTCCAGTTCTAGTTTGCCAAAAAAATGAATCCTGAACTCCTTTAAGACAGGACATCTTCCCAGGAAGTGATAAATGTTTTCCCTTTCATGCATATTACAAATAGTGCAGACATTTTGCAAATCTTCGCTGTGAGGTATAAAGTTAAAGTCCATATTTTCTCCTCTGGCCTTAAAAACAGTAGATATTGTGTAAGTTGAGTGTTTTTCATTAAAATAGTTGTTTTCGCAAAGATTAGGGTTTAAGCTGGCATATATTTCGCGATGGGTTGAAGTTAGTGCTTTTTCAATGCTTTTCACTCGCATTTTTTCATCCACCGCTTTAATTAAAGTATCGAACTCTTCCTTCCATTGATGGATACTATCCATAGTAATCCTTAAAGTGTGACCAGCGAACTCTGCGAGTGCTTTCCAATGTTCATAAAACATTCTCTTCTCTATCACGTAACTTCCTATTCGTTTGGTCAACATTTCCCCGTCCAGTACCATAGTTTTCGCAATGAAATTGAAATGAAGTCGCAATGTTTCTATGAATAGTGGTGAGATTCCTGTTTCAACAAATAGCATATAGTTTGGTGAGGATTGTGGAAGCTTGAAAATTCCGTTAAAAAAAATCGGAGCAGTTTTTCTACTGTATCGTATGACTTGTATCCCCACAATTGAGCTCCATATAGCATTATGGATTTGGAAACTGCCTGGAATAATTGGTATTTGATTCTTAATGATATATGTTTATCTGCCAGACAGTTTTTCCATGCGGAACTTATAGCTGATTTAGATGAAGATAGCTTCTCCTGAAAGTGTTGTTCCATGTTCATGTTGCAGCAGATATTTATTCCCAAGTATTTATATGACTTTACTGTTTCTAATTCCTGTCCATCAAAAAACCACTTCTCATTCCTAGCGTAGCACCCACCTCCTTTTCTAAACACCATTGTTTTGGATTTATTTATGTTTACATTCAGTCTCCATTCATCACAGTACTTTTCCAGCTGATTAATCATTTGCTGTAAAAGTTCTGGTGTGTCCGCAAGGAGCACCAAATCAACTGCATACATCAAAACTTTAATAAGGATTACACCGCCACATAAATAATCGGAAATGTCGTCTATAAACATTATGAATGCTTGCGGACTTAAATTGCATCCTTGTTTCACACCTGGAACCGTTTCAAAAAAATTGGACAGTTGGTTACCATCCCAAACAGCAGAAGTCGTTTGTTCACACAATTTTTCAAACAAGTTGGTAAATTTTCTTAATAGACCTATATTGTACTATTTATAAAAAAGTGCACTTCTGTCCACCGTATCAAATGCAGCTTTTAGGTCCACAAAAAAGACATAGAACTTTTTCTTTTCTCTAATAAATGTCTGCGCTGTCGTATTCAAAATGAAGACTTGATCTATGGTCGAGTAGTTCTCCTGCCTGTTTTGTGAAGTCCAATTCTTAAACCGATTTGCAATAACCCCTATTAATATTTTTAGCGCTGAGTTTAAAAATGAAATGCCTCTATAATTATCTGCCTGATTAGGGTCTCCTTTTTTAAGGATTGGAAAGATTACGCTCTGCTGGAAGCAGAGGGACGTCTCCAGTTTCAAATATTCGATTTAGTTTATTGGTAAGAATTTCTCATAAATCATCATTGGCATATTTGAAAAATTCAATAGGAATCCCATACGTTCCTGGTGCTTTGCGATCCTTACTTTTTACTAACCAGCCTCTTACTTCTGCTTGAGTGATGGGTTTATCCAAAATCCAAATTAGTACATCTGGTCTTGCATACTGAAAACGAGAATGAAAATGTTATTTAACTAAACTTAATAAACTAAATACCTATGTTTTTATTTTAGACATTTCTCAGGAATAAACAAGAAGTTAGTATGGCAGACAAAACTTGTAGAACCTGTGGCAAAACTTTTGAGTCTGAAAGTGAATCGGGCCTTTGTCAACTGTTCAATTCTAAAGAATATGAAAACGAACTCAAAATGGTTTTAGAAGAATTCGAAATATGGAATTTAAATGTAATTAAAATTATTTAACAGATACTTAAAAGCCTTCTTGAAATATCAAACAAATATTTCTTATTCTTAAAGATAGCCGAAAATGATAATCTACCGCAAAAAATTTGCCTCACCTGCTTCGATAGCTTTTGTCAAATTCACAACTTTCGTGTGATGTGTATTGAAGCACAAATGAATTTTGGAGAAATGTGTACGGGCTTGGATATATTTATAAAACATGAATTGACGGACGACGATGATGATTTTCCAGAAAATTGCGACGGTGAAGAGTTGATAATTGTAAAGGAGCGTTATACATTTCCTGGTGACGAGCTTTTGAAAACAACCTCTACAGAAGAAGAATCAAATGTTGTTGTACCTTCGGATGATGTTATCGATGAAGATAAATCACAACTTTTACATTCTTCCAATGACAATGCCAATGACAATGTCAATGACAATGCCAATGATAATACCAATGTCAATACCAATGAAAATGCCAATGACAACAATAATGAAAAAGAAATCGAGATAGACGAAAGTATGATCGATTTGAAAAAATATAGATGTGAGTTTTGTATGGGTTTTGTGAGTTTCGATGACCCTGATGAACTCAATACACACTATAATGAACTGCATTCTACTGAATCACCATACCCCTGTCCCAAATGCGATTTAAAATTTGACAAAAAAGCAAAGCGAAATAGTCATGTCCGTTGTCATTTTGAAGTGACCCCTCTCGAATGCAAACATTGCGGTAAGAAGTTTCGAGGAGATAAACTTATGATGGCGCAACATGTAGCCTACTATCACGTTGACAAAAATCGACAGTGTCCAATATGTCATCTAAAGTTTGAAAGTATTTCCTTGAAACGGTACTACTATCACATGATGTGGCATAACGAGACCAAGCTTCTGAGATGCAAGTTTTGTGACAAGAAATTCATCCAAAGCCCTCACTTGCAATGTCACTTAAAAACTCATGCTGATGATGCACAATTTAATTGCAAGAAATGTGGATTAGGTTTGTTTTGAATGAATGAAAGAAGACTTAAGATTGTTAATATATATCATTTTAGGATTCAAGAACTCAATACTTCTTAAAAAACACGTGCTTTTGCACGAAAAGAAAGAATTAGTGCCATGCCCAAAATGTCCTAAAAGTAAATAACCAACGATGTTACTATTACAATCTTATTACGATGCTATTAATCTTTTTGTTATAGGATTTTTCACACGAGTTGGTATTAAGCTGCATAATAAAAAAGTCCATGATCCAAATAAAAAGCCTGCTTATTGTGGTATTTGCGATCACACTTTCAACTACCAACATGACTTGGTACATCACAATCACAAGAAACACGATGGCCCTGCTCCAAAAGTTGTTAAACGAACAGCAAGACCTGGAACAGCCTCATCGGCTAAACGTAAAATAATAAAAAAACACAAAACCAAGGAAGTTATAAAGCCGCACAAATGTGATAAGTGTGATGATGCATTTGTCCTAGAAATACAATTGCTGAAGCACATGAAAGTTCATGAGGAATACAGACCTCATCGGTGTGAATTCTGTGCGAAGTGTTTCAAACGAGAGGCACATTTAAAATTGCACGTAGATAATATTCATTTCCATAAAAAACCACACAAGTGCACAATTTGTGGAGCGGCATTTGCACAGAGAAGTCATTTAGGTGATCACCATGCCGTAAAACATCAAAGTAAGTTTTATTATTTTTTTAAAAAAATTTATTGAACTGTTTAAAAATAGATATATTTTTTTAATTCTTCTAAAAAGATATAAGAAAGCACGAATGTAAAACTTGCCACAAGAAGTTTGGAACTTGGCAGATTTTAAAGATACATATGCTTATGCATTCAAGCGATAGACCTCACGTTTGCAAAATATGCCATAAGGGTTTCAAGCAATTGATGGTACTCAAATGTGAGTTGCATTATTATTAATTATTTAATTTGATTTGATAAATAATGAAAGTTTTTAATTTCAATTTAGCACATATGTCAAATGTTCATCTATCGAAAAACAGGATGCGAAAGCGACGAGTTCCAGTAACAGAAGTTGTTGAAGCCAAAGAAGAAGAAGAAGATTTATCGGAGCTTTTAAATGAAAGCTAAATAAAAAGATACCTACTAATAGGATAGAAATATATATTTTTAGTTTACAATATTCGAAATAAACTTAAGTTTACTCTTTAATGAAAAAGAAGAAGTTTCCATAACCATCAGTTACTGACTTTGATTTGATTTGAAAATTAATTTAAAAAATCACTGCCGTATGACTGTTATGACAATTCTCAAGCTTGACGGTATTTTAGCGAGAGTGAGGGCGAATATAGTGTAGAGTTTATGACTTTTTGATAACGAAATTCTAATACACTACAAACTTTTTTTACTTTTAATGGAGACAGGGTGAATTATAACAAGAAAGCGTACATACATAAATCATTTTTTAATGAGGTACTTAAAATACTACATTCTGAATTGAAAAGGAAAGAACTTTGTGGTGTTCTGTGAATTTTTGAATATTATCAACAAATCTCTTAATAATGTGTGTGGACATTCAATGTAGAGGAAGTGTTATGGTCGCATCACCTCTTAAAAAAATTACCCTTTAAAATATTGGCATCAATATGGTCAAATATCTTTAAACTATTACCAAAATTATTGTGAAATGAACAGAAAAAGGATTGCATTACTTAAAACTTGAAAAAAAAGGAAATAATAATTAAAGGCCTACCAGAATAAGTTAAAGAGTTCAACAAAAAAGCTCCAAAACCCGAACATCATACACGTATGCTCCAGAAAAGAAAATTGTAAATAATTCAACATTTTTCTAAAAAAGAAAACCAGGAAGGCATTAAACTGAGCATTACAATAAAAAAGGAAGTCAATGAGAGGGGGAAATTGGTTATAGAAATCCGTAACCAAGATTAAGCCCTTAGAGTATATTTGAGTTCACTTTTTAACCCAAAGCAAACAGCAAACCATATTATATATGCAACGATGTTGAAGATCAAAAATTTGAAAGGGTTATTTACTAAAGATGACATTTTAAATATTCTGAAAATAGTAAAACTATGAATTTTCATATATTCAACAGAAGGTTTCCTGGAACAACGCAATTAGCTTCATTTTAAGTGAGTAAATTAAATTAAACTGGGTGGCGCAACAGTCCGTTGTGAACCAGGATCCAGTGACTTACCATTCCTGTGTCCGTGTACTGTTGTCAGGAATGGAAAGCACCTACAATTTACGGCCAAATCCGAACGGCTAAATATTTTTTTTTAAATTAAGGTGGCACAGGCAGGGATTGATTGATTTTTCCTTTCTTTCCGAACATTTTTGAAATAGATTTGGATTTAAGCAAGGATGCTTAGGGCTTTATGTTCATTAGCTTTAGCTTAACATAAAGTTGCTTCTGTATTAAGCTGATAGATTCATACTGTCGGATGATGTCAATGTTTTACAGGAGATGATAACTCATCTGGAAATTTAATGCTAATTATGGGGGTTAACCAACCTAATTCAGAGACTATGGTCTTTAGAAATGGGGGAAGGCTATCTTTTCAAGACAATTGAACTCTTAATGAAAAAAAAAATACGAACAGTTTTTAATTATGCATACGTAGCAGCTCTATCAATGGGCAGGTTCAAGCAACATAAGGGACTTCATTTGCAGTCAACTTCAAACCCAGAACTTTACTTCACAAATCTTTACTTTAAGTTAAAAGTACAAAAAGTACCAAACAAATTATTAATGCCTATTACCTATGTCGTGTCGTTTTTTAAGAAGCAGGTTTTTAAACGATGTAAAAGTAACAAACATCTGTCAAAATTAAATTAAAGTGTAAATAAAAAATCATTGTTTATTGTTTAATAAATGTGGTTTTATTTAGTTATTTGTAAAAAAATAAGTAATTAAATTGATGAGTGTAGAAACGTATTACAACACGAGTAACGATAGTGATGTTGATGAAGAAGGTGGATTGCGAAGTTTTACGTCTGTTGATGTATGTCCGGATGTAGTCGTCAAAGAATTTGGAAGTAAATGGGGCTGGGACACACCAATTGAATTTCCATTTGGGTTTAACCACTGTTTGCATTTAAGCAAATTTGCTACAGCATCTTCCAGCAAAGATAAAATTTGTAATTGGTTTGGACCTCCTCCAGTTGCTTTTATTTTGAATTGTTTATTATTTTATTCTTCACTTTGAACTTAAAGTCGGGCCAAACCTGATTAAAGCAAACAATAAAATATTGTTTACATTGATGAATTCAGCGATTCAAACCTTTTGCCAACCATCTCTTGCTGGAGAACCCTTGCTGTTCAGCTGCTCAGCTATGGAATTCCATTCCCTTTTTTATGTCAGTTTTGTTGATTCCCTTTAAAAATCTCCTAGCCAACTGCTCGTTCCTCTCCACCAGCTTGGCCTGGAACTGATTCTGATTTGTTAATTTCAACTGCAAATGTGAACAAATATTTTGTTTTTATTTATCGCAAATAAAGTACTAATAAATAAAATAAAATAAATTGCTTAACAAGCAGCAAACTTACAGTTTTGTGAACTTCCATTTCTTCGTCTTGAGCAAATTTTTAAACAAAAGATACCATCGTTTTTTGTTTTATTATCGTCGTTACCTTCCGTCTTACAGAATGCTGAATAGAAGCGTTCAACACACTTAACGTTTACACACGACAACAAAACGAGTGACAAAAGTTGAAAACCACTTGTGGAATGCAGATTGTGTCGTATCGTATATTTTGTTGTCGTTTACGACATCGGTATTTGGGGTGATACAAAACACTCCTCAGTCAAGTTACAAGTCAACTAGGATTTGTATTTTGTATTGTAAAGAAATATTACTTATTTCTTTTCCAAATTGACAAGGGACCCTTTTTAAGAAAGCATTAAATGAAGTTGTGCAGAAAATAGTTAAATCATAGTGTAAAAAAGTTCAGCTTTCAGTTTAATGAAAAAACATGATCACCTGTCATTTTGATAAAAGTAGATTTGACTTAATAGTAAGGGAGATTTCTCTTGACTAACTCTTCAATCAACTTACCAATAAAGTTGATTTAATTGGAATGCAATTTTTTGACAGCAGACCAATCAGATGCTAGAAACTTGCCTTAATTTCAAGTCCCTTATTTCACCTGACCCTGCCAATATCGAAGATGTCGTTTTAAAAGCATGTAGAGAATAGAAACGGTTCAGCGAAGAATAACCTTAAGCTCGACAATTCATTGCCTTATTTCAAAAAGAATCGTCAGTCTAAGAGCAAAGCGAAAATTAGTTTTAGGCAGTTTGTAGAGCAATCCAAACTTATGGAGCAGAGATCATGGGATTTCGGTATGTTAGAGCTAGTAGACAAACTTGGATTTTTGGGGAAAGATGTGATTTAATTAAACTTAATTTGGGAAAGCGTTCCGACATAACAAAACTCCAATAGGCGGATGTACAGAGCTAGAATCGGCTATGGTGATAAGTGACTATCACATTTTTGATAATTAAATTGACTATCACCGAGCTTTCCGCCTCTGTAAGATGGTTTAACTCAATTCAAGTTTATTGGCTTCATTCAATCTCAGTCAAATAGGGTATCCGGGTACCTTTTTGTTAGTGTTTTATGTGTAAAAAAGCAGCTGATCCAAAACAGCTCGGATGTTACGCAAATAATTGGCATCACTTAAAATGTCAATTGTTCATTATTGCAAAGTTCGAAAAACTGATGCGCAAATATAAAGAAAAAAGGAATCAAGAATTTTCTTGATAAGTTGTTGATGCGGACGCGAATTGGAGCACAAATTGCGGGAAAAGACAATGAAAAGTACTAAATCAAATTCTAAATTGTTTATAAATTAATTAATTTCAGAGATTATTTTACCAGCGCACAAATTGAACTATCAATAGAAACCAGATTAAAATAAGAAAATGCATTTATTCAAAGTCAGTATTGTGGAGAAAAGTTTTAGGGGAGATAAATTGTGTGGCTCCAGATTTTAATTACAATGAGAGTTTTTATTAGTATCACATCCATCATAAAGCAAAATTTGTTTTTAAACATAAAACTTTTTGTCGATCAGAATCGCATCCTAATCAGTTAAGCAACGATCAGCATTGCAAAAAAGTAGTGATGCCTGACCATACCAACAAATTTGAAGTTTATTAATTTACCCATAAATCAAATTCTTTCATTTCGATTGTCATTAATCAAAAATCACCTCTAAGCCGATTCCACCCAAGCTATAAGAAAATTCAATTTAATGTGTTTTCTATGTGTAAAATAAATCAATTTTTTCTGAATCTAGATCTGTCAAAATACAAATTTTCTGTTTTTATTGGGTTAAATACATTGATTAATACTTGATTTAAGATCCAATGGGGTGGCGCAACAGTCCGTTGTGAACCAGGGCCTAGTGACTTACAACTCTCAACCATTCCTGTGTGCGAGTACTGTTGTCAGGAATGGAAGGGACCTACAATTTAAGGCCGAATCCGAACGGCTAGTTTGAGAAAGCACTTTTTCATGACAAGAATTACTCTTGAAGGATTTGTCAATTCCTCGCAAGAGGCAGTACCCGCTAAAATTATTTTTTTAAAATTAAGGTGGCACAGGCAGGGATTGAACCCAAGACCTCTTGCATGACAGTCCAACGCACTAACCATCATGCTACGGGTACTGCTTGATTTAAGATCATATCAGCAAATTTTTGACCGATTTACACCTCTTTGCCCCAAAACTAATACAATTTAAAAAAAAAGATACCAATTTAGATGGAAATCTAAATTTTGCCATGGAAAATACAATACTAGTGGTTGGGAGAATCAGCTTTACATACGATAAGGCTATCCGTACAATAATTGGTAAGAAATTAACTAGTAAAAGAATTTACTTGATAAAAGTTGTATTCAAAATTCATTATAAAAACTCTATTAAATTAAAAATACTTATTTATATTTTATTACTCGATTAACGACTTATTTAACTGTCGTATGTTTTGCATTTTTAACATACAAATTTAATTATAAAAATTGTAAACTTTGCGTTATTAGGTTGGAAATAAAACATTTTACTACTTTTATAAAATACATACTTTTTAAAATGACAAAAAAAAAAACACAAAAATCAACAAAATCCATTTCTACGACAGATATTTAACATTGCCTGTCTCTTTCGTCTTTATGACCTGGTATGTATCTTATTTTGATTTGTATAGCTACGTATTTTGTTATAATTAATTAACAACAGGTATTTAATCAAAACTAGTCTTCGTCGGCATTTATTTGCGTTTCCAAATTCTCAATGTTATCATCCAAATAATGAAAAGTAATAAATATTGATATTGCCAATCCAACCAATGCATTTATCTAAAAACTAAAATTATAAATAATTATGAACAAGAAGAAAATTTAAAAGCTCACCATAACAAGTGTTTGCCATTTGATGGACATGTTGAAAAATATTTGCATGCAAAAGTTATTTTTGAGTAAATATTTAACATCCCTTAGAAGAACCCTTTTATCGTCTTCCAGTGGTAACTTACTTCGTAAAATTTGAATAACATCTTTTAAAAAATAGTTTCTCTGAAAAATTTGAATTAAAAAAAAAAAAGACGTTAAGATCCACAAAAATAACCCACCTCCTTTTCAAAAATATAATTAACAACGCAAAGACTGAATAAGTCCCAGAATATGAACACAAAAATTCCAACATTAAAAACGTACAAACAGTTTCCGACCGATTCATCCAAAATCAAGTGCCAGGTGGACTTGTAGTAAACTATTGAATAACTTGCTCCAAGTAATGATAAGGAATTCATTAGAAACAAAAAGATCATTTGTTTTTGAATTGTATGATCGATAGTCCGTGTTGCAAGGGCTAAGCCTTCTAATCGTTTAACTAACATCTGCAAGGTTTCAAGGTCAGGAATTTGAATTGCAATGCCACTTATTTGTGGAGGCACACCTGATAGCTCGACCGAATTCTGACTATTGTCTGTCAATGATTCTATGGTTTTCTTCTGAGATGTCGATTCGGTTTTTATATCACAGTTAAGTTTTGAATGAATACTCTGAAGCTCTGACCGCGCAAACAATGAAGCCAAATTAAGCACTTTAAATGAACAAGCCAAGGCAAAATGAGGGAGAAACAAAGCCGAACCATGCATGACTTGGTTAAGTGTTGGCAACCGAAACTCCAGCTCGATCATAATGTACAATGCAAAACCAAAGTTTATTAGTAAGCCTGAAAATAGCCATATGTACACTTTGATATCCTCCCAACACCAGCTGAAATATGTTTGCGGAGGAAGTGTTTTGATTAGATTGTTCAACGCCTTCGTAACGTGCTTCATTTCAAAAATTACAAATAACCATGTCTTGAGACCAATTAGAAGATGCATCCGAATGATTGTGTGCAGAATTGGAATTGTGGAGATTAGAAAATTAAATATGGACGAATCCAAGAAATGTTGTCGAAAACAGGCTGCATACCAAAATGCTAATAAAATCGCATAAATCACAGAAACCACATTCAGTTTACATTTTCGGTCTTCTACGTTAAACCATTGGCACTGGTATCCGCAAAAGACGAACAGAAAATTTGAGGCTCTTATTATTCGATTGTAATTCATTATTTTGTGTGGCTATTGGTCTTCGATCACGATCGCAGAAAGACTGATTGTTCATTTAACATATATTTTTTAAATGCGGTTTTGCTGCGTAACCCAAACTGATGTTTATCTCTCAAATAAGCGTGACTATTTCATTTTTTGAAAAATAATTGTAAGCTTAGTTAAATTGTAATCATTAAATCACAACTATTTATTTTAACTAAATTTTGATTGACTTTGTGAGACAATACATTTATATATTTTGAAATCTGTAAAATTATTTCTTTAAATTATAATAATACTTTTTATCAAATTCCTTTTTCACTGTAATATCTTTCGCAATCATAGTTTTATTCTTAAAATTTTAGTATCTTGAAAATGGGGGGTTGGTATTTATGGTTTTTACAAATTTATCTGTGGTGTTTGTATGAGAAATTCGTACTCAGATTGATATGTGTATTTGTATGTACAGCTATGCCCACAATAATAGTGATATTTATTGGTTTTGAGATTAACTGTTCTTTTTTTAATTAAGTAAAGTTAAAACGCCAAGAAAAAAAACAAATTCGATAACAACGATTAATATGTTGTCAAACTATTTACTTAAAAAGTTCATGACTTTTATAGACATTTATAAATAAGCTCTTCAAAATAGTAGGGTCATTTAACTACGAATCCCAAAAAATAGTCTTGTTTTGTTAAAAAAATTCAATTTTCTGATTTTTAATCTATTATTTTGATACACGATCGTCCAATATTGGCAGGTTTTTCGCAAAACATTTTACCAATTTTCTATTAATCATGTTAATACCCACTTTTATTTGTCAAAAGTGACAGAAACAAAAATGAGCAGTCGCGACCGTCGTAAAAAGTTTTATCAAAAAATTGGTGGACTTCTTGCAATCGTTTACTCTTCTAAACACACAATTCCTTGCATATTCAAATTATTGGTCAATTGTCAACTAATTGCATATTGGACGACGTTCTTTTCAAACTTCTTCGTTCAATTTTCAATTGGGAGACGGTCCATGAGTAGGAAACAACCACAAAAGTTTACAGAACATTAATAAAATTTGAAAAGTACGAAAATCGAAAAAATAAGAAGTCACCGTTTGGAAAAATAACGAAAAAGAAGTTATACAAAAAATGTTAAAAAGGATGGGACGCATTAACACATTTTACAAGATAATCGTTATTGCCTGATTCATTATTGTTTCACTTTTTATATTTTTTAAATGTTTTTTGGAGACATGTTGTCACTTCCAAAACATACAACACAGCTCTAGAACAGTTCTTCGTTTCCTGCCGGATGCTAGACGCACAATCTCAATAGAAGAAATAACCATATGATGCCTTAAGGCCTTAGGGTTTAAATTAAAAGTCGATTCCACTTTAAAGTTTTTAAACAAAAATTGATGTATTTGGATTGCATTGAAAAATATTTATTCATTTCCAAATGTGAGCAACTTTAAACCTCAAGCTCATAAAATTAATGTTCAAACTTGGGGTGACGGCATCATATTGAAGGGTAACTTTTCTTGGGCTACCGTGTGTCCAATCTATTGTTATTGATAGAATAATTTAGAAAAATAAATGTTTAGAAACTTCATATCTATAAAAATATGCCTTTTGTTGGCGTTTTCAGCAGGGTTGTTATCCCATGCAAAACAAGCTCTGATTTTAAAGGAAGCAAATTATTTTTTTATGTTGTATTTTCATAACAACTGGACCTTAATCTCATTACGAGTCATTAAAGATATTCTATGAAAATTGGTAGTCAAATTCCCAAGATACAAATTAGATCAAAGTAAGGCCGCTATTGATAGGCCATGCTTTTAGATCAGAACTTTTTAGATTATTTTGAAAATTTTTCCTTCCAAGATTGCCTTATACCCAGCTGCAGTTATTTTTGATGGAATGATCTTATGCGTAAACCTAAACTGTTCCATACTAACTTACAGCTTTTAATACAACAACACCTCCACTAACACATTTGTGATGAGGTTTTTAATACCTTTTTATTTTCTCAAATCTTAACAAAAACGTCAACCCATTTGGGCCACCGGAATTAAATAGTTTAATCGTCTGATAACACGTAATACTAGTCTTTTTCCAAATCATTTTATTCGTACTTTTGAAGTGGTTTTTATAAGGTTTAATTAGTTGAAGATGGCTTGAATTTAAATAACTCTTAACACTCTTTAGAGACTTGCGTTGACGCTAATTGTGTGTTTTAGTTTTGTCCAAGAATAAGATGAAGAAGAAGAATCAGATGCACAACCTTAAATTGCCGTTCTTCAATCTGCTGTTTTTGCAATGCTTAACGGAATTTAAGCTTTTGAAACACTGCTAAGGCATGTCTGAAATGGTTGGGTTCAATATCCACGTTTCTTAAAATCCAATTTTTTATAATCTAGCTTTTTATAATTCCGATTTCTTTTAATCTCGCTTTTTGTAGTTCCGTTTCTTATAATCGCGTTTTTTATTATTCCGATTTTGCAATCAAAACTAGTTGCTTAATTTTAAAAAATCGCTCGATTTTTAGTGGACTAGTTTTGATTGCAAAATCGAAATTTAAAAAAAAATTAAAACAAATTAAAAAACGAAAATTGTTTGTGTTAATATTGTAAACAAAAATGCATGTAATACAGTAAAACCAAAAAAAATTACGCTATTACAATATTTTAATCAATTAATTTAACATACAAATCTTTGACTCTTATTGTTATTTAGTTTGATGCACGTATTTTTTAAAAAAGAAAAACGAGATTTTCGGGATTTTAAAAAGCGGGATTGGAATTGATCGGAATCTTGAAAAGAACGGATTTTAAAAAATCGGTCCCTAACGACGTTTTCAAAGTTTATCGATCTTCTAATAACAAACTTACAAAGTTTCAATTTGTAAATATCTTTATCTATCATGTATATCTTCTACCCATTGGTCTTAAAATTTTAGATCCGCAATTAAATTTCACTTAAAACACTAAAATTGTTGATTTAAACTATCCAATACTTGAAAACGCTTATGAGCAACGATTAAATTGTCGTTGTGCCTATTCAGTCGACTCTAAAAAGGCTTCTGTTTAATGTACATATGACATACTTTACATGCGAGAACAAGACTCGCATTCTTATTTGGATATATGTATGTACATTGACAGATATCATAAAAACCATCAATATTTACAAAATATGTAAATAGCATTTTCGAAAATATTTGAACGTATTCAATTGAAGCGAAATATATGTATGCATGACTTGTATTGTTTTTTAAATTCATTCTTCTATATTTTTCGTCAACCTTTTATTTAGAAAATAAACTCCAAAATCTTGAAACAAAATGTTGCTCCTTGAAAACCACAAATTTAGAAACATTAATCATTGTTGTTCCTATTATTTTCGCCATAGCTGTACATATGTTTTATTTTTATTTTGTACTATACTATCCTAAAAATCATTCAACCAAAAAGTTAGGTACTATAAATAAACCAAACGCTTTGAGAAATTATAGGAAGTCCTACCATAATTAAAAATGAGTGTCCAACTGTTCTTGATTACCTACAAGGCCTTTGTTTTCCTATTAATGAACATATTTTCAAGACAATTAATTTGTATATTAAAAGACGATTCCCTCTGAGAACTGTGTAAAAAATGTTTCAATGTTAAGGTTAAAAGTGTATCGCAATTAAATGCCTTAAAAGGACAGTTTTCTTTTTAAATTTGTCAACAGAAAATCAATTAAAAACAAATAGAAACAAAATGACATTATTTATATGTATGTGGAACTTGTCTACCTAGTTATCTGTTTTAATTAGATGAGGTAGGTAAGTACTTAATTTGTAATAAAATAAAAGTGATCGAGTCAGGAGAAACAGGTTGATATAAATATAATTTTTACAAGAAACAGCTGTGTTATGGAAATGATGATGGAAAAGAGCAAATGTCGGGTAGAGCGAGATGTGAACAAAACAAAGCGCGGGCGATAGCCTGAAAAAGACCTGCTTAACAAGGGTACAAAGTCCAAAACAATATACCTTTATCTATACAAACAAACAAGAAGCATAAAAACACTCCCATTTCATAGATGCGGATACTACGAGAGCATAAATAAAAAAAAAAAAAACATTTAAAAATATCCATAAAATGATCAAACTAAGTGAGTTTTTTTTCAAAAAGGGATGTCGATAATGCAGATTTATGAATGTTAAAATATAAACTCACTCACACTGGGCAATCTACAATTCGATGGAGCTGTTTTTTAAAAAATATCCCATTAGTCGTTTGAAAAATTTCCCATTTTTAACTTTAGGTTGGTACAAATGTGATAAAACTTAAATTTAACATTTATTTTTATAAAGAGGTTTTTAGTACCCTTTTTATGCCAAAGACTTAGTGTGAGCAAGTTGTATCTGTATATACTTATTGGTTTTGAATTCCTTGTTATTGCAATGGCTAGAAAAGACAGAAGTGTGGTAAAGCACTTGACATTCGCATAGTACGGCTAAATAAGGAATCTCTGTAGTTGACAGTACGACCGAAGGTATAGGTGTTGATGAGCATTCCTGGAGGCGCAAATATAACGGATGAACTAATCAATGCGAAGCATTCAAGTGGTTATTTTGCTAGAGTATGAGCTGTTATAACGTTAAAAAGAAAGTGAGCCAAGAAAATTTATAACTGGTGTAATATAAATTTTAACTGAAATTAACTGATTTAATCCGTCTTTCTGTAGGTCTTAAAAACTTTCGCTCAAACAACTAAAAATTGTGTTATGAAATGGATTTTTTTTCAGCTTTTGAAAATATAATTCCAGCATAAGACTCGTACTTGAACGTTTTGGCTCATAGCTTTTAAATTTATCCAACTTAAAGTTCTTTTTTCTTCAATAACAAAAATGATAAATAATCACCAAAAATACTTACTTGTTTTAAAAGATATGTAAATATCCTCGTCCTAAGGGTCGTAACGGTGGCATTATGGTTAGTGCGTTGGACTGCATAGATCTTAGGGCCGAAAGGCATTAGAATGAAGTATTATTGTTTAACTTAGAGTGTCAGTATGGGACCAGTAAGTTAGTTGTAAGTTATGGATAATTAGGCTAGTTTTATGAATTTTTGTCTAGCTTTCAGATAATTTTAAGAAATAATAAATAAAAATGAATTAAAATTAAAAAAGTGCATTGAACTGTCATGCGAGAGGTCTTGGGTTCAAACCCGGCCTATGCCACCTAAAAGTTTTTTCATGGGTACTGCCTCTTGCGAGAAATTGACAAATCCTTCAATAGTAATTCTTCTGATGAAAAGTGCTTTCTCAAATTAGCCGTTCGGATTCGGCTTAAAACTGTATATCCCTTATATCCCTGATAGCATTACTCGCACACAGGAATGGTTGGAGGTGTAAGTCACTAGGCCCTAGTTCTCAACAGACTGTTGCACCACCTAATAATATCCTTATCGGATTTTCATAACACTTTGCAAATTGGAGAATAGTTTACTTTTATCCTAAATGGAGATTTATTGACTCATGTTGACAACTGCAGCCTCAAGCTTCATAAAATACTGACCAAACTTATTCAGATTTATATTTCTTTGGCGTAAGTTAAAAAGGCCTTAAATCAAAAAATTAAATTTTAGGTTGTTCATTTGTTTTGACTGCCTTTTTGTTTTGATATCATAGTTTTAAGTTCATTGAGTCTGTGTTACCAGTTTCTAACTTAAATCATTTTGTATCTAACGTCAAAGATCTTAAAAAATGCTGTTTTCTATTCGAACTCCACAAAGGGGATATTTTTGTTACGATTGCAGCACTGAAAAACAATAATTGGACTTTGACATATAAATGAACTCACTCTGCTCAGGGACGCCCAGTATATTCAGTCTAGAAGCAATAAGAATTTAGTTGTTGTCGTTTACTTAAGTAAATTGTTATTCTTTTATTTTCTTTTAGATATTTAATTAAATTAAAACCACTCAAACGTAGAATTGAATGGAGCAACATCATCGATTGAGTTGAGTTTAATAGTTGGAATTTAAACCAAAACATTGCGCCAGCAAGCCACAGTCTGATCGCAGACATTAAGCAAAGTGGAAGTGGAGTATTTGTTTTGAATTTAAAGAAAAAGACTATTTTTGAGTAAACACTAAAATCACTAAAACCAAACATTACGAGAAGCGTTGTATTTGTACTCGAATAGAATTTTTAATTAATTTGTTTTTGCTTCCATTATTGTTGTCATTTAATTAAGTGTAAATTACTTAACTGAAATATTACCAAACCATCATCGCGTCACGACCTTTAAAGTTAAACGCCTAACAAATTAATTTATTATTACTGCTATTTAGTCAGTGAAAGTATTATTATTGATTTTCGTTTATTTTGGATTACGCGCTAGTCTTATTCGCCAGACAAGGTAAGTTCCACGCTGCTTACTGGAAATGTTTATTTTTATATTTTTGTGTAGTGTTTAAAACAAATAATTAATGTTATTCTTGCCTTGTGTGTTTTATTTTAGGCTTTGATGGTGTGATTGTGGGTTTTATTATGGGTTTTTCATTCGTTTTTGTATAAGAGTTCCTGGTTATTATTACTGAAGACCTTTGTTCCCTCTATAACGCCCTTCTTAAAATAACATACATATGTACAACTGAAACATAAGGACACATTTTATTTGAAATTATTAAGAAATAAATTCAATTGGTGAAAGGGCACATTTTTGAAATGATCAGAAGAATTGTATTTTTATATTTTTCAAATAAGTTATATTTATTAAGGACAGATACAAAAATGCTTAGGCTAGGAAACGTGGACAAATATTTTAACATACAAAATTTGATTGAGTATTTAAATGACATTATAAACATAACGATTTGAGATAATTTAAAAATAAAACTGGAAGTTTGCTTAAAATAGCAGCACTACAATAAATGGTCGATTGAAAGGTGTGAAACTTCAGAAATACGGGTACTAATATAAATGTTTTATGTAAATTGATACTAGTTGTATCCCAAACAATCTTAAGACTTATTTTTCCACATACCTAGTTGCAATAAAAATAAATAAACAAATATATTTTATGGGCAGAAGTTAACAAATCAACTCACAATGTTACTCTCTATGACATTTTGTAATTAAAAAAAGCACGTATACGCCCAAGTGGGTTAATTTGTTTAAGAAGATCGTTAGCGTCACATTTAATACATTGTTTTCTAAGGCATTCCAATATTCCAGAATAGAATTTATGATCCTTCTATTTGTAGTTTTGTTTTTAATTAAAAAAGAATAAACTAGTATTTTAAAGTTAAAGCTCATGAGGAAAACAGGATTTTTTTAATGAAACTCCTACTGAATTCTTTCTTATACGATTTTTTCATATTTAGGAATTCCGGGTTTGAAAATGTTTAGAGATATTATTACATTCATTCTTCTGTGTCTTTTATGTGTCTATCATGAGCTTTATCTCAACCAAACCTTGAAATTCTTTAAAATTAAACAAAAACCAGACAAGCCTTTTCTATAAACATATGCCTATATTTTATTTCATCAAGTTACTACAGTACAAAAATATAATGGCTCACGCTTTTTTACTTATCTTATCACTAACAATTATATTGCTGATTCAACAACTACCTTATCCATACACATTGTGTGGTATTTTTTTTCATCTAATATAATTTTTATTTAAACACCTCCAATTTCAAAAAAAAGCTTTGATAAGCAAAATTAAAAGCTTGTAATTTAATAAACATTGGTATCATTTTAAATAACATGAAAGTGTAAAAAACTGCATTTCAATTTACTGGATAAGATTCTGTTTGAACTTTGATCGAATTGAATTTTGATAAGAAAGTTCAAGGGATTTCTAATTAAAAAATGCGCAATTTTAATCACGGGCTAAAGTAAAATACGTCTAGAGTTTTCCTTAAAATTTGTAAGCATATGATTTTCAAGTACTTTTGTAAGTGACATTGGCTTAATCTTTTTGATTTCCTCACTCTCAAAAAACTAAAAATATATATGTATGTAAGTGTGTATGATCAAATAAAATTATTATCAATAACGTGTTAGATTTTTTTTACAATGAAATTAACTAATTACAATAGTAAACAGTCTAGTCCGCATTATTTGTAGATTGGAAATTGATATAATCAATTGCTTAGATTGATTAATAAAACAAAGTTCCTGACTTTGGTGTCATAATTCTTATCATATTAACTTATAACAATTTTGCAATGCAAATACAACAGTTTATGAACTTAAAACTATATGCATAGTATGTTTGTACGTACATACATATAAAAATGTAAGATTAAAAATCATTATCTTTTACTTATGAGAAACCCACTACCTATTTTTTCATAATCAAAAGCTTTGCATCGTTTTATCATTTGTAGGATATTAACAGCAACACTAAATACTTGATGTTCATAAATTGTCTCGCAATATTTTCAAAATAATTGTTTTTTTTTTCAAAAAAGGATTAGTTTTTTTTTAACCCAAATTGCCATAGATCTGAATAAATTCTAACAACCTCGAATGTTTGTAACGATCATCACATCGGTGACACAGTGAATTAAAGTTATTTGAACTTTTGATTGAATTGTATTCAATCATAAAAATGTCAAGTGATCTCAATTATTGTTTATTTAGTCGCAACAATAAAACTATTATCCAAACTGAATCTCAAGTCTTTTGTACGTACTCGTCTATTGTTTACATTTTCATTTAAGTAAAACACGCCTCCAGGTTAACAAATTCCTATGGAAACCATACCCATACTTTACATACCCAAAGGTATGTTTTCTACTTTCCGTTTGTCTAACAAATACAAAACTAACCTCAAAAATGTAAATGCAAATAAACACAAATAGATAAAACACTTTGGAATACTTATTTCACTTTGTATTTCTTTATTTATCTTTCATTTTCAAATCATTATATCAAAATTATTTTCAATTAGCCAGGAGGCCATTGCATTTGTCGGCCACCGAGGAAGTGCAAATGCAAATGATACACTGACTGAGCTCCATTTTTCCCATCGTTGATCACAACACGAAAACCATCTTCCAAACCCAATTGTTTGGCTACAGTTTTTCCCACAATCATTAGGTGACCTACAAGTCCATAAATTGTTGTTAATAATTGTGCTGCATTGTTTTTCAAAAAGTCATTGTTTAATATTTACCCAATAATTCAGCATCCTCAGCACTAGCAAGAGACAATTGTGCAATAGGTTTCCTTGGAATCACTAGAAAGTGAGTTGGAGCTTGAGGATTTACATCATGAAATGCCACACACTGCGATTAAAAGGTACAACGTGAAGTTCTATGGAAATTTCCATCAGAAATTGGAGTAGACTTACCTTTTCATCCTCATGGATAAATTTGCAAGGTATTTCCTTGCGCAATATTTTACCAAATATTGTATCTTCACCGGCAGATGCGGCTGCCTCTTGAGCTTTTTCTACTTCAGACATGCCCGGTATTTTAATGGAAGTGGAACTCTAAATAATTACTAATTTTTCTTCAGCCGGTCGAATGCAATGTTAAAATTCCATTTGATAGAAAAATAATGAAATTTTAAATGTCAAATGAAAATGACACGTTCAGTGGTTTGTGGTGAAACAGAACAACTGTGGTGAATAGGTTACTGACAAAGTGGCAAGTACAGTGAGCCCCGGTTTATTCGTTATATTATATACAGTTTCTTGTTTGTTTCAAATTATTTATTATAAAAAAATAATAAATAAATAAATTCAAACTTAAATTAGGTTAAAGTTCAATAAATGGTATTGGCTATGGGAATTTGATATTAAGTAAAATGTAGGCAAATATAATTAATTGTGCACTGTGGCGTATGTTTGGTTAATTGTTTCAAAACATGTATTTATATTAAATTGGGCAAATAATCTGTAGAATTAACTTTTCTTAAAAATCTATATTTATGTTCCCATATGAATGTTTATTTAGTTGTTTGTTTTTTCGTTGCTTAAGTAGGGCATTTAAAATGAAAGTATGGGAATTAAGGTATTTGTTTGTAGTTTTTTGCTTGTTTTTAACAAATATCATAAGTTTTAACAAATTTTATTTTTAGAATTTCATTTTTAAATTTCTATTTCCAGTTCAATCATGGATGCAGTAAAAACTTTTTTCGCAACTAATAAACCATCATACTCGAACAGCAAACAACAAACAGGATTTGGGGTTTCTAATAGCAATAATGGGTCTAATACTATTGGTGGTGGTAACTCTGATGGCAAAATAATTCACGATATTAAAAGAAAAGACAGTGATAGCTATTTTTATATAATGTGAGTTTAATCAACAATGTTTTAATTACATACGTACATCTTTTTATTTATTAACTTATTAACAAAAAAGACTAAGCTAAACAAAAACGTGGGTACTAAGCAACTTATATTTTGATATTTAAACTTTTTATATAACGAACTAGGTATTTACTTAGTTAAAATAGCATATCAACAATGTTTACAATTATTTTTAGCTAGAAAAAAAATTAGCAAATAAACTTTTAGATTTGTCATGAATATATATTTGAAGCTGAGTAAACACAGACATTTAATGTTGTCGTTTGTATTCAAAATAATATCTTTTTTTGTCTGTCTAAAATCTAATTTTAGGCTTAGATATTATGAAATAACATTTGAAATTCTGAATTGTATTAATATATTTTGGTTTTATTTTTCAGGTGGCGATCTTAATTTGAGAAAAATGGTGTGATCATAACATATTAGATGTTTACTTAATTTTAAAATAAATAAGTGATATTATTTTATGGATTTAAATTTATATATATAAGAAAATAGATGTAAGAAAATTAATTTTACAAAGAAACAAAACAAAAAAACAATTTTGCCATTTTAAATTAAAACAATTTAATATTAATGGATCTACTACTAATGTCAATTTTAATTTGGACTATCTTTTTAATTGTTTTTGGTCCCATTATTTTTGTTTTGTGCATTTATTTACCTGAAATTCCGTTTCGAATTATAAGAAATGGTCGATTGATGTAGTCTTTTTGATAATTACACATAAAGAATTTGTATTTTAGATTCTTGAACTTTGATTGTATTATAAATTAGTTTTATCAAAAAGTAATGCAAAAATCAACAAATAAATTCTATATTTTTCAAAAAACAAAAAGGAGCATTTTATTATTTTAACAAAACAAAGATACTATTGAAGAATTCATCTTATTTGACTTTCGATAGTAAAAATCAAAAATTGATCCTATCCTTGAATAAAAATTCAGTTCAAGATATTTTTTTTTTCATAACAAAATATTAGTAGAATTTTTGAACAAAAATGAACTATCAAGAAATACCAAAAGATGAAGCTCTGCAGACGGCGTACTGGGCTTACAAACCATCAGACCAAACGATTGCTTTAAAAAGCGAACAAAATCGTTTAATTTTTGCAGAAAATTTCAATACCACAAGAGTTCTACCACTAAACACTTTGTGTCTCATATTTTTGGCACAAAACTATCAAACCCATCCAATAAACTTGCCATCAAAAATTTCAGCAATTCAATTAAGAACTTTCTATGATTTTATTGATGAAAATATACCAATTGAAAAATGTATAAATATTAACGACGAATACTTCTGGAAAAGACTTTATTCAGCAAAGTGCACTGATAAAATGCTTATTAAAAAAAGAGGCCAGCAAAAAGATGTTTCATGGAAGAATTTGTCAATAACACTCAAATATATTGAACTAATCGAAAATACACCCTATGAGGTTTGGATTACTGAAGAAATGGAAGAAATTACAAAAAATAGTTCACCTTACGTTACCGAGTTGATTATAAAACAGCTTCAAGCCAAGCGCGATTCATCATTTAAAAAGCAGACGGAGGGATCAAGATCTAGCGTATCTGAAAAATCATCTTCGACCTTAACCGATGAAGAAACTAAAGATTCGGATTCAAAATCAAATAACATAAGAGAAGATTTTCCATTAGAAGACTGTCATCACGTGGACCTCAGTATATTGGGAAGTCTTTGCAACTTAACTTCTTTGAATATCGCATTTGCTCCTCCAAAACTAGACAGAAATTATCACGATAGATTCTTCAACTTTTCCTATGTTGACATCCAGAATTTGGCAAGGTACGATATAAGTTTAAGATTTGGCTAAATTAAGCTTTTGCACGGAAGAAAGCTATGGAATTTTATAAAATTTAAACTTTTTCAATTAAAAGGGGAATTTCAGAATTGAAAAACCTTCGTGTGTTCAAACTTCGAGGAAGTCGTATGGATAGTATAAAGTTCTCTACAATTCTTGAAGCCTTGCAAACAATATTTGTAGAAGAACTGGAATTTTTTTTCTGCCAATTAGATGATAATTGCGGAGAAGCTCTGTACAAGTATTTACTATCAACGAAGACACTCAACCATCTTGATCTTACAGGAAACTATTTCAAAGATAAAACTATTGATTACCTTTCGGATGGTCTCAAGAGAAGCTACTCCAAACTAACTCACCTTTTTTTATCAAATAATCCTATAGCTGATGAAAGCTTGTGTAAACTAACAAAAACTTTAGAAGCCTATGCACATTTAAAAATTTTGAAGTTATCAGGAATAAAATGTGATAATCTCGGAGCTTCTGGAATAGTCAGGTTGGTGAGACAAAATACACCCCTGGTTCAATTGGACATAATTGCAATACGAATGAACGGTGATGACCTTATTGCAGCTTTGAACAGAAACCTTAAAATACAGCAGATAATTTGTCAAGGATGTGGTTTGACTTTAGAGGAGGAATTCAATGTTGAAATTCTTTTGAAACGAAATCGGTTCATTAAGGAAAATCCGTATATTGGAGACATTACGAAAACCAAAGAAGATGATTTTAATGCCTTTATAAATAGAATAAAGTAAATTCGTGGATCTTTTTGTGGAAGTAAAAATATTTATTAATTATTTTTATTATTTTTCTAGAGATCCAATTTATATCAAGACATTAGAAGACAAGGAAATACACAAAGAATGTTCTAGAAAAAAGTAAATTATTTGATTTTGTTTGTTTTGAAGTAGATAAATTAATTTATTATTTGTTTATGGTTTTCAAGGTATCTTACTGATATTGAGACATTAAATGAAAAGGAAGAACGCAAAGAAAAACAACAACAACTACATGAAGTCTCTAAATATGCTTCAACGGAGAGTGATTTAAAGTACGGAACTTTGAACTTGTGACTTTTTTAAACAGACATTTTAACTTTTTATTTTTTTTTCGGTTTTTAGACATCAAATTTATATTAAGGCACTAGAAAAAGATTATGTTGGGGAAAAAGAATAATTGGAATTACATCTCGGAAACAGCGTTCAATGTTTATTATTATTAAATTAGTAGCGATTTTTATTGAATTTAAATAAATATAAAAAATGCTTATGTTTAAGATTTTTGCATTACAATAACCTCAAACGTTTTTAAAAAGTATAATTTACCCAACCTCAAGACTTTTTAAGGATTGTTAGCAATGGTGTAGGTCGGAAACATTACATGTTAGCATAAGAACTATTCATGTTGCTTCCGAGAAGACAAAAATTCATTCAGAGCTCTGCTGAAAATAAATCAATGAGTTGTCAATAAATCAACAAATTTCTATAGAAACTGAAGGATTTTCCTATCACTTCTGCCAAAAGAAAATTAAATTGTCATTTTGTGAAATTCGTGCTTACGTTTTCCTTTGTGGAAAATTTTACATTTTTATATTTTGTAAGTCTAAATTAAAGAACAAAAAAAATAGAGAAAAACAACAACTGTCTTCAAGGATCCATCAATAAGTTCAACAAAGATGAATCGAGCCGATAAAAAACGAATGTCGGTAAGTTCCATTCCGCCTAAATACATAGTAATGTTAATTCAAAGTTGAAATTATTGGTTCATGCTCATACAAAACAATAAAAATTAATGAAAGGTTATTAAACTGTTTATTGCCTATTTTAATTATGTACTTATGGCAATAAAAAAGTTGTCCTTTATTGTTTTATTGTTAAGGAAATGCATAAAGCTAATAAGACGCTTAAGTTGGATAATTGGTTTGAAAGTTTTTGAAAGAAAAACTATGGTTACCTTGTAACATTATTTAGGTACTTTTATTTTTCTTTAAGAAGTTACTAGTCATGTTTATGGATTTAATGTCCGTGTGTATGGATGTATTATATTCATCAAAAATATAGTACGTAAAAGTACATGCATTGCCAATAAAGTGTTTCGTTTTGATATTACAAAAAGAAGTGTATTTGTCAAAATAAATCCCGAAATGTTTATATTATTGTTAAGAAGACGGTATAAAATCAACAATGAAAAGAAATGGCATCACAATGTCCACCTCATACCATTCCATGAAATTTTCCTCGATAACTTCAAGGGCTGAATTTGTAAGGTCTTGATTGATTGTGGAATATTGACATGTAGGTTTCATGTTTCAAATAGACCCAAAAAGTCTATAGATGTTAAATCACATAGTGTTGGTACATTCTTGTTGAAAACTAACATTAATTAGACTTGACCAATATCTTTCAATTCTGGCTTCGAAAAATCATTAATCATTACTTGGAAGCTCAATTCTTTCATCGTAAGTGTTGCACTAGCCTCATATTCAAATAACTCTTAACCATTTAACAGTCTACAGCAGTGAAAATTCTCAGTTGTTCTTTTGTGAAGAGTGTGTCCTTTTGCTTTTGGTAATTTAGCGTAGTTTTTACCTTTCAGATGTGAAAAGATAAAAGCTGCCAGGCTATGCAAAATGTTTTTTCTTGTTGAAAAATAGTTTAAAGGATTTTTGTTTGTTTGTTTGATCACTGTATACACATACATAGCCCAAAAAGTCTCCGTACAGAAGCTTTCTTTTGTTGATTCTGAGATAAGTATTTATTATAAAAATAAATTAAAAACAAGAATTTTGAAAATCACAATCCAAATTTTATAAGTATGGTAAAAAGGTGAAGGTGGAAACTATTTTTTTTTCAATATTACAACTTTGGTTCTTACATGTATTCCTAGTAATTCTTTTTTCAAAAAAAAAAACCCTAAATTTAGGCTGCTGTACGGAAGTTTTTTGGACTAAGCGTATGTACAATGTACATATTTATTTTTAGCCATTTGAAATATTAGCTTAAATATTCTAACATTTCTCAACACATTGATAGCCATTCAATGAAATTTTGTAATTTTAAATTTGCAATGATTTAAAATGATTATCCAAATTGCTTATCTAAGAAAACAAGTCTCCTTTTTCTAAGGAACTAGTATCTTTCTAAATTTGAATCGTACTTTCATCGTATTGTAAGATTATACATCTATAGATGTTAAATCACATAGTGTTGGTACATTCTTGTTGAAAACTAACATTAATTAGACTTGACCAATATCTTTCAATTCTGGCTTCGAAAAATCATTAATCATTACTTGGAAGCTCAATTCTTTCATCGTAAGTGTTGCACTAGCCTCATATTCAAATAACTCTTAACCATTTAACAGTCTACAGCAGTGAAAATTCTCAGTTGTTCTTTTGTGAAGAGTGTGTCCTTTTGCTTTTGGTAATTTAGCGTAGTTTTTACCTTTCAGATGTGAAAAGATAAAAGCTGCCAGGCTATGCAAAATGTTTTTTCTTGTTGAAAAATAGTTTAAAGGATTTTTGTTTGTTTGTTTGATCACTGTATACACATACATAGCCCAAAAAGTCTCCGTACAGAAGCTTTCTTTTGTTGATTCTGAGATAAGTATTTATTATAAAAATAAATTAAAAACAAGAATTTTGAAAATCACAATCCAAATTTTATAAGTATGGTAAAAAGGTGAAGGTGGAAACTATTTTTTTTTCAATATTACAACTTTGGTTCTTACATGTATTCCTAGTAATTCTTTTTTCAAAAAAAAAAACCCTAAATTTAGGCTGCTGTACGGAAGTTTTTTGGACTAAGCGTATGTACAATGTACATATTTATTTTTAGCCATTTGAAATATTAGCTTAAATATTCTAACATTTCTCAACACATTGATAGCCATTCAATGAAATTTTGTAATTTTAAATTTGCAATGATTTAAAATGATTATCCAAATTGCTTATCTAAGAAAACAAGTCTCCTTTTTCTAAGGAACTAGTATCTTTCTAAATTTGAATCGTACTTTCATCGTATTGTAAGATTATACATCTTCATCAGAGGAAACTGTAGGGGCTGAATGTGACTTAATTGAAATCTTAAAATTTATTAAAAACGCAATGAAATAGAAAAGTGTGTATATGCCCGAGTGTACCAATGTAATTTTTTTACATTTTTGTTTAGCTCCTCGGTACCTTGGACAGATAGAAGCAATTATCGTGATAAACTTAATTTTAGTTTTGAACATCGTTATACCCATTTCACTTGTATGGTGTAAGGTATAGAGCTCCACAGAATGAAAAAAGCCATCCTAATGACAATTTTGGTAGTAAAATTGACTATTAAATAATCAATTTTGAACCAACGACACCTATAGTCGATGGGACAATTTTTGATTGTCAATTTTGGGATCCGAAATTTTTATAAAAACTTTCTAGTCAATATGATAACTGCGTTCGTCAATATAGTCAATATAAAAATGTGGTAGTCAAAATGACAGTTTTTTCTGAAAATCGAAATCCAATTTGAATGCCGGATACAATACAATCACCTTTATTGTAGTACTCGTTTTATTTGAATGAAAATTGTCACACAAACAAATTGGTATTGCGAAAGGCACTATAGAAGTGTTATACTTAGCGTTACGCTGCTTGACATTTGGCGGTTTTTGGAATCCAAATTTTTAATCGACAGATTTCATTCTCATCGCTACTGTAGCTGTCCTTTAAATTTCCTTTTATGATGAGTAAAACGCATCTTTCTGTCGACGGAACATTTTCAAACGCCTTGTGAAAAATTAAATAAAAATATAAGTTTTTCCTACGAATCCAGGTGAAATGAAAAAGCTTACAGAATTAATGAAATTAAATCTTTCATTGGCAACAAATTTTAGGAGAGGCGCCCCCCAAACAGAACAAACAAAAAACAATTGAGTGGCAAAAGGTATGGTTTGATGCCAAGTTTAAAGTAAAACTTCATTGACTGTTTTCTTCTTGGGCGGATCTGAATGCTGTTATTAAAAAGAGGATAGCCTTTATTCAAGCTATTCCTGTTGTAGTAACGATGTTGTTCATCTTTTTTTGGTGCTTGAATTTTTATGTGGCTGCCATCTACTATTCCCGGTATCCCAGCCTTTCATAAAAAAAGGTTAAGCATGTCTTTTTTCTTTGTCCAAATAGTGAGGATTTATTAAGGTCAGATGGTCAAATGTGTGCTTCCATAATTTCGAGCATTTCTTTGACAATGAGGCAATTCCCCAATTTGAAGTCATTGCATATACCCCTTTGGTAGCTGCCTTCAGCAAAAAATCTCAAAGTAGCTGCAAGCTTTAAAACTTGTGGCACCGATAACATGCTTTATCTTTTCGGTACCTTTTCTTCAATTTCCATATTTAACCTTAATATACTTTAGGTAAAATAAGGACTCTTTGTCTTGAAATATAACAAAATAGAATGAATCATCCTTGAATGTATGTATGTACCTACTTCGAATCTGGTAAATGTAAAGTATTTGAAGTCGATCTTATATTTTTTCTCTCAATAAGTTTAGTTTTCTATTCTCTTCCAATCTATCCTCTTCAAAGCTCACGTAAGAAGCGTTATTTAACAAAATAAACAGTCCAATGCTATACATTTGTACCTTTTTTATAATTACACTAAAAAAAGTTGTATTTAAATTTTAAAATTTAATGTATTCTTTCGAAAATCAATCTCTCATAATCAGCTGTTTATGTGGAATGTGTGTGGACTGCAAATAATAGAATTTAAGCAACGCAATACCGACTCTTAAACGCCACGAAAGTGACTCGACTTAAAAACCACACTTGTCGTTTAAGAAAAACAACACTTGTCGTTTAAGAAAAACGCCTATTACAATAAGGGTGAATATACAAATTTTTGATTGTCGATTTTGGTAGTCAATATGACAATTAAAAATTCTTTCGACTATTTTTGTTATCAAATTGACTTCCCGAAATTAACAATCGAAAATTGTTCTACTGACTATCCAGTTATCATATTGACTATTTTGGTACTCAAAACAACAATTTGGTCAAATTTCAAGTTGTCTATCGACGATTGTTAATATGACAACTTTTTTCTGTGTCGTAAAAATCTTTTTGCCAATCAATCAACCAAGTCCAAGGCACTGTTATTGTTTACAATCTTCCATAGATAGTTCAATAGATCTGTAGCCCTCCCAAATTTATTACATACTATGCTGATCCAAAATATCAATGTTGCTTTTCAGTTCTTTTTATTTAGATTCGTTTGAAAAACGGAAACAAGTTGACTGTGTCTTCACAGACTTCAGTAAGACCTTTGATAAATTGTGCCATAAAACATTAATTTCCAAAATTAAATCCCAAGGTTTTAACGATAAATTTGTTAGTTGAGTTTCGTCGTACTTATATAATAGATCATATAGCGTAGTTTTTAGAAATGACCGGTCATCATATTTGTATACCAACTCTGGCATCCAACAAGGTAGCCACTTGGGACCTTTACTGTTTATTTTGTAGGTTAACGACTTACCTTCTATTATAAAACACTCATCTGTTTTAATTTACGCTGATGACATTCAAATTTTCAAACGTACTGACTCACTTGACGACTGTTACTCCTACAAGATCATCTAAATAGTTTTCGCGAATGGTGTTTTATAAAAAAGATTTTACTAGGCACACTCATAAATCTTCTAAAGCTTTCTAAACACAGAGAGTACATTCAGCTGTGCTTTTTTATAAAATTAATCAATAGGTCAATTTTCGAACAATTAAACTTTATTTATAGCCGTTCAAATATTAGAAGACAAATTCCTTTACGTCCTCTATCAAGCAGATCAAACTCTGATCGCTGAGTCGCTTCAACCAATTAATTTCAGTTTACAACAAGTATTACTTTTTGTACATTCCGTAAGCGATGATTTTGAAAGTAAAGCATTTAAAGTACATTTTTTCAATACTTCAGTTTAGATTTTTTTTTGCAAATTGCTTAAAGCATTGTAAACCTATAAAGCTGAGAATAAATGTAATGTTAGTCTTAAGTTCTAACGTTAGTTTGTTTAACGAATTCAATAAATAAATAAAATTGCAATTATGTTTTTGATTTCCATTCAAACGTCAAATTGAAATTCTTATTATTTTCAAGCTGTTGAAATCCGAATCTACTTAGAACCTCTATTACCTACAATCTTAATTAGTTTTTATGACCGATTGTCATGAACTCTTACAAAAGCATTCTCTTCTGAATATAGATTTTGATTTCAACGTATTCAGACAAGAAAATTAAGGTAACATTATGTTAACCGCCAAAATGTTAACAAATTCATAATTATAATTCATATGCACGTCATAAATGTGATCAAACATATTCGTACATCACTGCTTTTCATAATAGCATGTCATCATAAGTTTAATTAATTCAACTTTCACTTTCACTATCTCTATTATGTTTGATATTTACAGGCATCACCCCTTGCGTTGGCAACCAAAACCATTCCCTCAAAAACGGTGGTATGATTCCTCGGAGACCTTGAGTTCCGTTTCCGCTTTTGCTATGTTTCACATTTCATACGTGCACTTGTTATATGTAGTTAGCTTTGAAACTTTGTTTATATCCTATCTGCAAGACGTTCAAGAACAATGTCTACTCCTTTCATGATGATTTAGCTACACTGTTTTTGTTGTTCCGGGTTAAATTCAAAAATATCAAAGGTATTCTTTGCTCGCATTTCATGTCGGTTGATGGGTTAACTGTACTCAACTCATAGTCAGTTGTACATTAACTGAGTTTGAAAAAGGATGTGGAAACTGGTGAATGCAGTCGCGGTACATAAACTAGTTGATTGATTTGTATATCTATAGTATGCTCTTGGGTTCTTGTTTGTTTGTTGGTTTAATTTTTGTAGATTAATTGTACATAAATTAATGTTTATTGTTCATGTTTCAGTTGTAGTTGAAAATAACTTGTACAAATAAAATGAGTTCGGATAAAAGTGCGAGTGACAATGGAGCTAAAACTAATTTTATTGAAAGTACATCCTCAAATTGTGATGAGTATAATAATTGTGATGGTGTACATTTTAAGGTAGATTTAGAAAATAAAAATAAAACATATAACATTTTTTGCATGAGACCTCTAGGTCGTTTTATATTCTGATTCAAAAAATTCTTCAAACTTATTTTAATAGACGTGATTTAGAATTATTTTAATTAAAAAACAGGATACACTTTTACATAATGGTAAGTACTTTCATATTTACTTCAAGTAGATTAATATATTGTGTTTTATTTCTTTGCTCAGGTCGTTCAGTTACATGTACGTTTTTCAGTTCTTCGATATCTTTTAATTGATTAAATTAGTCTTGTAACATACACTAAAAATATATTTTAAAAGAAATACAAACATTTCTGTCCAAATATTACTTTTGAATTCGTTTTCGGATTCTTGAAAATTCAGAAAAAACTTGTTAGTTGTCAAATTATCGATTGGATAGTTTCCCTGAAACTTGGGAGTTAAATCTTAAAAGTTCTTCTATTTTGTCAAAATAACGAAAGGTTTTGAAAGCTGCAATACATTTTCGAAAACGTCAAAAGTGTATGTAAATAGTGATTTCTTAGCTATTATCTTTTTGGCAACACTGGTTTAAACAGCTGACACACTTTTCTTGTTTTGTACAAACGAACAACGCTTGCAAATTATTGAATTTTTTTTATCAAAATTCATGCTCTGTTAAGAAAGTTCATTGCGTAAAAAATGAGAATTGTCAATTTTGCAGGGAATATCAAGAGCAAGAGCTACCAATGCATCCAGAAAAAGTCACAGTTTGGTTCGGTTTATGGGCTGGACGCATCATTAGACCGTACTTTTTCAAAGATGATGCGAATCGTGTTACGTTTACGTTTTATTTGACAATCGTAAGGAAATAGCGTAATGTTACGTAATGTGACTCCAAACAGAAGCTCTAGTTCAAATTTGCTTTGTCTGACAGTTCAACAGCTGTAAAAAAGTCATCAAACAAAGTACATTTGTTTTGGAGGGATTTTCATTGGTTATTATAGGCTGTGTAAGATACTTTCGCGATAAATTTAATTTTTTCGAATTCAAAACTCATATTTTTTATTTTGAGAAAAAATAACAGCTGCTAATGACAGAATTGCCATTTTCGAAATGTCATATTGGAAGTATCATTCAAAGCAACCTCGAAGCAGGCCCAACGTAACGCAGACGAAGCCGAAGGTGAATCGTGTTTGTGTTTCAGCCATGACTTGCATGACATGCGGTTTCAACAAGACAGTGTGCCAACGCTACACAGCACGCGCAACAATGGACTTATTGTTCGGTGAACATTTTATTTCACGTTCGGGAACGGTCAGTTGGACGCCTAGATCGTGTGATTCAACGCACTTAGACAATTTTTTGTAGGGCTGTGTTAAAGCTCATGTCTATACAGACATCTTTATGTTATAGAGAGTAAGAAAATCACATTTGAAATGTTCAATTAAATACTTCTGCATTACTTTCCAAACAATACTTTTCCAAACGATTTTGTTGTCCTAAATAAGAATCTCACCTTCAGGTTTTTGAAATATATTTCTTTAAAAATACAAACAAATAAAACAAGATGGTTTAAAACACAACATAGGCTTAGAATCTTCATTTAATTCTAATAAAGATTTTTTTAAAAAACCTTTAAAAATGTTATACAGTCATTAACTTTAACTTTCTGCTCAAATTTAAAAATGCTACAATTTTCACCATTATTTCTATATTTTCTTTAGTATACTTCAAAACCTTGTATTTTTGATAAAAAACGAATAAATTCCTTTAAAGTTTATATGGTTGAAGACAAACAACTAATAGTAGTTTTTTGAAAATGAAATAAGATACTAAAAATAAAAAATGATCATAAAAATATAAAGGTTTAATTTCGAGTTCTAAAAGGTTATAATTCAAAAACCTGACCTGATAATTTTATTAACTTCCCATACTTTCGCGACGTTTTTTCGTCGTCCATAGCACTAGAACCAGAAAAGATATCGACTTCAAATACATTTTGTTATACAGATAATAAGGCAGAAAGGGTGCTCAAGAAAATTGCGTAGGAGGTTTTTTTACCATAGCAGTTTAAAAAAAGGTGAACATTTTGGTTAACCCTAAATATCTCACGAACCAATGACGCTAGAGACTTGAATTAAATTTTATATTATATATTGTAATATGATACTAAACAAGTATTTTTTATCAAATAAAAATGTCGAATGATACCGGAATTGAAGAAAATATGGATTTCTTAGAGTAGTTTAATAAATTATTTGGTACTGCAATAGAAAAATATACAAAACACGGTCCAATTCATTTGAACTAAGCGACAAGAGTTTTAGGGAATGATATAGTTTGGATAAAGAAACAGTCACATTTTTTTAATATTATTATTATATTATACAATAATGACAGCACAGCAAACAACAAGTTTGAAAATATAACAGTATTTTTTTGTGTTGACATGTCATTTGAAGTTTAATTGTAGTAGAATACAACCTTGTGTTAATTAAATCAACAAGCCTTGAACTATTGATAAAAAAATCACGACTTTAGTATATCTCTATGAATACACCCCATTGTTGTCAAAATTCACTTAAATTTTGAAAAAAAATTGAATTGACAGTTTTTTTTACAAAAGACTAAAAACCTAAACAAAATTTAACAAATATTGATTTTCGACTCAAATATCTTTTCAAAAACTTTGAGATATTGGCTTAAAACTACTTTTATCTTTTGAAAAATATTGTTTTCAACATTCAGTGAAATTTTGAAAAAAAAAAAATCAAATTGACAGTTTTCTTTCAAAAAACTAAACAATACTAAAACTTGGTCAAAATGTACTTTCGACTCAAATAGCGTTTCAAAAATTATAAAATATTATCTTCAAATTTGTTTTCAATATTCAGTAATTTTTTTTAAATCCAACAGTCCGTTTTTTCATAAAAAAATAATATGTACAAAAAAAAGCACGCAAATTTGGTAAAAACTGCTGTTCGGTTCTTGATATCTCTCAAATTAATTTCATTCATCCAATTTGTAAAAATTATAAAATGCTACTAAAATTGGTACAAATTTGTTTTCAACTAAAAATCTATTTAAAAAAATAAATTTTTAAACTAAACTATTTCTTTATTTGAAAATATTGTTGGTAATTTAAAAATGTTTTAGGATAATTCAACATATAACTTTGTGGGTTGCATCCCAGGCTCTTTTTTTGTATTCGGATCCGAGCGAACAATCTTTGGAAAAAATAAATTTATTGCCAGTTAAAAAAACCATAGTAGCAGTGTAATTTATCTTGAATTTATTAACGGATCCAGACATCAGGGTAGCAATAAAGTTTCTCACAAAATGGCTAGTATTGAGGGTATATCAAAAATGCATTGATTTTTTTAATTGATAATTTATTATTTAAAAAGAAAATATTAAATTGAAACAAATTATGTTAGTTTTAAAAATTGATAACCCTTTTTGAATGCATTTTCGAAATGTCACCATTATCGTCATGGTGAGTGATTTATCTGATTTACTTTAAGCATGTGCATGTTATTTTTCTTCTAATTTTGTATGCATATTATTTACTTTCGCATGATATCAATGATAAAGCACTTAATATTTCTACAATTTAATAACAATAGTCTAAAATATTCTTACCACTTTTAGAAAATTAAAATTTTATAGTAGCAACTTGAATTTTTAACTAAAAATTTGATTTCTCTTTGCTTAGCTCGCCAAACAAACATCACAATCTAGACTTAAAATTGGGACAGGTGGTGATGAAGCCAATGGTTCAGAAGACTTTGATGCGTGGATGAAATCCCGCCAACTTCTTAAACCCGACGATCAACTTGAATTAACTGAAGCTGAGTTGGGAGAGGAAATACCAAAAGTCTTAACTCCTACCAACACCAATATTGCAGAGAATCTCGTAGCTTATAGCTTCAAAGAGAAGGCTTTTGTTCTGGTAAAATCTTAAAATTCATAAGTCTGAAAAAATCCTAAATAAAAACACAAACATTTCAAAACAATGTAGCTTCCACTTGAAGGCAATATTGTAAATATTTTTAGCTTCGAAGGAACTTGCTTGCACATTGAATCCGAGGAAGCACAAAAGCAAATCGAGGAATATGGTGATGTCGGTATGTTTGACATGATGACGCCTGCGTTCGTCTTCGTCGTCTCCTTTGACAATTTGCCAAAATCTACACATTTGAACTTTTATTTATATTTTCTATTTTTTAATCCTTTCATCATATTTGCATGATTGCATGTTAAATTGCTACTTTGCATGACAATTATCCCTTTTTTCGGCAAACAAAAAACAAAAAAACAAAACCAATTCCTTTCAAGCAAGGTTTCGCAATTCCACCGCCAAAGACTGCCAAATCAATGAACTTACCTGAGGATAACCTTGCCGCTCAACGATCGGCTATGGGATCAACTGGGGATTCTGAGGGCGGGGGTGAAGACGAAGAGCCTACCGTCGATGAAATTGAAGAAGAAGGAGTTGAGGGTGAGGAAGTAATTGGTGAAGCTGAAGGTGAGGTGGAAGGCGAGGAAGGAGGTGACGCTGGTGATGGGGATGCACCTTCAAAAGGTAGTTTTATAAATTTAAAAGCTCAAAACTTATGATTTTTTTTCGGATGTACATATGTTATTTGGCTGTAAATATAGCTTCATATGTCAACTTAATATTTAATACTTAACTTGATGTTTCATGGTAAACATTAATAATGCAGGCTAACAGCATGAAATAGGCAGTCCTATAAAATTGATATAAAATGATGTTAACATGTGTACATATGCTCAAAAGTTGTCAATAGAAGTCTTATAATAAACATTTTTGTGGCCTACCAATTTTCTCAATTAAATTTTTGATAATTACTTTGTTAGATTTCTTTGAACTCTCTAATAATTCTGTGCACATTTTTAAATTCTTTTCAATTGAAAGTTACAATTTAAAAACTACGTCACAAGCTTTTGAATTTGAAAAAGTGGAAACTGAGGAAAGAATGTTGCATTTTTGTACTAATCCGATTTTAAAACAAAATCATTTTGTTCCAAAACGGTTTAGAATGATTAAATAATCATTCCTTAAAAACCTGTAAATATATAGTTTCAAATTTCAAGATAAAATCAATGAGGTCCCCATGAATTGTAACCTCCAATTGATGCATTGCGAAACATTTTCAATATAATAACTTTTGTGTCGACTTTTTTCATTGCAATATTGCAGAAGCACCTGGATCTACTGGAGGAACGAAAAAACGCAAGCTTATAAATCAATTCAACTTTTGTGAACGTGCAGCATTAACTTTTACCAATCCAACAAGAGTAAACTAAAGTCTTCAAAACCAAATGCTTCACCAGAAAACTATTTTTAAATTCTCTTTGCAGAATGTTGAAACTCAAACCATTCCACCACCAAGATCAACATTTGGCAGCAATGTCCTTCAATGGGTGATTTATGATAGTTACACAGAAGATTTCGCGCAGCACCAAAAGGAAAAAGAAAAGGATAAAAAGGTAAACAGGACTCAAGAAAGGACCTTTTTTTGCTTACATTTATGACTTTTTTAATATCAACAAAAGCAGAGTACTGCCTTGAAAAAAGATGCAAAGAAGAGAGATGAACATAAGGAAGCTGCAGTTGAGCTAAATAAGAAATATTTAAAATGTTGGCAGATCCTTGAGCGTATGATCAATCAAAACATTTATGATGATATTGCAAGTGATTATCGTTATTGGGAGGATCCTTCGGATGAGTTTCGAGAAGGAGAAGGTACACTTTTGCCGCTGTGGAAATTCAATTATGAAAGGACTAAGAAAATGAATGTTACTGATGTAATGTTCAATCCAAATTATTACGATTTGTTTGCAGTCTGTTTTGGATCACGTAAGAATAAATTAAAGATTCAAATTTGGTAATTTAAAAAAATTTAAAATTTGATTTTAAGATGATTTTATGAAGCAACCAGAAGAAGGAGCGATTTGTTTGTTTACAATTAAAAATCCATCATTCCCGGATTACATAAGTACAAATCATAGATTTAGTTTTTGACGTTATAAAAAAAGAACTTAAGTCAGAAACTATTCACACAGACTCAATGAACTTAAGACGTTAATATTAAAACAAATATTATTGTCAAAAGACTAAATTAATACGATAATTAGTAATTGTTCTAGAAGTACTTGAAAGTATTAAACGAAAAAAAACGAAAAAGGACGTTACACCGAATCTAAAAGGAGGCTGTGATGCGACAAACACTGATAACTTCCCATTCCGTCTGACGATTTGTCTTAAAAGTTTGTAGGTTTTCGTGTTGAGTTAATAGAGTTGTCAGTTGAATTATTTAAAAAAAAATTTAAATTACCAACAATATTTTACATATAAGGAAATAGTTTAGTTTGAAAATCTAGTTTTTTTAAATAGATTTTTAGCCGAAAACAAATGTTTACCAATTTTAGTAGCATTTTTTAATTTTTACAAATTGGATGAATGTTATTAATTTCAGGGGTATAAAGAACCGAACATCAATTTTTAAAAATTGTGCGTATTATGTTTTGTAGATTTTATTTTTTTTACGAAAAAAAACGACTGTTGGATTTTTATAGAAAAAACTATTGAAAATCGAAAATAATATTTTCTGTGAAATAAACGAAGTTTAAAGACAATACTTTTAATTTTTGAAAAGCTTTTTGAGTCGAAAGTAAATCTTTTCAAAGTCTAAGTAATGTTTTTCTTAGGTTTTTATTCTTTGTAAAGAAGGTGTCAATTCGATTTTTCTCAAAATTTTCCCGAATGTTTAAAACAATATTTTTTATAAGTTTAAATTAATTGGAAACCATAGTCTTCAATTGTTCTCAAAATCTAACTAGATGTTAAAAACATTATTTTTCGTTGCACAAAATTGTTTTGTCGACTTTTTTTCATTTTGTATTCGTAAAATTTTCGAGGTGACAAATTTTTTTTCAGTTTTTTTTTGATATATAAAAAAGCCGTTAATTGTTTTTTTTTCAAAAAATAAACATGTTTTGTATCACGTTCCAATTTATTATATAAAATTAAATTCAAGTCTCTAGCGTTTTTGTTCGTAAGATATTTAGGGTTAACCAAAATATTCATCCTTTTTTTAAACTGCTATGGTAAAAAAACCGAACATGCAATTTTCTTGAGAGCCCTTTCTACATCTTTGTGCTTTATTACCTGTATAACCAATATTATTTGAACTCGATATCTATTCGGGTTCTTGAGTTATGGACGACGTAAAAAACGTAGCGAACGTACGTACACACGCACGCACAGACATCTTTCTAAAAATGTTTTATTTCGACTCTACGGACCTTAAAATTTCGAGAAATGTCAACATTTTCAATTTGACAAATTGGACCCATTACAATACTTCCCATGGGAAGTTAATAAAATGCAATTTTTTGACTAAAGACCTTTTTACCTAACGTCAAAGAATTTATAATACAGTATTAAGTTCTTTTAACAATTCTGCATTTTCAACAGTTATGACGGAGAGTGGTGTTATGTGCTGTGATATTCACCCAAAATATCCATTTTTAGTTGTAATCGGTAAGTGAGGGTATATAAAGGCCTGATTTATTAGGAGCCGGTAAAAATGCTATATTTTAAGTTCTGTATGACATTAATTTTGTATAATACTGGTTGGTCATAATCCTGAATGTCTTAAGGTGTATGTTTCAAAATACTGTAAATTTAGAATATTGTTGATCAAAATACAGTTTGAAAAGATAACACTGTATCTCACAATACTGTTTACAAGAATCCTTTAACTTATGAAACTGTATCCTAAAAAACTATATCCTTTAAAAGTGTGTGTCTGCTTAGTTTTTAAGCTACTTTTCATTTTTAACCTATTAGAAGAATTTTGAAGAATTTTGATGAGGTACAGACTTACAGTATTTTGATTGAACAGAATGTGGTAATACAGTGCTTTGACAAACAGTGTTTTTAATACAGTATTATAACCCCTACAACAAAACACCATGCCCATATATCAACCAAGTTAGAACTTAATTATTGAATCCAAAAAATGCTTTTTTAGGAATGTATGATGGAAACGTTGCGGTATATGATCTTAAAGATATTTCTAAAGGAGCTATTTATACGTCACAAGGTGTAAACGGAAAACATTTGGAAAGCGTTGCTGCAGTAATTTCTGAGCTTATACATCCTCCATTTTTGAAATTCAGACTATTTTGCTCGTTTATAGATAAAATGGGGTCCGGATCTTGCGGACGGAGAGATTAACTTCTATACAGCCTCATCGGATGGTCGAGTATTCAATTGGGTTCTGATGCAGCTTAAATTCTCCATAACTGTCATAATAACATTGTTTTTAGACAACGAAACCATAGAAGGTCCCGACGGTACACAAATGCGACTTAAAGGATGTGCCACCTGCATGACCTTTCATCCAACTCAGCCAGAAATATTTCTTATCGGCACCGAGGAAGGACTTATCTACAAATGCAGCACAGCTTATAGTTCGAAATACCTAATAACCTACAATGCACATTACCTTTCCGTTTATCGTATTGATTTTAATAAATTCAATTCGAATATATTTGCGTCTTGTAGCGGTGATTGGAGAATCAAGATTTGGGAAGATATGCGCAGTGAACCGTTATTTATTTTCGACTTAGGCTCCAGTGTGGGAGATGTTAGATGGGCTCCATATTCGAGTACGGTATTTGCAGCAGCAACTTCTGAAGGAAAAGTTCATGTTTTTGACTTGAATGTGAATAAATACAAAGCGATTTGTATACAAGCTGTGGTAACAAAACGAAGGAATAAGCTGACGAGGTTGGCTTTCAATCAGAAACTTCCATTTATAATTGTTGGAGATGAAAAGTAAGTTGGTTTAGAGAATGTTGTTGAATGTAGAGAAATTGAATAAATTCATTTTATTTCAGAGGTACAACGATTTCTTTGAAACTTTCACCTAACTTGAGAGTGATGGTCAAACCACCAAAGAAACAACTTTGGTTGGACCAACAGACACTTCAAATACAGAAACTTGATAGGATACTTTCATTGGTGAGGGAGTTACCTGAAGGAGAAGTCATCAAGGATACTACAACAACAGTACAAAGTTAATTTTGTAGAATAAATTTTACAAAATTTTCAGACTATTAACAAAACTTAAATAAAAATGAATCAATTGTTTAAATTTTTTTTTTAAATATCTGCTGTTTGTTTTGTGAGAAGGGTTTTACTTAACGTGGCGCTACAGTCTGGGGCGGACCTGGACCTCAACTAACATGCGTCTCCAGCCAGCTCGGTGCCTAGCTAGCTGTATCCAGTTTCGCACGCTAAGTTGGTTGAGGTCTTCAACCACCTGAGTGCGCCACCTGAGTCGCAATCTTCGTCTACTGCACGGTCACTCGGGATTGGATTCAAAGACCTTCCGGGCTGGAGCGTAGATGTCCATTTGTTCTACATGACCTAACCATCTAAGCCGTTGGACTTTAATTCTGCTAACTTGGTCAGTGTCGCTGTACAGCCCAAACAGTTCGACGTTATATTTTCTCCTTCATTCTCCATCTATGCATACGGGACCAAAAGTCACCCGAAGAATTTTTCTCTCGAAGCATCCTAAGACGCTCTCATTTTTCTTTGACAGGGTCCAGGCCTCAGCACCATAAATGAGAACCGGGATGATGAGAGTCTTATAGATGGTGATTTTAGATGTTTGAGAGGGGACTTTACTCCTCAATTGCTTTCTAAGTCCAAAAAAGCAGCGATTTGCAAGAGTTATTCTCCGTTTGATTTCAGCGCTGGTGCCTTTGTATGTGTTTATAGCGGTGCCTAGGTAGACAAAGTCCTTAACTACCTCAAAGTTATAGCTTACCATGGTGACGTTTTGTCCAAGACGTCGTTTTTCAAGTTGCGCTGATGACAGCATATACTTGGTCTTGCCCTCATTGACCACTAAACCCATCTTCTTCGCTCAAAAACGCTCCACTGACATCACGCTTTGATCTTCCAATTATGTCAATATCAGCTGCGTATCCGAGTAATTGGATGGACTTTTGGAAGATTGTTCATCTAGTGTTGACAGTTAATTTTTGTACAATTCTTTCCAGAACGATATTGAGAAGTCGCATGACAGTGCCTCGTCTTGTCTAAAACCTTTTTTGACATCAAATGCATCAGTGGGATCTTTCCCGACCTTGATAGAGCAGCGTGCATTCTCCATCGTCATTCTGCACAAACGAATAAGTTTGACAGGGATGCCAGCACTAGACATTGCTCGGTAGAGCTCTTCCCAATATAGGTGCTGGCATACGCGGCTTTAAAATCGATAAAGAGATGGTGGGTATCGATTTGAAGCTCCTGGGTTTTTTCGAAGATCTGCGGTAGTGTGAAGCCACACTGAGGACCTATCAGGTTGTTGATGAACGGCTTCAGACGTTCACAAAATACGGCAGAAAGTATCTTATTTGCAATGTTAAGGATGCCTCTGTAGTTGGCGCAATTTAGAGGTTTTCCTTTTTATGTATCGGGCAAACTATGCTGAGATTCCACTCTAGGGGCATGCTTTCTTCCGACCATATTTTGCAGATGAGTTGGTGCATGCTCCCTAACAAGCCATCACCTGCTGCTTTAAATAGCTCGGCAGAGATGCCGTTAGCTCAAGCAGCTTTGTTTGACTTCAGTTGAGATAAACCTATCTTCACTTCGTTGAGGTCGGTTAGGCGGAATTAATGATCTGCGTCGCCTATGTTGAGTGGTTCTATCTCCCTTACAGCGGGATTCGGTTCGTCATTGCCGTTATATAATTTGGAGAAGTGGTCTTTCCATATTCTCAACATAGACTACGGCTCTACTACGATGTTCCCCCGATCGTCCTAACAGGCTTTGGTTCGTGGCTGGTATCCTTGGTAGAATTTTTTTACCTTTTGGTAAAACTTACAAACCTCATTTCTGTTGTGGCACCCTCTATCTCCTCGATCGCGCGCTTTTCATGCTCAATTTTTTCCATCTAAGAAGCCGGTATTTCTCTCTCCTATTCTGCTCGTAGAGCACGCGAGCAGCTCTGGTCCTTCTGTGCAGCGCCGTTTTTATGCCTCTTGTTTCGCTGCGTGCACTTGCTGGCATTCGTCGTCAAACCAGGAGATTCGTTGTTGTGGCCGTGTGAAACCTAGCACTTCAGAGGTGTCATCTCTGATGGCTTCAAGGCAGTGCTGCCACTGGTTTTCAATACTTAATGCAGGCAGCATAGGATTCCTTAAGAGGTTAATATAAGAGTTTAACATTTAAGTTGATAAAGAATTTAGATACTTTTTTTAAGAATGTTTTAAACTGTTGTGTATAGCAACAAAAAGGTATAAT
Source organism: Eupeodes corollae (assembly GCF_945859685.1). Lineage (NCBI taxonomy): Eukaryota > Metazoa > Arthropoda > Insecta > Diptera > Syrphidae > Eupeodes > Eupeodes corollae. The sequence continues at coordinate 2,068,999 of NC_079149.1, read as the reverse complement.
TATTCAGAAAGTAAAATTAAGTTCTGAAAGGCTGAAGTCCAATACCTAACTGATAGCTCTATTGAAGATAAATTGAAGTTAAAGACTTGTGATCTTGAAACCTTAAAGGCAGTAAAATATGAATAAAATAAAACAAAATGACATGTAAGAGAAAGAGAGAGGGAGCAAATTTCCAATAGTCACCGTTCTCACCCTTTTAGCTAATATCAATTATTTGACAAATTTACTAAAACTTTTTCGAAAATGAATAAAAATTAATTTAAAAAATTCTTGTTTACATAATTTAATGAGCCATGGATCTTTCGTTCCATAATTTTTTAATACAGAACTTTTTTGACTCTTCTGTGATGTGAACTGTGACTATCAGTTGCCTTATTTATTTTTCATACAATAAAATTTAACAAATAAAGCACAGATAATATTTTTTTCACTTAAACTAACTTAAACTAAACATTTTAATTACTAAAAGTAATAAAAGTATTACAGAGAGTAAAGTAAAAGAGTGTTCAACATATATTTCCAAGATACAACACCTAAAAATGCATTTTTTAAAAATATATCACACATCACGAATTGTGTATTTGTTGTTGAAAGTTATGTATTCTGTTATTCGGCATTTAATAATAATATTTTTTTGTTTTCATTTAAATACAACCAACTGTGATTCACTTAATATTTTTAAATTCTAAATATTCCCTCACATTATTTGGGCACTGAATATTTTTACCGAGGAATAATACAGTCGACATAGGATGCAAGTAATCACCGGAAAACTCCTTTGCCTTCCAGCCAAAAAATGCATTTGGCTTCACTATATTTCCGGAGATTTCGAATGGTAATAGATTAAGTCCGATTTGATTGATCTTTGAAAATTGTACGCGAAAGTAATGACCGTCAGTGGCTTTCATCCAGTAAAAGCCTTCGTTGTCTATGAATGGCTTTGTCTGGGATTTTTTCAGCGAGTTCGATCGCTCCAAGTCGAAAACGTTGAAACTTATATCGATATCATAGGCATCCGGCGAAAGATTGTTGGTTTCAATAGCCGTCTTGAGAGCATAATTATCGAGCCAATAGCGAATGCCAACGTTTTCGAATTCCTCCAAGACATGATTGAATGTTGTCTTGAGTTTGTCCAAACAGCAAGGTGGGGTATGTTTGTTGAGGTACACATAAAACGGCTTCATGTTATAAACTGGCCCAACACACGATTTCGATGTCCTCTCACAACCAATTAAATCGATTTCAGTCGCTTGTGGCAACGAGAAGTTCGACGATGAAAATTGTCCATCCAAAACAAGATTATGCGAAGGGCCTAAGGATTCCTTGAGATCAGTCTTCGATGTGATCTTATGAGATCTCTTAACGATTCGCTTGATTTGTAATTTCTTGTACATTTCCTTGAATTGTCGTCGACGATTTTCCATGCGACGTTGTTTGGTGTGATAGGAGGCGAAAAGACGTCTTCCATCTTGAAATGCGTTGGGAAAGATGGTTTTCTTGAGGGAGTAATAAGTAAAGTTTAAAATAAAAAAAGGCATTCAATCAACAACAATCAACTTACTTCAATTTTTGCAGCTTTTGCTTGAATATAAAACAGCTCTGGAAACGGAGACCCAAATGGGTCTGGCATCTCTCGCAAAACTCCGGTGTCTACCAAAATCGCATGCTTTTGCAAATACTAATTAAGTTACAAAATCCATTAGAACTATCAAATATATGATAAGAGAGTATAAGAACCTACCAAGTCACACTTATCACTACTATTCACCGCTATATACTGTATCGTCCAATTAGGCAAATCCAAATTCACCTGTGTGCAGCTGCTAAAGGACTTAATATTACCAGCAAAGGGAACAATAACCACCCTCCGAACAATGTCATCGCTATCAACAATTCCACCACCACCATTTCCACCGCCACCGCCACCGCCGCCTACTCCAACCTTGCCAACCCCATCAACCTGTTCTCTGTGGCTATTATTGATTTCTTTAAGGATTTTTTGAAGTAAGTTCTTATTGTTCAACCGAACACTATCGGGCATAAAAAGGACATATTTAGTTTTGATGGCCAGCAAAGGATTCATTTCCTTCGATGACTTTTGTATATCAAATCCTAAATTTAGAAAACGCACAGTGCTCGGTTCGGTAAGATTTGTCTCATAAGTCACCGGAGGATATGGCAGCGTGTCTTGCACAACAAGAATCGGAATATTGGGGACTATTTCCAAGATGCTGTCAATGGATGCCTTGATATCATTCTCAAATGTGTAAAAGGTCCTGAAAACAATAGTTATCGACTTGCGAATGTGTTTGTTGGCGGTTTTTATTTTATCCTTTGCTGTTTGGGGTGTTTTTGATTTTTGCAATTGATTATTTCCACTTTCATCACCAGGATCTACGATGGATTTCCAAAGGACCGATTTCCAAGTGTAATAGAAGAGCACCAGGTTCGCTAATACTATCAGGATAATAATAAGTTTTGCATGCCTCAAACGCATTATTTTCATGGTTACAATTTGTATCTTATTTTTTTAGCGTAAAATATCTTCCTTGGCAGGATGATATGAATTTATCTACGAGTTGATTTTTTGTTGTTGTTGCATAAAGATTTCACAGGGAATAAAGATGACTTCATATTTTTTTCTATATATTTTAACTATCTACAAATACGCACAACACTCTTTGTTTTTAGATAACTTTTGTCTCTATTTAATAAGTTTGTTATGATAAACTAAGCACGGCATTGTTTTAAGTTTTATATTCTTCACGACTTTTCGTTTTTTTACAAATCAAAATGCATTGCATATTTTCTTAGGTTAAAGAGGGATAGGCAAAACAGTGTGTGATTTACGTTGAAATTGTTTAAGGATATTTCTGTATTCCTTTTGAAGGATAAAGAGTAAATACTGGGATAAATCAATATTACCAACTGTGAAAATTGAAAGAAGGACATTTTAGTGCAGAAGAAAGCTTTTTGAAAGCTTAAGGGTGTGTGTTAAGATTTTTCAAGTATTTTCAAGGAATTTAAAGGAGCTTCAGTTTGAGACAAAATTTTAATTCTAGCTTTTCAAAAGCATAGTTTTTTTGTATATACACTCATCGCAACTTGAACAGGGTTGCTTATAAATCAAAAGCGGAATGATAAAATAATGGTACTTTGCCCGAAATATTTTTGCAACTCTTTTCTTCTCTTTCTATGACAAATTGCAAGTTCTGGAAAAAAGCCGTTATATTTTTGTCTACTTTGTCCAAATTAAAGCAATATTTTTGCGCCACTTAAATAGGCCATGCATTTAGTTTAATCGTCATCTTTGTCACGCGGAATTGTAAAAAAACGTAAAATGGGTCGAAGAAAAGTGTTGACCGAGGCGGAAAAAATGTGCTTAGGCGACTTATATTAGGAAAAGCGTTAAATTCTCACGACTCTTTGGCAACAATCAGGGGAAAATGTGGTGTTAAATCAATTCTTACAACCATGCGTCGTGTTATATCGAAAGCTAAACACATAAAAAGATTTAAAATCAGGAAGAAGCCACCCCTTAACCCAGTTCGAAAAGAGCAACGCCTTAGTTTTTGTCGAGAACATGCTGCCTGGACTTCTGAGTGGCATCGAGTGGTCTTCTCCGACGAAAAAAAAAAATTATTTGGAAGGTCCCGTAAATATAGCTACTATTTCCATGACCTCAGCAAAGAAACTCATTATCTGGACCGGCTGCATAGCAGAGTTGGAGGTGTAATGGTTTGGGGAGCTATTTCCTATTATGGCACGTACAAACTACATTTTGTGTCAACAACAATATACGCGTTGTCTTACAATGGTACATATATTGAAAAAGGCCTTTAAATACTTTCAAATCCTTTTTGGACCTCTGTCTTGGATTTATCAACATGACAATGCACCAATACACACAGCCCGGGTAGTTAAATCGTATATACAGCGCCAAAATGTGGAGCAATTAAGCTGGCCGCCCTACTCACCGGACTGGAATATCATAGAAAACGTTTGGGGATGGCTGACACGTCAAGTATACGGATGAGGAAAACAATATTCAACTATATCCGAACTAACCCAAGCCATCGAATTAGCTTGCAGCTCGATTTCGCTAAATTATTTGGACAGTTAATTAAGTGTTAAAGTGTCCTATTCAAGTGATGAAAATTTGTGAAATTTTGACCTCGCAGTTTGCCTGTTTTTGATCAATAATTTTTCGTTAATACTTAAAAAATAAGTAAAATTTAGCATTAAATCTTTTTTCAGGTGAAATAAAAACAATTAACTGAACTTAAGATTACAAAAAAATAGGTCTCCAGCATGTTTGGTTTGGAAACTATGGACGATAGAAAAAAACCTAAGGGGTGTCCTATTCATGTGGCGAGGAGTGTACATATTTCTAATGATTTCATAACTAAACTGAGTGGGTTTTTACGAATTAAGTAATTGACGTCTACAGAAACAAAAGTTTCAAACTTGGTTTTAGGTGAACTACAAATATCCAAAACCATATTTTTAAGAACAAAAAATTTAATTTGAAAGTAGCAAGTAATGAAAATTTCCTTGCTCAAAAACCAAAAGGATACCAAATAATTTCCTAGTCCACTCTACTCGCTTCATTACTTCATTTTGGAGTTAAAAAAGGTAGAAGATTTACGTACGATCCCAAATTCAATACGTCCCTTTTTTAGTATTCGTTCAAATCTGAGCTTTTGTTGATATTTGGCAACTAGGAAACATAACGTTACCAGAAAAAAATGAAATGAAACTATTGTGTATTTGCCTTAATGAGAGATCTGTATTTGTCTTGTAATGTGTATTCGACTTTAACCATCCATCTTTCTCTTTCTGATTTATAGCTATCTTAAATCATCTCTTGGATGTATCTAGAATTTTATAAAATATATTAATAAACGCATCTTTTGTAAAAGAGTTCATTAAAAGCATTCCTTTGTAATAAATAAAGAATTAATAAACAGACTTAACTGCATACACAACAGTGGTGTCATAAGTGGAATTGAGATAAACAAATATGTCATTGTCAGAAGAAACCCTGCAATCGCTTACATCAGTCTTCTCGGAAGCAATCAAAAAAGCAGTTGTGGATGCCACACAGGCGGCGATATCTACTGCCACGAGAAACGGCACAACCTCACACCAACCTTCTCCAAAATTACCAACATTTTCTATTGGTGAGTATAAATCATCTGAATCTGAATCAGTCGGAGATTATTTTAGGCGATTCGAATGGGCACTCCAACTCAGCAAGATCCCAGCAACCGATTACCCGCATTATGCACGTGTTCATATGGGAACAGAGCTGAACAATGCCCTTAAAACGCTTTCAAGTCCACAGAATCCAGAAGTCCTTTCATACGAACAAATAAAAACAACCCTTGTAAATCATTTTGACACGACAAAGAACAAATATGCTGAAAGCATCAAATTCAGACATATTGTTCAGCAAGCTGATGAATCAGTTGCCAACTTTACGCTTCGTCTGAGGCAAGGCGCTGTGAATTGTGATTATGGTAATTTTTTGGACAGGATGTTGATAGAACAATTTCTGCATGGACTTTCTTGTCGTGAGATGTGCAATGCTATAATAATCAAACAGCCCGACACATTTGCTATTGCATATGAAGCCGCACAATCAATTGAAGCAAGTCGCAACACAGCAGTTGAGGTGAAATCAGAAATAACATCGGCAGGCGAAGCCACACACAAACTGGGATATGCCCCCCCACGGTTCAAGCGCGGCCAAAAAGAAGCATTACAACCATTTAAACAAGGACAACACCCAAATCAAACTTGTAATGGGTGTAGAGGTAGACATTTTAGGAATCAATGCAAATTTCGAGAAGCAGAGTGCCATGCTTGTGGCAAAAAGGGTCATATTGCAAGAAGGTGCCGATCGAAAACCGCACAAATTGTCGAGGTCAACGAGGAACAGCCGAGTGATTCAGATGAAATAGTACAATGTCTCAAAAATATAAACCTGGTCAACTCCATAAAGCCTACTTCCACATCAGACACCCTAAAAATCGAAGTGAAAATTGATGGCCGTGACCTCGTGATGGAGCTAGATACTGGTTCACCATGTGCCATCATTAGTGCACAGATTCTTCGCACTATTAAACCCCAGTTTTCGTTGATAAAGTCAGACAGACAGTTCGCAAGTTACACCCGCCACCGACTTAATTGCATCGGACGTATTCCAGTTACTGTAACTGTTGGCAGAAAAGTTCGTAGGTTAAATCTCTATGTGGTAGAAGGCCACTTTGACACTCTCTTTGGAAGGGAATGGATCGCTCAATTCGCCAGTGAAATAAATTTTTCCAAGTTCTTTGAAACTTCAGGTCACGTCAACTCTCTCACATCAACAACTCCTAATCTGTCAGAGGAACAACGAAATTAAATGAACTCCCTTCTCAACCAATACGAAGAGGTGTTCAGCAACATAGCTGGCAAACTAAAGGGACCTCCTGCTTCACTTCATTTTAAGCCTGACGTGTCACCAGTGTTTATGAGAGCAAGGGAAATTCCTTTGGCATTGCGGGATGCTTATGCCAAAGAGATCGACTCGAAAATTTCCTCAGGATTCTATAAAAAAGTGGAATACTCGGAATGGGCATCAACAACACATATAGTATCCAAGAAAAATGGACGTATTCGTATTACTGGGAATTACAAGCCAACACTTAATCCACGAATAATCATTGATGAACATCCAATTCCAAAAGTTGAGGATATATTTAATCAAATGAAAGATGCAAGAGTATTCTGCCACTTGGACGTCACAGATGCCTATTCACATTTACCCATTGACGAGGAGTTCAGCCATGCCATGACATTGAACACCACTACCCATGGATTAATTCGGCCAACTCGTGCTGTATACGGAGCTGCAAACATTCCGGCAATTTGGCAGCGGCGAATCGAAATGGTGTTTCAAGGCATTCGAAATGTTAGAATCTTCTTCGACGACATCCTTATTCATGCCAAAAATTTTGATGAAATGCTGGAAGTTGTCAATCTGGTCTTGGAGAGAGTAAGAGAACATGGACTTCATTTGAATCGAGAGAAATGTGTGTTTGCGACATCATGCGTAGAATTTCTGGGACATAAAATAGATGCTAATGGGATTCAAAAATCAGACAAACACACAGAAGCAGTGAAAAAAGCACCAAAACCTTCCACCTTCGAAGAACTGCAACTATTTTTGGGTAAGGCAACTTATTATAGTTTATATTATATAGAACAGCGATACCCTCAGATCGATAAGGAGGCATTAGCTATTGTCTGGGCTGTACAAAAGTTTTTCATGTATTTATACGCTCGCCATTGGACCCTCATCACCGACCACAAGCCATTGTCTCAAATTCTGCACCCAGAAAAATCTTTACCTGTTCTCTGTATCAGCAGAATGGCAAATTATGCTGAGTTCCTGACCAACTTCAATTATGATGTCAAATTCAAAACAACCAAAGAAAACGCGAATGCTGATTACTTCTCACGAGCTTCTTTAGAAACAGATGTCAATAAAATTACCCAATCGCAACAAGTTTTTGATTCTGAAACAGAATATGACCCATTCGATAATTTCTTAGTTCATCAAATTCATCAACTGCCACTCAATGCAAAACGAATTGCTCAAGAAACTAGAAAAGATCTACATTTGGGCAAAATGTGTTCCATACTCGAATCAGGTCAATGTCTAGTCCGATCGGGTTTCAAATCGCCTGAGTCCAGCTATAGGTTAGCTGCAAATTGCCTTGTCTTTGAACACAGAGTGGTAATTCCATCAACTTTACGTGAAAAAGTTCTTGCAGATCTTCACTTAGCGCATTTGGGAATGGTGAAGATGAAAGGTTTGGCACGATCATTTGTTTTTTGGCCGGGAATTGACGCAGATATCGAACGTATGGCAAGGAATTGTAGCAACTGTACTAAAAATGCACACTTACCCCCTCAGTTTCGAGAACACCATTGAGAGTATCCAAAAGGACCGTGGGAACGAGTCCATATAGACTACGCGGGACCCGTCGCTGGAATGATGTTACTCATAGTATCTGATGCGTATAGCAAGTGGCTTGAAGTTAAAACAACTAACTCGATGACAACTGGTGCTACTATATCTATCCTCGATGAATTATTTGCTGCGAATGGTGTCCCAGTAATAGTGGTGTCTGATAATGGCACAAATTTTACGTCATCTGAATTTAAAACGTATCTACAGACAGTTGGCGTAAAATATCATAAGCTGACAGCACCGTACCATCCATCAACGAATGGACAAGCCGAGTGGAGCGTACAAACAGTAAAAAATGCACTAAGAACCATGGAAACTACTAAGACCTCACTTCAGCTAAACCTTAACAAATTCCTTCGGCAATATAGAAAAGCACCTCATACCACCACAGGCCAATCACCATCGCAGCTATTTTTGGGTCGTTCACTCCGGACTAGTCTAGATCTTCTCAGACCTGATGATATATTTACAAAAGTAACTGAAAAACAAAACTCGCAATTCAGCCCAACCTTCCGCATTCTGCAACCAGGGCAATCGGTCTTTTTCTTATCAAACAACCCTCGTATGGACAAATGGGTTCCAGGAGTTATCAGGAACCGTTTGGGAGACCTTCATTATGAAATCACGTACCTTGGCAAACGGTTTAAACGCCATATCGACCAGATCAAAGGTCATAAAGATAATTATTCAAATAATCAAGATAGAACTCATGGATCGCAATATGCAGAGCATATAGATGTTCCAGTCAACGATCGCTCTAGTCAATACATAAGACCACCACAAACGCCTACACCACATCAACAGCCATTGAGTGAAACTAGTACTGCTGTTGTAGTACCTAAGCAGCAGTCACTTACTCCACAAGAGACGCATTCACCTGGACCTGGAAGTCAATTAATTACACCCCCAGCAGCTCCACGAAGATCCACCAGACCTCGGAAGCCTCGGGTCTTATTCTCACCTTAGCCACGAAGGGTGGGAAGAAATATTGTGTATTTGCCTTAATGAGAGATCTGTATTTGTTTTGTAATGTGTATTCGACTTTAACCATCCATCTTTCTTTTTCTGATTTATAGCTATCTTAAATCATCTCTTGGATGTATCTAGAATTTTATAAGATATATTAATAAACGCATCTTTTGTAAAAGAGTTCATTAAAAGCATTCCTTTGTAATAAATAAAGAATTAATAAATAGACTTAACTGCATACACAACAGAAACTAAAAAATAAAAAATAAAAAATTTCAAACAGTAAGAGTTTTTATTTTTTTCAAACCTACCTTGTTGGTCAGAAGAGTTATTTATTCATCCAATGGTTCTATTAAAACATGATTTCTACAACACACATGTGCATATGTAAGCATTTATTTCAAAATAATTATTGTAAATATTCAATACCTTACCAGTTTCTCAATATATTTAAAAAATAAAATAAAGCCTTGATAACAATAACAACGTTCCAAGGGATACATTAGTTTTTTGTACAATCTTTGTTTCAGTTTAAGACATTTTCTTAGCCTAAATATATGATATTATAATTGATTTAATTTCCAAGTACGACATAAAGTTCTATTGACTAAAGGTACGAATGTATTTTCTTTTTTTTTTGGCACAGACCTTTAGGTAAATGTTTTTCTTCGAAATTACTTTCCAATGGCGGGAAATAGAATCGGAAATGGAGATTCATTTTCATGATTCTTTTGCGGTGTTGGTGGTCGAGGGTCTGGTTCTGTGCAACCAATGAGCCAGTAAGTTGTAACTTTCCCCTTACCCTTGAGTTCGACTTCGCCACGAAGTTCCATTTCAAAAGTTCCAAATTTGTCAAAAATTTCTTTTGCCGCTGGTGAAACATGAATTTTTAGCGCTGAAAAAAAAATCAAAAGAAATAATCATAATGGAGATATATGTTTTAGTTGTAACTAGACAATTCTTACGAAGACCAGATGATTCCATTCGAGAAGCAGTGTTAACCGTGTCCCCAAACAAACAATAGTGTGGCATTTTTTGACCCACAACTCCCGCGCACACAGGTCCAGCATGAATTCCAATACGGATTTTCAATTGACACTCAGGTTTATGTTTAATACTGAAAGATTTGACGGCATCTAAAATTGCAAGTGCCATAAGACCGATTTCTCGAGCATGGTCATCGCCATTACGCTCCGGAAGACCAGATACCACCATATAAGCATCCCCAATAGTCTCGACCTATTTTCCAAAAGAAAAAAATAATTAATTAAAATAATTCATGATGAATTTATATAATTTACCTTATACACATCATAGAATCCAATAATACGGTCGAATGTGCTATAAAGATCATTTAAAAAGCTAACTACTTCCATGGGACCACTTTGAGCACAAAGGGCTGTAAAGCCCACAATATCACTAAAATATATTGTCACACATTCAAATTGTTCAGGTTGGACCATTTCGCCAGCTAAAAGTTGAGTTGCAACTGGCCTTGGCAGAACTTGATAGAGCAATTCTTCAGTCCTACGTTTTTCCATGCTTAGTTGTTCTGTTTTTTCCTCAACCAAACTTTCTAAATTATTTGCATATTGTTCCATGCGACGCAGCAAGTCATCCATAAGATTCTCACAGAAGCCCCTTTAAATAAAATATAAAAAGGCAACCTTGATGAAGGTGCAAAACTTTCTGAAATGATCTTACTTCATAATAAGACGAACAGTTGATCGAATTGTTACAAAAGCTGGTCGATCGTCTGGATTATCTGCCCAACACTTGCTCATAAGATCAAGAACATCCAGAGGACAATCTCGTTGGCCAACGAAGGGTCGAAAAGGTGATGGAGACTCATGTGCTTCAACACGGTTCAAGATTGTTTGAACGTCCATGAATTGTCGAGCAGTTTCATAAGGCCCACCTCGTACTACGATTTCTTCCAGAATTATAGCAAAAGAGTAGACATCACCTTTTTGAGTAGCAGGGTTGCCAGGAAGAATAGTTAATGGAAGAAGTTCTGGTGCAATCCAAAGAAAATCTAAAAAAATGATAACGTAAAGTAGCATTAATACAAAATATGTTTTTTGTTTACTATTGTAATAATTTTGATCCTTAAGGAAATCTGAAGGTGTAGTTAGCGTGCGAAGGCCAAAGTCTGATATTTTTAAAACAAATCGTCCATCAATTAAGCAATTACAAGATCTTAACTTTCCATGGACCTGAACATCACTGTTATGAAGGTAAGCCATCCCCTAGAATGAAAGATTAATCAGTACAACTATATTAAGCTCTTTTATTTCCCTTACCTTAACAATATCATGAATCAATGACATCCGAAAGTTCCAATCCAATTGGATAGCCTCGTTTTCTAGGACATCTTTATAAGACTTCCCTTGGGACAGTATTCGGTCAATATTAGAACAGTTGGTCTTGGAAGATCAATGCATGCTCCAACGAATCGTACAGTATTCTCATGACACACATCTCGTGCTTGTTTGATTTCCCACAGGAGGGTTGAAGTTATATCGACTTTTTTCTTAGCTATTTTTTTGATAGCAACTCTTTCACCTTTGTATATCCCAATTGTAGTGAATACTTGAGTCAAAGGTAGAGATGTGCAACTTGCTATTGATGCTCTTCCCGAGTGGACTCCATATTGTTGAAGGGATAAGTTCTTTACGTTCAATAAGCAAGCTTACAAAAATGTTTTAAAATCTAAAGATAAAATGTACCTCAGCATTTAACTTTTGGAGACCAACTTTGCTTCCAAATAATCGTCCAACTTCAAGGAGCACTTCATCAGGGCGTACTCGCCATGACATGTTATTCAATTCACTGTTCAATTTTAATTGTCTATAAATGTATAATATCAGATTTTATATACAAACAAAAAATTATGTAGAGTACAACCCAAACAACCAAAAACAACCTACTTCTGTTCTTTAAACCCTAGAAATTAATTACAATAATTTATGCAAATTGTATTACATTTATTATTTTTTAAATATTAAAAATAATGATTTTCTAAATGTTCCCCGAAACAAAAAGTTCAACTTTAAAGAAGGTAGATGACTTACTTGCACATCAAATACACCACCAAAGTTGCAAATCCAAGAAAAATGGCAAACGCAAAGGTCACGTACATGATGATCATTTCTTTATTATAATAAACAAATATAGAAGAAAATGTAAACAAATCAGAAGTGAATAAATTTAATTCAGCTAAGGAAAGCCATTTCAAGTGCGTACTCACCATTTCCATGACAGGCGGGTGAATTTCCCAAAAACCCACACTTGGGGATATCTGGTGGAGGTCCTTCCCTCCCACCAGGCCAATGAATTCGTTTTCCACTTACTGAGGTATAATTTCTGCAAGACGGACGTGACATGGAGATTGAGGAAAATGATTTACATATCAATCAGGATTAAAAATAAAACCAAGAAATTCATTCGTACCGGTTGATACCGTAATAATGCGCAACAACTTCGAAACGTCCTGTGATTGGATCCAAGTCAAGAATTGAATAATCAGCATCCCGATCTCCATTGTTATCTATTCGCACGTGTCCTGTGATTCCTGTTTGGGGGGAGGTAAAGTTGATAGATTAAATCAAATATTTTGTTTTTATTTATCTTTCTCAGCCAGACATAATAATTATGTTCGTCTACAAATTTGATTACCATGAAAATCTCGATTCCACATTCGCTTGGTTATGGCCATACCGTCACGTATATCCTCGTCTTCTGAGAGTGTTTCGTTAAGGGCCATTCCAAGGAGATAGACCCCATCGTAAAAGGCTCCAATAAATATGTTCACCTGTAAGTTTGTTAATCATCGGGATTTGCAAACGAAAACTCTGAAGTCAACAACTACCTCTTCATCCTTGCTAAAAGTGTAATTGTAATTTCTTGCTGCTACATCTCGGACATTGTCGGCAAATCCTTGAAATTTAGGACTTGTCGGCTGAAGAAGAGAAACTCGCAGTAAGGCTTCATAGGCTGTGCGAGCTTTAGTGTCATCAGCATCACCCATTTCCCAATCATGGTCACCCCAATAAGAACTCTATATAAAATATTTGAAACATAATATTATATTTTGAGACGAATTATTTTTGTTTGTAGCCTTCGGGACCAAGGTATGTGTGTTTACCTGAAAAATCTCAACATCCAGAAATACCCAGTCACCTTTTGTCATTTCTAAAGCATGAGCGGCCAGCATAAATTTTCTAACAAGGGTTCCACGAACAGAAAGGATAACGACTTAAAAAATAGAAAACAACAAACATTAACATTTAAATGGAAATGTATTCCAATCGGATTTCGAAGATAAGGGTAAAAATAAGTCGCACAACAAAGTCGCACGTACTTTTTCAAATATTTAGTTTCTAAAATAATAATAATTTCAATTCAAAATGTGAGCTACCTTTTTTGATCTAAAAAAAACTAAAACACTTCAAAAAGGTATCTAGAATTTGGGTTGCAGATGGTTTTGAAGCATTTTTGAAAAACTCTTTCGGAAAAGAAGTTTCTTTATGACTTGAATTGAGTGTGGATTTATTTTTTCTTCAAAAAAGTGAAAAAAATACAAGAAGTTCGGTTCAAAATTCAGAAACAAAATTACTCAGTTTTTGCTGTGAAATACTGGAAAGTTAATAATATACTGTTATTCTTTTTCCTACATTATACAATTAGTCTTTTTCAATAAACTCCAGCAGACGACAGAATAGCCGTATTCTTTAATGAACTTTATACAAAATTAAATTGAAAAAATAAAAAATTTATAATAATAATAATAATAACCAATAAACTTTTGAAAAACTGGTGTGCCACAGGGTTCCGTTTTGTCTCCCAAATTTTGTTTGTTTTTTATAAATGATATTTTGTCTGCAACTTCTAACCCACTAAATTGTTTCGCTGATGACGTCCCTCAGCTTTTTATTTTCTTTTTAAGATTCACATCCTTGTTCTTCGGATGTTGACTACCAATCGCAGCGTATGATAATCTCATTTAATTCTGATATTGGCAGCATTGTTCAATAGGAAATCAAAACCAAAAATACTCCATTACCAAATTACTCCAAAAAAATATTTGGGCCATTCATTAACGAAAATTTATTAGAATCCAATACAAAAAAATTGCGCTCGCACCCTTAATTTGATGGTTCTTCGAACGCATCTTTGAAACAATAATTCGAGGTTAATTATGAAATTTAAAGAATTTCGTAGTGATTAGTCTAAATTAGTGAATTAATTACAATAAAATGATGTTGAACATGCTTTTTTCAAGACAAAAATGTACATTGGTTCGCTATCAACAAAATGACTGCAAAATTAAAGCTTAAAACTGACTTTTTCATCGAAAAAAGTAAAAAGAAAATCCTGAAAAAACATATTAACCTCCCCATTTTGTTTTTGCTTTGCAAAGTGCCGCTAGCCCTCGGCTTCGTTTTTTTTTTGGTTGTTTTCACATCTATTCATGGACTAATTGTCAAAATTACAAATACAACAATGTAAACAAACGGGTTTGGGAGAGTGAAACGTACGAAAGATTCCGATCTTGGTAAATGGAGTATTTTTGATCAAAACCGTGTAGAATTCAATGCTTCGAAAACTCAATGCTGTCTATTATCGCAAAAGGGTAACCCTACGCTAATGCCACTAATCATGGGTGGCACGTGCTTGACTAGACTGAACATCTGCATCTTCTGATCAGGCTATTATTAATAAAGCCTGTATTGGTCCAAAACTTGAGTACACTTATCTATCTGGGCAGGTGCTCCAATAACATACTTAAATCGCTTGAACATCTCTTGAGTACAGTCGCAAGGTTTCTTGTCTATTATTGTTTAATCGCTATGTTTACAAATAATGCTCTAATGACATAGCCAGTTGCATTTCTTTCCTCAAACAATTCAACCGTATTACCCGTACTTCTAGAAATACCAATCAGTCAACCCATGAGTCCAATTTCGGACGTTGTTTGATGTACAGACATTTTTTAGGCGCACTACATGGATGTGGAACTCTTAAAAAATAAATTAGGTGGCGCAACAATCCGTTGAAAGTTGGGGCCTAGCATTCCTGTGTGCGAGTAATGTTGTCAGGAATGGAGGGGACCTACAGTTTTTAGACTGTTTAGTTAGAACGGCTAATTTAAGAAAGCACTTTTTATGACAAGAATTACTCTTGGAGAATTTTTCAATTTCTCGCAAGAGGCAGTAAGCCTAAAAAAAACTTTAGACGGCATAAGCATGACAGTCCAATTATAAACAGTTCAAGACAGATATTATTTAAAATAGTGCATACGTAAGAACACTTTATACATTTTAAATTTGTTGACCACTAAGACAGCTTTCGATAATCTAAGAGGGTGAATGGAAACTCCATAAGCCATAAACATCTATTAAGCTTTTAATAAGTCTGTCGTCAGTTTATGAAATTTCTTAACCATTATAACTGTTGACCTGTGAGGTTCTTATATAAGATTGAAAATTATGTCCATTGGTTAAAATTCCAAGCGTCAAATTTGTAAAGGCTTTGAAAGTTCTAATTAATTGATTGACACAAAAATAGGTTGTCCTTACCTCTAGCATACATACTGGCATCCCTGAGATAATTTTCATACGGTTCCTGCTCGTTTCCATTTAGTTCTCGAACAAAACTCAACAATCCTTCTTGTCGCAAACCGTATTCCAAGTTTTTCCCTAAAATTTACAAAACGTTTTTAATTAAAAAAAAATATAATTCATTTTCTTTTAGCTTATTAAAACATTACCTACTGTCAATGAAAACAAATCCGATCTGTCCACTATTAAGGCAACATGCTTCCAATTAAATTGCCGAAAAACGCTTGCAAACACCAATTTCAATCTACACTGGCAATAGGACATTCGCGTGAGAGTTGGATATTTTGATTTGTCCTTAAACATCCCCTATATATCAAAAAAACAGAAAAAGCGAAGATAAAATGTATGTACAGCAAAAGATATTTGTGAATTTTTTTTCTGTCCCCCTAAAAATGGCACATCCATCCTGAAATTCTGAAACATCAAATAAATTAAGTAAATATACAACATTTTGATGGCAAACACTCCAACCAACAACAACAAAGAAACACGACATCAATTAACTACAACAAATGGAATCAATTTTGTAATGCATGCAATTAGAAAGGAAGACTCAAGGATCAACTTGAATGCAATTTCAAGTGTTTCGTTTAGAAGAACACGCAATCGACTAAACATTCGATGATTAACTTTATTGCTAACGCCAAAAGCCATTAATGTCCTTAGATCCTATTCTTATATACACATGTATGTATTTATTATGATGGGAATGTACTAAGTATATGGCAGTATGTCTTTAGGTAATAAGTATACTTTGGTGCATAGCATGAGGAACATACTTAAAATGATTTATAGCTTCTTTGTGGTTTAACTGAGGTATATCCGTTAATGTATATAATATAATGTTTTTTTTGTTTTTCAACTTTAAAAAATATCAGCTTCTTCATTTCGTAAAAATTAAAAAATAAACTCATAATGTTTTCTAATCCAAATTAAAATGGTGTTTCATCCCGAAAACCACCCTTGTGTTTTCTTAGCAGTTAATAGACTCCGAAATAATTGTTTGAACCTTCAGTAAACCTTTTTCTATAAGACGTTTAAATCGGTAAGAAACAGTTGGTGATGAAAAATGAGGTAATGGCAGAAAGGTTGAACAAATATTCAGGAAAAAGCTCATAAAATTCTATGTTAATATTTTTTTTATTAAGATTGTTCTAATTTGTTCTCTAGATGGTAAACAATTAATATAAGTCTTTCATCAAAATCTTGATTAGGAATCCAGATTAAAAATGGTTTGTATTATGCCAAAATCATGTCATAAGGTTAAAGAAGATTTGAAGTTGGTTATTATGATTTAATTCTGTAAATAAAGTTCATTGGTCTATTGAAGGGGATAAGTGTATGTAGGTATGTTTTAAGTTGAGTGTAATAAATTGGCAATTTGTTTAAAAAGAAAAATGGAAAATAAATCCACTCAGACAAATAAATGTTTTTACATACGTATAATTACACATATTCTTAAAAAAGATCCTATTTTAGTGGTGGCGCTATAAAAATAAAAGACCATTTGTGCTGCCTCAAAGGGACCCTTAAGTCGAAGTTCGTAGGTAAGATTTGTTTTCATTCGTTCTAAAAGTTATTTTTTGAAGATGAATTGAAAATATTTAATAATAGTGCTCAGATAATTTCGTAATAATTTTGTATTCGCTAAAATTGGTAGTTTTGGAGGTGATTCTATTTAATATTTATTTAATTTCATTTATGTGTGGTTTCTTTTTAATTTGGATTATTGTAATATGGTGTGATTTTATAATTGAATCAGATTCCAAAAAGTAATCACTTCATTGCCCGTGTTTGTTTCTATAAATAGTATAGTAGAAAATTTTCATGAAAACGCATCGGCAGTAGCCAGATTTTGTATTTAAAAATTGGTACAACTTCTATCAGAATATTAATAAAAAAAGTACAAAAATACGAGTAGAAGAAAGTTATGTGAAAATCAAAAGTTAAAATTAAATTCAGCAAAAAAACTACCTAAAATAATATAATGGACAATTTTCATGAAGAAATGGTAAGAAAACATCTGGAAATTGAGAATTTTAAAAAAAAATTCATTTAACAATTGCTTCAAGGAGGAAGTTTGTTCGTAGACTACTACTTTAACAAGTAATGGTCTGTTTATTTTCATGTTTGTGTACAAAAAATATAGTTTTGTTTTAATCAAATTAAAAAAAAAAATTCACATGGAGTAGGTAGCATATTCTTATATGGTGCTGAACTATTTAGTTCTTCATTGTTTAACACGAAAAAAACTATCTCACTTGCACTTCATAAGAAACATCAAAACACCATATGCATTTTAGAAAGTTATGTCAAACTTAATAATTTTTAAATCTTCTCGTGCGGTGGAAATATCAAAAAGATTAATTTAATATAAACTGAGATAAGCCTTTGGTGGAAAAATAGCAAAACTTAATTATATTTTCAATTGTTTTTCTTGCAAAATAAGCCCACTTAGTCCATTTTCATTAACAAAACTAAATAATATCAACAGTAACAGATTGATTTTTTCCCCAATGGAAAACACATGACTCCAAATGCACAACTACTCAACGAACACAGCCATCGAGATAAAAATGCAATATCAATCGTACCAACATTTAAAAACTAAATGACATAAGATCCATTCGAAACTCGTATAAATGTCAAAACCCCATCCGTAGTAAGATTCTACTTTAACTTTTATCGGTAGTATTTATACTATGGATATTGGTTTTGTTATTAGTGTAAGATCCTTCTAAACTATTGATAGATTTTATAACAAAACACGGGTATTTTTGACTAAATGAGTTCAAATAAAATTTTCCACGAAAAAGTTTAACGTTTCACTGTCTTAATTTTTCATTTTTCATTAGAAAAGAAAGGTATTCATTGTTAGGAAGAAGATTGTTTGCTATTCAAATATTAAATAGAATTATAAACAATCTTAATTATTACAAGTGTCAGAAGGGTACTATGTCCATTTTCTTTTTACAGTCCTATAATTTTTATAAATTCAAAACACGAACCTCTTAAAATTTTACATATTTTAATGTTCAAGAATATATGCACTATATTATGTACAATTATGTACATATATGAATTAAATATCTCTTCCCATTTATTTTTACTTAATATAGACTATGGCAATGGCTACAATCAATGAATACATTACATTTAATTATTTCGGTGGACTTAAAGTCATTACACGTATTTCCGATAGCTTTCAAGAAGGACAATCATCAGAAGCAAAGAGGAAGAGCCCAACCAAAGCGATTATACCTAATCACCACTCACTCAAAGTGAACAGATCTAATATAACTTCAATACAGTGTCAGGGTCGTCCTTCAGAAGCCACCTTTCTTAAAGTGTGTGGTTGAATGTAGATTATTGTGAATTTATTTGTGTTTAAGTGATTAAAGGAAATTAAAGATAAATTTCATCTCCAATAGGTAAGCTTATTTCGTATTATAATTTTGTTTTAAATTTAATTTGTAAATACAATGAATGGGAAATTTTGTAATATTGTTGACAATTGACTTATTTTGTGGGTGTCAATGTAAAATTACCTTTAATTGCAATTTAAAATATATACAGGTTATATAATCAGAAACAACAAAAATCATTTTTTGATTTAATTTTATTTGTAAACAAAGGAAATGGAATCAAACTCATATACATTTGATACCATTTCCTGTCATTGTCATTAAAATTCAAGATAAAACTAAAATCGCTGACAAATAATTATTGAGAAGATTTGTCACGCAAACACTGCGAGGTACAGTTAGTTCTTAATACACTCTCGGAAAATAAAGATACAAGAGCTGTGCTCTTTAAAATATCTTTTCAAATCATCTTTAAATTAATTCAATATAAAATTCACATTTTGTATGTACGTACTCGTATGTGTAAGTTTCCGATAAAAAGGACAAAGTTTGTCAAAGAATGGGTTTCGACTTATGATTAGATCTTGGTATCTGAGAGTGCGTAAAATAACGTGGAATTTTTGATAACCATCACATTTTTTGGAACAAGTCCTTTTCTACCTTATGAACGATCTTAGTATGAACCAAGTCTATATTTTCTATTCCTGTTTGGGTTTGGAGTTAAATAGGTAGGGAGGTATCAACCCAATTTAAGGATTAAAAATAAGTTTAACGAAGGTAAAATGTAGCAGGTATGTAGTAACTATTAAGTTTATGGATTAAACATCGATTTGTAGAAAACTATTAGAGTGGCGATTTTTGGTTTTCCCAGCTTGAAAATAAAATAATAAATTTTTGACCAAACCTTAAAAACAGTTCTGCTCCCTTTAAAAAAGACAGGAAAAACTGAGCCTAACTATAGAAAGGTTTAGACTTATAATTAATTTGGATCTTTGAAATAAAATATGGCTGCGGAAGTTCTGCCTTATTCTGCATATAGTATAATAAAAGTTAATTAAGCAATTTAAAAAGTGAAAAGAATGCAAAACTTTAAAAAATCTTATCATTTACATTATTTTCCATAATTTAATTTAACATTTAATTAACTGAAAATTTAACGTGAAGGTACCTTGCTTAACTTATTATGTTCTCATTAATTTAATAATTTAGATTGAGATTCATAAATTGTATACTGGAAAAAAAAAACTATTTATAAGACACCTACTTACCGTACTTTCATTTTTCCATTTATGAATCTTTCCCAGAATTCCTGATGTAACTGTCAGTTCACCTTCAGAAGGCGGCTATATTGCAAGGGCATTTAAAAGGGATACAACAAAATATTAATACAAATAAAAAAATGTATTATTTTTAAAAAACATTTTTTTGAATTTGTCTGCATTGATTTTATTGACCTTCAAACGATAGAAAAATGTCTAAAATTACCCTAAATTTAGCTTTTCTTGTGTTAAACCCTTTACGGAGCTTACATATACAAATTTAATTCTTTTGTATTTAAAGTAGTTTTAGATAGAAAACCATTAAGTAAATAAGAGGCTGCAATGCGACCCACACTGATAACTTCCCATTCCGTCTGTCGATTTGTCTTGCTTAAAAGTTTGGATGTTTTCGTGTTGGGTTAAAAAAGTTGTCAGTACAATTATTCCTAAAAAAATTAAAATTATCAACAACATTTTTCATATCAAGAAACAGTTTTGTTTGTAAATCTAGTTTTGTTCAATAGCTTTTTAGTCGAAAACAAATTTTTCCAATTTTAGTAGCATTTTTTAAATTTTTACAAATTAGATGAATGGAATAATTTTGAGAGATACAAGAACCGAACATCAATTTTTACCAAATTTGCGTAGATTTTATTTTTTTTTATGAAAAACGGACTGTTGGGTTTAAAAAAAAAATTACTGAATTTTGAAAACAATATTTTCTGTGAAATAAAAAAAGTTTGAAGACAATATTTTTAATTTTTGAAAAGCTATTTGAGTGGAAAGTAATTTTTTACCAAGTTTAAATATTGTTTTTTTATTTTTTGTAAAAAAAACTGTCAATTAGATCTTTCTCAATTTATTTTAAATGTTGACAACAACATTTTTTAAAAGATAAAAGATAAATTGATTTTGCTCAAAATTTTACCAGTTGTTGAAAACGTTGTTTTGTATATATAATAACCGTTGATTGTTTTTTTTTTCAAAAATATATTGGTTTGGTATCACGTTACAAAATATATAACATTCGTCTAGCGTGATTGGTTCGTGAGATATTTAGTGTTACCCAAAATGTTCACCTTTTTTAAACTGCTATGGTAAAAAAAAACCGCCTTTTCTGCATCTTTCTGCATTATTATCTGTAAAACAAAATTTATTTGAAGTCGATATCTCTTCTAGTTCTTGAGCTATGGACGACGATAAAAACGTCGCGAAAGTATCCATATCTTTCCAAAAATATTTTATTGCGACTGTATGGACCTTGAAACGTCGAGAAATATCAACATTTTCAATTTAACAAATCGGACCCATTACAATAACTTCCTATGGGAAGTTAATAAATTAGGTAACACAACAGTCCGTTGAGAACAAGGGCCTATTGACTAACAACTCTCAAAATTCCCGTGTGCGAATAATGTTGTCAACGATGGAGGGGACCTACAATTTTAAGCCGAATCCGAACGGCTAATTTGAAAAAGCACTTTTTCATGACAAGAATTACTCTTGAAGGAATTGTCAATTCCTCGCAAGAGGCAGGACCCACGAAAATTATTTTTTTTTTAAATTAAGGTGGCACAGAATTAAACACAAGACCCCTTGTATGACAGTCCAACGCACTAACCATCATGCCACCGGTACTAAATTTATAAAATAGTTCGATCAACGAAAAATACAATTCCGCGTTACAAAGATATAGATTAAACTAAATGTATGGTCTATTCCAGTGGCCCAAAAATATTGCTTTAATTAAGACGAAAGTTAACATAAATTATAAAAAATATAACGGCTTTTTTCCAGAACTTGCAATTTGTCTTAGAAAAAGAAGAAAAGAGTTGCAAAAAGATAACGGGCAAAGTACCATTATTTTATCATTCCGCTTTTGAGTTATAAGCAATGTAAAAAGAGTGTACAGGGTGTCCTATTCAAGTGGCGATGAGTGTATCAAAGTGACAAAAATCACAAAAATAGGTAATATTGAAAGAGAAAGTTATAATTTAATAAATAAATTTATCAGAACAACATCATTGTCTTATGATTAATGACTAGCTCTTTTATGACAAAGGTGTTTTGAAGGCAAATTAGGACCTACAACTGTGAAATATTTGTCTCCCTAAAATAAAACCTTATAAAAAGATACAGCTTTAATATTAAATATAGCTAATAAAAATTAAATGATTAATTTTTAAAACCAATCCTCATCATAACAGCTTTTTCTACCATAAAATAAAAGTGAAAATCCGAATCTATGCCTTACTTAATAAAACATAAAAATTGGTTTAGCACAAACAAGCAATATCATCAAGACTAAAAATTGAATCAATAATAAAACAATCTGTGCGATATCCTTGTTTATTGTATATATGTATGTATTCGCAAATTGGCGGCATTGGTAATGCCTGTAGGGCAATGGCAAAGGTACATAAGCTCAAAGGGATGACAAACAAGGTTATTGCTTTGTCTTTTTTGCTCGTATCCACTGTAAAGGTAAACAATACCTTGTTGAGTTTGTATATAATATATTGCCAATAAGGAAGCTGTGGAAGTTAAATGGCGTTGATAAGACTTTGGGAACTTGAATCTTTTTCAAACATAACAATAACGTGCTGCATAATTATAATTGTCATAAATCCTTTTATTTCGAAGGGATTTAATTTTAAGAATTTTGCGTCCACTATTTAATATAAATCTAAGTTTATCTGAATGAAATAATAAAAGTCAGTTATTACTATAAGTACTAATTGGGATGACCCCCCTTTAATTGGCTTGATGAATATTTTAAATAAACTATCCCTTATTCTTTCAAATTTAAGGTTTGTGTATTTTACAATCTACTCAAATCCTAGAACGTGAACTTTGACGGAGGATGTTCTTTTCCTAGGTAGATATACAAACATATTTATGGAACACTATAAAAATTTATTGAGTTTCAACTTTCAAATCTCTGCCGACGAAACCGTTAGTGATTATTGATATTCTCTGGGTAAATGACAAGGAATCTTTTTTTTCGAGTTCTTTTTATATTCCACTTAGGAAATACACACAAAATAAATTGTACTTCAAGCTTGAAGCACTCAAGGATATTTTTGGGTTAAAACTTTACTTATTTGTATGATACCTATAAAATATGCTTTTTCTAAAAGTAATAAAATGTTGAGTAATAATCGTTTGAAAGTTTCTATTTTGTTATTAAATTTGAAGATAAAAGAAAACTTTGCGTTTAAAATGGTACAAGGATGGTAAAATGTTGGTTAAAAAAAGATGCGTCATCTGGTGACAGACGTGCAAAAGATAATCTTATAATTTGTTTACAGAAATCTAACAAGTCTAATCTTAAGTTCCACTTCAAACTTAAATTTCATGTGGAGATTTGAGGTTTTAAAGCAAAGCTCATGTTTGCAAAAAATTACTTAACATTTTTTTTTTTTTATATAAGCGCACACTTTAGGGGATATTTCTACCCTTATTATGTAAAGACACAGTGTGAGCACTATGAAGAGGAGAGATAGGTTGAAAGGAGGTATCGGTGCACATTGGTTTTGAATTAATGAATATTGCAATATGGCTGGGAAAAACATTCATATGTCATTCCACATTCGCGTAGTACGGCTAAAGAACGAATCTCTGTACTTGACAGTACGACCAAAGTTGGGCTCTAGGGTATACTGATGAGCATTCCTAGAAGAGTATGAAGTTAAAAACTGTGAATCGGATTTGAAAAAATAACCAAGGGTTAACAACATTATATTGTAATAAATAAAATAAGTTTTAAGTCAATGACATTGACATTAGTTTTCAAGATATTTTAATCGAAAAACAATGTTAAGAAAATTTTAGAAGAAAAATGTCATTTCGATTTTACTAAAAATTATGTTCTAAAAAGTATGCGTAATATATTTTGAAGGTAATGTTTAATGTTCGGTATGACGTCACAATGTATTCTATACAAAATACAATTTTGAGGTCTATAGCGTTATTGATTTGTGGGATATTTGGGATCAAAGACACGTTTTTTTAAAACTGCTCCAATAAAAAAATTAACCATCTAAAATGTTTTGAAAGCGCTTTCGGCATATTTTAAAACTATTGTCTGTAATTTAAAATTTATTTGAAGACGATATCTCTGATAATTCTTGAGAAACGACCGACGAAAAAAAGTATCCCGAATTTGATACGTCAAGAAATGTCAGAATTTATGATTAGAAATTTCGGAACTGTTACAAAAATTTCTAATGGCAACTTAAAATTAAGAAGTATTTCTTATTTCTCACCTGATCCCCCATTCCGGTAATTATAGGAGTATTCCAATACGCCGCCAGCCTTGCTACTGGTTCAAGTGCAAAAGCACATGCCGGCCCAACAAATGCTATCACGTCGTCCTTAAAATGCATATCAGCCGCTAACCCAGGAGCTCTTGCTCCTGAACATGATGGATAGCTAGACAAAAAAAATGTTAAGTTAAAGAGAATCAAGCTTAATGTTCCTAACAAAAATAATGCGCCGACTTTGCAAAAGAAAATAACATCGACGTACGAACGATAATAATTTTAGTTTGAAATTATTTAATATTCTCTCTTCTATAATTTGAATAAAATTGTATAATTTAATATCTGATTACACGGACAATTAAATTTTCTCAGATGAATCCCTAATATGCACAGAACAAAGCCACCTTCGTCGTCGAATATTGTCTATCCTCCCAAGGCATAGAATTTGTTCAATTGTGTGCAAATAACCAAGATGTTTAATATTTAAATAAAATGCTTGTGAAATCGGAAGGGTTGCAAAACTGGGAACATTATTTCAAAACTGGAATATTTGCTGCCGGTAAAATCTATTCCCATAGATATATAAGATGTACGCTCTTCGGCACGTTCTTATTTTTATTTTCCAACAATTTATTTCAAAATCATAACGTCGTCTCTCAGACTATATGACCAAACCTACCTCGCTTGGACTTTTCTAAGGGTAATATTATGTGGTTTTAGGAATTCTTCATTAATGGCATCCAAAGCCAGATCAACAGCTGGTCCACATCTCTCCAAATCAAAAGGTGAATCTTTGAAGAATATTAAAAGCCATATATAAAATTCACATACTCTTCAATTAATCACATATTGCTCACCCAAATGTGAAGCCATTAAAACGCCAACATATAAAACTCTCATTCCTGTGTCTTCATAGTCAGCCGAAGATAATTCCCTTTTAGTGATTCTCCATGATGATGGTCGTGGTTGTTGTTGCTGTTGTAGTTGTTCACCACCACCCACCACTTGTTGTTCCAGGACTCCTGATGACCCACTTCCATTGACATCCTTTGGTAATTCCTCCCAAAATCCATCATCAAAATATATCTTTTTCGTTTCGTAAACTATGCCAAATGTTTTAATGGCCACAAGAAGACAAAAGCCGATTGTAAAAAACAAAAAATTTCCTTGCATCGCAGGATCTGTCTTGGGAATACGACGAGGTTTGGGGAATTGGAGAGAGGATAGGATGAGGGGGGGTCTAAGGGTTAAGGTAAAAGGTAGCTGTGATTTCGGTTTAAAAGGGAAACTTGGTTGGTGCGGTGAAGTCTCTTGATTTTTATGGATTGTTAATGTCGAAAATAATGACTCCTGATGACATAAATAATGACATTCGTCATAGTGAATGAGGGTTAATAACCGGGAACTCCTGTGAATTTAAAATGGGTGCTATCACTTTGACAAGTTTATATGTAGGTTTGTGGGTATTGCGTTATGATTATTAAATTTTATGACATAATACTTTATAAATACTTTCAAAAATAGGGGTGCTTTAAACAAGACGACACTTTAACGCAGTATCCTATTAAATTTTATAGCACAATTATAATAAAATTTGTTTGTAATTTACAAAATTTTGAACTTCGACATCAGATACGGGAAAATATTAAATTTTACAGTGATTTCGTCAATAATCAAAATCAATTTTATGTAAATGCTTTTTTTTTGTTGTATAGCTTAAATGACTGATATTTATTAAACACCTAAAACCTTTCGTCTTTACAAAAGAGAGAACTGAGCCAGGAAAAGAAATTAGTCCCACACCTAGCATACATATAAGAGGACTACTTAGCTGAAAATAGGCTTTGAAATAACATGTGAAGTTATTCTAAGAATATCAAAAACAATTATTGATAATCTACAGCTCAGAGACCGATAATAAAAATATACTCAAGGTATTAAAAGCAAAACTTTGCAGTATAAGCAAAAATAAATAAAAAATAACACCATCAGTCAATCAACTTGGATAAAGCATAACTTTTTGATATCAAGAACTTCGAGATTGTCAAAAAGTTGATACATACTTACCTTGGAATTAACAAACATTTCTTGAATAACTCTTTAAGGATATTCAACTAAGGATAGCCCTTCAAAATAAAATAATTTGCTCAAATTTCCTTAAGTCGTATTTATAGGTGAGCATAAAGATACAACCTTGAACATTCTGAGTTAACTACTTAAACCTGTTTAACTTCTTATTTTATTAAAAATCGACCTAGAACTTTCTATGGCATTTCAATTTTCAGAACAATTAAGTATATTTATAATATACACTCTTCAAACTGGCTTATAAAACATGTTTACAACCTCATACACTCCCTGTTGTCCTATAAAATAAGTTATTCTTTATTCAATCGACGATATTTTACTTGCATTTTACTTTTACTGTACCGGAAATCTTACACTACACATAACAGGAAATCTTGCGTGTAAAGTACCAACCACAGTGCAATCATAAAAAAATAATTTAAAGTGCATTTTCAAAATACATTAAAAAATCATATTTAAGTAGCTTTTAGTTTTCAAATTAATTCAATGCATTGAAAACAATTAAGAAAAGGAAGTGTCCGTTTTTGAGGATGGGCAACTAAGTTACGATTTTAATAGTATTTAATATAAGAATGTCTCTCTTGTCTTCAAACACAAATTGAACTGAAATTATTGGTAGGAGTACTTTTTTGGATAATTTAAAATAATTTGTATTTCTATTTCACACAAACAAAAGTCACTCATACGCCCAGTATATCAAATTTGTAAATACTCAGAACAAGGTTTTGTAACTGGCCTTAGTTTGAATTCGATCATAAAATTAATTAATCCCGTGAGGTTTTTACGATACCATCATTTAAAATGCGTTAAAAGCTTTTATCAAAATATTCTAAGGCTAAGGCAGTACATTTATAAAGTAATTTTCCTTTCAATAAAATTTCATATGATTTTAAAAATTTTGAATCCATATCTTCCCGTTTTAATACTTTAATTTCTTATTTACTTATTTAATAAATCTTGATTATTAATCCTGCATAAACCTTAAGGAAACCTTGAAGAAATTATATCAAAAGTGTTCTAGAAAAACGCAAAACGGTATAAAAGTAATGTTTTGTTCGTAAAACGAATTCGTCACACAACATTTTTAAAATACAATATAAAACTATTGTTGAAAACGTTTTTTTTTTTATTAAGTATTGTTTTGTTTGTTAAGCAGGAAAAAAAACTTAATTTTGTTTGTTAGAATAAAGCCTGTCAAAATTATCAATAACAATATGTATTTACATACATATGTACATATGTATGTACATATATCAAGCATAGTTTTTGCTTAAAAGATCGATAAACTATATGGTGTTTTGTACACTTTTAAATCAGTATATTTTAAATACAAAACCAAATATTTTATATAAACATGTTTGAGTTTTTGTAACTAAAAACGATATCCAAAAGTACACTAGTACGAACAAATCTTTTAAGTTGCGACAAATCTGATGGAAAAAAACTGGAAACAGTGATGGAAAAAATAATAATAAGCAAAGCGTTTCGTTAAGCGTATAACCAAATTAAAAAAAAATTCCTACAACTCTCCATATCTTAAGAAAAAAATATACTATTTAATTGTTAATAATTATGAAAATCTCAAAAGTATTTTCCACTAATTTTAGCTGGAAAAGAAAATTATTTTAAAATCAAATAATTGTGATGGACCTTCAGTTTTGTGTTCAATTGAAAGTCTAGCATTTACGAAAGTGGATCGCTTAACTATCGCACAACGCATACAAATTGTTAAAACCAACAGCCGGAGGTGTGATTGAACCTTATTTTTCGAAAACGACGATGAACCAACTGTCGCCGTCATTTCGGAGCGTTATGATCATATGATAACCGACTTTTTATTGCCTGTTTTGAAAGAATACGACTTTGAGAATATGTGCTTTCAACAAGATAGTGCCACATATCACACAGCTCAAGAGAATATGGATTAATTGAAAGAGACATTTCCTTTTCGCGTAATTTTTCGACATGGCGATATCAACTGGCCACCAAGATCATGCGATTTGAAACCGCGGAACTTTTTTGTATGGAGCTAGGCGTACGAACATGTTCATGCAGATAAACTTTTAACTCTTGAGCACTTAAAAACCGTGGTGGTCGATTAAATGACGTAGTTGAAATGAGTTTTATTCGACTCTTTTCCGGGCGTGAATCAGAGTCGAGGCAAAATTTATAAAGAAAAAAACTGTCAGGAGGAGTTGGTTTTACAGATAAAAATATAGTTTTGCTTTAATGAAGTTAAAAAAAATGCACATGGAGTAGGTAGCATATTCTTATGTATTGCTGAATTATTCAGTTCTTCAATGTTTAACACGAATCAAAAAACATCATTTGCATTTTAGAAAGTGTTGTCAAACTTTATCATTTTTACATCTTCTTGTGCGACGGAAACACCAACAAGATTTATTTATTCTAAACTGAGATAAACCTTTGGTGAAAATTTAATTATATTTTCTATTGTTTTCTTTTGCAAAATAATCCCAGTTAGTCCATTTTCACTAACAAAACTAAATAATATCAACAGTAACAGATTGATTTTTTCCCCAATGGAAAACATATGATTCCAAAGAACAACTACTCAACGAACACAGGCATCGAGATAGAAATGCAATATCAATCGTACCAACATTTGAGAACGAAATCGCATAAGATCCATTGGAGACTCGTATAAATGTCTTCCGTAGTAAGATTCTATTTTAACTTTTATCGTTAGTATTCATACTACGGATATTGTTTTTGTTATTAGTGTAAAATCCTACTTAACTATTGATAGATTTTCCAACAAAACACGGGTAATTTCAACGTTCAGACTTTGTAGTAAAATAGAAATATCATGAAAAACTATATTGTGTGTTTTACTTATGTTTACTTTTGAAACCGCAAAATGGATAACCCTGTGTACTGTGTTATGGAGATTGTGTTCTTTTTACAACTTTTATGAGTGCTTCAGTTCATGAATCCTAACTAAATGGCACGTCCTCTTCAGCAAAAAGCATCAGTTTGGTGCTTAAAGACTGAATTTAGTCAATTTAATTTATTTTGAAAAAATCTCCTACTTGACGGTGAAAAAATTAGCAAAAACTCATAGTGCTTCCACCAAAATCCTTAAATATCATCTCCGTGTTTTTGGAATCGAACTTAAACTTTCTTGGTCGTCTGACATGATTTTTTCCATCTTCCATCTGAACAAATTTGTCTTTGTTTTTCTAAACCGACGATCAATAAACTCTTAATAGTTAAAATGTTAGCTAATTTCTTAATTGTTTCCATTATATTTTGCATCACTGTATTTATATAAAACTAAGTAAAAATAAAAATCTTATAAAATCATTTTTTCAATTTAAATATATTTCGGTTCAATATCTTAAGAAAAGGATACCTTTTCTTCCTTAACTCCCCTTAAAAAACTCAACTCTTCTCTAAAGCTACTAGTTGCTCCTGCTTTAAGTATTAAACCGTTTTTATTTGATATTTTTCTTGTTGGTTCATAAGAAAATCCAACCACTTTGTAAAATGAACCCAATAAGGACGCGGAAGATTCTGATTAACATACGTATGTTCCATATAAATACATTTTTGTAGATATTTTCTTTTTGCTTTAAAATCGCATATGATACGATTTTGTATCTATTTTAAGATTTATTTGAAACGAACTTTCGAAGAAAAAATATGATATGTAGATCCATGAGACGTGTATAACATAATTATGTATGTTTTCACATAAAAAGTTATGAATTCGTATTTTTTTTTTGTGTTGAAGATTTAAATTTGTTAGGAATTATGCAAACCTTAGGCAACACGCTGTAGTACAACATCCGTCAATTAAATAATAATTTAAGCGGTTTATTTCAGTTAATGCTCAGCTTTAAGAAAGAAGAGTTTTTTTTTGTCTTTAAACATTCGTATACTTTAACATTCAAAAACATTTAATCAATTACTATTTAAGTATTTTAATCCTTTTACTATAAGTTTAGGTAAGTTCAAATTCAGTAAGATTATTACACTCAATTCTCATTTCTTATTTTTAGACAAAATAAATCTCCACTTTTTTAATACAAAATTCCCCTTAAAGTTTTTGATTGGTGCCTTAAAATTTGTATACGTGTCTCAAACTGTAAATTGTATCTGTTAAATTTATATTTATATTTATTTAAATGGATAAAATGGTTATTTCTTTCAGTATCCTTCAATATCAGAACAAAAAAAGAGGCTGAGATGTGACCCTCACTGATAACTCTAAATCCCATCTATCGATTTGTCTTGCAAGGTTTGTATTTTTTCGTGTTTTTTTTTAAATTGATAGTTGAATTATTAAAAATAAACGAGATATTTAGTCCAAAACCAAGTTTCTTGAAAGCTTCTATTTCTTAAGTTTAAAAAAGTGAATAGAAAATCTAGCAGAGAATGAAATCATTTTGAAATCAATATCTTCATTTATTCAAGAGATATCGAACATCAAGAACAACTGTTGGATTTTTTAAAAAAATGCATTTGATTTAGAAAACTACATTTTCTGTGAGATAAAATTAGTTTAAAGCCAATATTTTTAATTTTTGAAGAGATATTTGAGTCGAAACTAAATTTTTAACAATAATGTTTTTTTTTAAGTTTTTATTTTTTGTTAAAAATTGTCAATTCGATTATTCTCAAAATTTTACCGAAACTTCTCCTATAAGCAAAAATCAGTTTGAAGCCATGAAAAGATATTTGAGTCAAAAATCAATTTTAACAACTTTTAGTAAGTTTTTCTTAGGTTTTCATTTTCTATACAAAACATTTATTTTTCGTTGCATAAAATTATTTTGGAGATAAAAACATTTTTTGTTCGTAAAATATTCAAGGTAAGAATTATTTTTTTGTTCAGTTCAGTTTTTTATTTATAAAAACAAACCGTTGGATGGATTTTTTTCCCAAAAATATACTTATTTGGCATCACGTTACAATATATAATATAAAATTTAATGCAAGTCGCAAGCGTTATGCTGTGTGAGATATTTTGGGTAGAACAAAATGTTCACCTTTTTTTTTAAATTGCTATGCACCACTCATTTTATTTTTGTGAGAGCCCTTTCTGCATATTCTACATTATTATCTTTATGCAAACATTTATTTGAAGTCTCTACTGGTTCTCAGGCTACGGACGACGAAAAAAACTTCCCGAACGTACGGCCATCTCTCTAAAAACCTCTTATTTAGACTCTAGGGAACTTGAAACGTCAGAAATATCAAGATTTTAAATTCTACAAATCGGACCGATTATAATAACTTCCTATGGCTAGTTTAAAGGGCCGCAGTTCAAACAACACTGATAATTACCCAGTAATGCTCTCAAAAAATTATTAATTGAACTTCAATTAAAATGCAATCAAAGTTTAAAGTTAAAGCTAAATCGAGAAATTTAATTCCATCAAATAAATTAATTAATTAATTCAAAAGAAAAACACTGTCAATTTTTTTTTTTAATTTTAACAACAATATTTTCTGAAAGATGAAATAAATGTAAATACCTTTCTTGATTCTCAATATTAAAATCAATGTTTTGCAAGTTTTTACTTTTTTTTGTAAAAATAATCGTCCATTGAATTTTTCTAAAAAAAAATTACCAGATGTCACAAACGCCAGTTTTCAAATCACAGAATTATCCTGTACGTTAACATATTAGTTTCAGTTTACTTTTTAAAATTGGAGTCTATATTATTATTGTCTCGAAAGATATTTTTATTATTTATTTTGTTAAAAAAAGACTTTTAAAATTATTATCTTTGGCAACAAATTTATATTGTAAAGTCAATAGGGGACTATCTGAGTTATGGACGTGTTTTTGATTTGAACAGAAGGAAATTGTTGAGTTATATCAAAATCAAATGTGATTAGACAGAAACTTTAAAATAATTTATTAAACTTTGTTTTTAAACTAAGAATCCATATCAAAAGATACGTTTGCTAGTGCAAAATTCAAAGAAATACATTTTATTCAGCATTAGTACTTAAAAAATTCGTAAAAAATAAATTAATTTTCTTAACAATAATTTATTCATTTTAATTTTTTGTATAACTTCTTCAATGTTGTTTCATTTGTTTTACTATATTTAAAGCAAACTTACCCGTTATTAGAATTCTGTAATATCCCTTATTAAATTTTTGAACATAGTTTAAGAAATTCAAGACATGAAATTATCACTTTAAATTTAAAATAAATATTACCACAGCAATTCAGAATAATCGACTTATTTTTCAACACTTTTCACATATTTATTTATTTACTTTATAGACATATTTATTTTATTTTAAAGACACTTTTTAAGTGTTTGAAGTCGTTTAAATCGAATTTAAAGACCATACACTCCTTCAGTATAAGCTCAAAATATAAAAGAATATACCAAACCACCAGTAGAAAGGACTTTAATAAACTGTAAGGTTTCTTATTCGTGACTTCGAGAGAGAAAAGATCCTTTCGTTACAACCGACCGGCAACGAATGAGCTTTCTAACCAACAAGAGGTTACTTTTAAAAAGTTTTTATTTGTTTCCTTTAGCTTAGACATTAAACCCCAGCAATTGAGTTGAGAGTTGAGCGAGTGTACAGTCCTGAGTCCATTCCATATAGAAGCTGAAAGTGTTCTTTAAAGGAGCAGTCTCTTGGTTTGTTTGTTGTGTTGTTGTTTTTTGGTTTTACTGTATTTATATTTAAATGCCTTTGGCTCATCGCCGCTTCGATATGTTTTGAGTAATAGAAACAAAGCATGTAAGGTCATTTAAGTGTTTTCTTTTCAGAGTGGGTTTAGCATTTCATTATCATCGCCACCATTAAGGACACGTCTCCGGTTGTTGGTCGAGTTTCGTTTCGTCTTGTGTGTATGCCGTTATTGGTAATAACAACGACTATAGACTAAATCAGTATCCTTTAATACAGTTAGGTAATTTCTTTTACATATACATACATTTATTAATAATTAATTTTTGTCTGTGATTTTGAATGTTTCTTATTCTATGACATGATTGGAATAACAGATGAAATCAAGATGATTGACAAGTTTTAGTTTTGGACTTAAATGAGACTTAGAAAACTTATATAAAATTATGGAAAACACAATCCTTCCCTTATTAATTAATTGTTTACTTACATTTAAGAGAATTGTTAAATTAAAGAAGGTTTTTTAAGTGAAAATCAAATTATTTTTAACAAACAAAAAACGGTCCTATTAGGTTTCTTCTAGGCAATGTAAATTCCCAAATTCAATGTAAATTCATAAAGTCTTTTTTTCAAAAAATAAAAAATGAGTGTGATGGTGTGGAAATTGTATTTCTATAAAATCCTTGAAAACGGTTTATGGTTTAAGATAGTTCAAAAGTTGTACTTCCGAAAATCTTCATTAGCAATTAGTGTCCACTTATCCTTAGTGTTCTAAAAGCAACACTGAATCAATTTATGCTGATGCATTGATGACAGCAACAGTTTAAAAGTAATGTTTTGTTTTGATAATGCATTAAAAATAAAGTTGCATATATTGTAAAAGTACAGGGTTGTTTATTTTGCGGTTTCAAAGTAAACGAGGTGGACTTTATGTGGATGTAGGTGTAGAATTAAATACAAAATACGCCACAATAAGCATTAAGACAGTCCTCATTCATGAGAACGATAGGAAATGGACACACTTTCACTTACAGCAGCGATAGTCTCAGTGATGCGAGCGAAACGATGGTGCAGAGGTCTTACAATATCTGTAACCAATACAATCTCGACAAATTTCTTCACAATTTTGTAAACCATACGTAATCTCCTCTTGAAGTACGATATGTGGCTGTGGCAGAATCACCATTTTTGAAGTAGGTTTTAACAATTTGTATGCGTTGTGTGATAGTTAGGTGATCCATTTTAAATGTCAGATTTTCAATTAAAAAAAAATTGTTTTCCAACTTAGTTTGAGAGATGTCGAATTCCAGCACTATACTTTTGAAACCGTCCGCCAAATAACTTTTTTTATGAAAATGCTATAAAAACATCGCGTGTAGCTTGTGCCGTCCTGTTGAAATCAAATGTTGCAAATTTCCTCCTGTTCGATTTTTGTGAACATAAACTCGTCCAAAATGGCTCGATTTTTGTGAACAAAAACTCGTCCAAAATGGCCCGATAACGATCCCCATTAACTGTAACGACCACTCCTAGCTCATTTTCGAAGAAAAATGGCCCAATTATGCCTCCGGACAATCCGCACCAAACAGTGACTCGTTTTGGGTGTACCGGCTTTTCAATGTTTGGGTGTGGGTTTTCTGTGCCCCAAATGCGACAAATGCGACAATTTTTGCTTGTTTACATACCCGCCAAGATCAAAATGAGCTTCATCTGAAAATATGATTTTTTTGCCAGAATCGGCATCTTCTCTAAGCGTTGTTCAAGTGTATACACTGCCATATTCGTTCAGAGGAAGGCTAAGATAAATTACCGTTATGAGCTAAGTGTTACCATTCACGAAATAAGCACTAGTTAAAAAGAACGTAAGATGGCGGACCCTATACAAATAACGTTAAAAATTGGTATTTTTTAAGCTTAGGCAAATAGCAAACTCAGCAACAAAAATGTGGGGTAAATATGAAATTCAAATTCAAGGGTGGTAAAGGTCATCATTAATTTGAATTTTCTGGCCAGCAACGTTTTTACAGAATGAAGGACCAAATATTTCCGCCATCAGATAAAATATTATGACCAACTCAAAGTTCTTAACCTCTGACAAAAAAAAACTGTTACATATTTTTATAGATTTAGAAATCTTTTTGAAATGTTTTCAATAAGAGACTATTATGATTATTTGACTTAAATTATAAACTATCAATTCTTATAGTTTAAGTCTTCTTAAATACATATTAGAAAATAAATCTTTTAGCTTTATTTGAAAAACAATGTCGCAACATTTGAAACGATTTAGTAAAATGTTAAAGCCATTTTTAGCAATTTAATAAACTTTAAAGATGATTAACCTAATTTTAAACGATTTTAATCTTACTATCTCTTAACAATTTGTTAAACTTAAAATCATGGAAAACTTTCTTTCTTTCAGTCAACAGTTGGGAATAACAATTAATAGGTCCGTTTAAGCGTATTATTTTCACGAACTGTCACTTTTTAGACATGTTTGTTTGGGTGCTCGTTTTTTAATAAAAGACAAATAGAATTTACTACTTAGCAAAAAGAAAAGAAAGGTTTAACATTTAGGACTCCCTTTAGCGAATTGGTAACTAGTAGATTGTTAAACCCTTAACAACAGCTTGTTTAAAATTTTGCGATAATATATCACCTGAAACAAGCTGTAATTTTTTAAGTTTTTATGAGTTTTCCGTTAGTGAAATTTTGCTTTGAATTAGAAATAAGATTTGTTTTATCCTCCAAAAAGACTAAAAAAAGGAATTTGTCAAAAATCAACCATCTTTCGTTTGATACACAGAAGAAGTAAAAAGAAGTGAACATAATAGGGCTGCAAAAGAATGTTAAACTCAATAAACTTTTCATCACGACCTAAGATCTTGTAATCCGCAGTTCATCTGCAAAGTGAAATCAAAATCCAAACACATCCGATTTGAAAGTTAAAGGATTCAAATAAAAATGAGGTTGAGGTCCAAAAGCATATAATATTTATATTTCAGTTCTTAGCTATAAATAAATATAAATAATGTATGAATCTATCATGAATTTAATGGAAAATATGTGCATAGTGTATGTATATTTTAAATACATATATTTTTCAAGATTATGGGTACGTTAATATATTCAAGGAAAATAATAAGAATTCTAGAAAAAAAAATTTCTCCACCATCATCAATTCTCCTGCTATTTCCATGATCGAATGCCAATGGCAGCTTTGAAAAATCCTTTGACTCCTATGTACACACTCCACATACATATGTACACTTTCTTCGAAAATCCGGACGAAATGATAAAATAAAACAAAAATATTCAATCACCATTCATCAGCTAAAGAAATAAATTTGAATCTCATTTTGCTGCCTGTACCTAGATTACGAGTATGTCGGCATTTTGTTTCATGGTAAGAAAAACAAAATCAATTTTATTACAAATAAGGACACCCTTAATCGGTCGGTATGTGTATAGGTATTATATTGATATGTCGGAGAGGGGGTGTTATTGGGAGGGAGGGAGGTCGTTGTGGTTCTGTGAAGTGGTTATTTCATTCATATAGTATTTTGAAATAAGAATAAGTCATTTTTACAACACACGCACGTCGTCGTCGCTCGTCCTTCAAACATTCAACAAGTTGCACGAAAAAAGCTCATTCAATGCAACAGATGTATTATTTCGAGGCATGGAAGTTTATTCTTTTTGAAAATGCGCAAGTTCTGGTCGTAATGACTTGTTCTATATGCAAATACAATTGTCTAAACATTTTGGTAACTTGATGTTACGATTTTAAAGTAACCAGAATTTGTCAAACCTTTTAGAATGAAAAATCATTTATAAGAACAAAAATACATAAATGGCTAAAATGCTTCCGGAAAATCATATGACTTTAAATATTTAGTGCATAAGAAATGCCAGTATCTATGGCGAATGCTCTTTCGTCTTTATCAGGTATGATTTAAATTTAGATAAAACAAAAAACTTCTTTTATTAAATAACCATAAGAATGAACTCTTAATTCTTTAACAACGTAAGAATAGGTTGTATTTTATTAAGGAAAAAGGCGGATGTAGTGTAGCACTAAAAAGACAAATTTATTTCGGTACAATCTATACCTCCTAGAGCGTTCCCATAGCAAATTTAAAACGTGTTTACCATGTTTTCTTGGGTTATGGATATATATAAGGTATTCTTTTAGCTGCATGGACATTTCTGATAGTTGTTGCCTTTGGACTGTTTAGTAAGGTTTGTCCTTTTATCAGGAATGTTTTTGGCGCCAGAACAACACTTCAAAGTGCCTTTTGAAAAAAGAGGAGCATTTCCGGTAAGCGCTATCCAGCGATGCTAACCGATTTTTTGTTTTCAAAAATTAATTAGGTGGCACAACTTATCATACAGCCTTCTTAACCATGAACATACTGCAAAATCAATTTGATGACAACTTTATTAAACTACTCCTGGTTACTTTGATTGGGATTATGTTAGGCCATAGGTGTAAGCCAAGAAACCAGCAACTCTTGAATCATTGGAAGTCAAAATTCAAGCCACCATTGACGACATACGGTAAAATTTAATGGAAAAAATGTTTACTAATTGGACTGATCGAATAAACGACGGAAATCGTAGCCACGTCTTGTATTTATCTTGGAAGTTCACATATTAAAGTTAGTAAGTTTTCATATTAAAGTAATAGATATAAATGTTTAAATCTTAGTTCTAGAGAATCCAAAGCAATTTCACCCTAAAAAGTAGATTTCTTCAATCATACGGATTTTATAAGATCTAAAAAGTTTACGTACCTATTTGCAAGATAATCAATTTTAGAAGAAATAAACACTTAATACACTTTTATGTGCGTCAAAAAAATAAGATGTGATTAAAAACGAGTTTTAGGGTTTTAAAAGCAGTTTGTTAAGCCACAAAGTGGAAGCCAAAACCGCTAAAATATCATTTTGGTATTCCTACGAAATTAAAACAGCAATTATCTCCAAGTGGGAGGCCAAGGCCCTTACGACACCAGCACCCTCCAGGTGGTATATTGCTATAAACAGTCGAAAGCTTTTGAACGGGTCTCGAATATTTTTTAAAAAAAACTTTCATTTCAGAAAAAATTTGGTGTGCTGAAAAATCATTTCAAGTCCTTTATCCGCTGCCTGTTATTACCCCTATTACCATAGGCGAGTCGAATGAATATACGTGTGAGTGTGAGAAGTTTGTATTACCGTTGGACTTTAATTCTGGTAACTAGGTCAGTGTCGCTGTACAGTCCGTACAGTTCGTCGTTATACATATCTTCTCCTCCATTCTCCATCTATGCGTACGGGACCAAAAATCACCCGAAGAATTTTTCTCTCGAAGCATCCTAAGACGCTCTCATCTTTCTTTCACAGGGTCCAGGCCTCAGCGCCATAAATGAGAACCGGGATGATGAGTGTCTTATAGATGGTGATTTTAGATGATCGAGAGAAGGCTTTACTTCTCAATTGCCTTCTAAGTCCAAAGAAGCAGCGATTTGCAAGAGTTATTTTCCGTTTGATTTCAGCGCTGGTGTCGTTGTCTGTGTTTATAGCGGTGCCTAGGCAGACAAAGTCCTTAACTACCTCAAAGTTATAGCTGTCCATGGTGATGTTTTGTCCAAGACGTCATTGTTCAATGTTCTTTTTTGATGACAGCATATATGTACTTGGTCTTGCCCTCAACACTAAACCCATCTTCTTCGCTTCCGTCGCAATGCTCAAAAACGTTCCACTGCCATCACGCTTTGATCTTCTAATTATGTCAATATCGTCTGCGTATCCGAGTAATTGGATGGACCTTTGGAAGATTGTGCCTCTAGTGTTGACGGTTGAAGTTTTTACAATTCTTTCCAGAACGATGTTGAAGAAGTTTTTTGACATCAAATGCATTGGTGAGATCTTTTCCGACCTTGATAGAGCAGCGTGCATTCTCCATCGTCATTCTGCACAAACGGATAAGTTTGACAGGGATGCCAAAACTAGACATTCCTCGGTATAGCTCTTCCCTATAGACGCTGTCATACGCGGCTTTAAAATCGATAAAGAGATGGTGGGTATCGATTTGAAGTTCCTGGGTTTTTTCCAAGATCTGCCGTAGTGTGAATATCTGGTCGATAATGGACTTTCCTGGTCTGAAGCCACACTGATAAGGACCTATCAGGTTGTTGACGAACGGCTACAGACGTTCACATAATACGGCAGAGAGGATCTTATATGCAATGTTAAGGAGACTGATGCCTCTGTATGCTGAGATTCGACTCATCGGGCATGCTTTCTTCCGACCATATTTTGCAGATGAGTTGGTGCATGATGAAGTCATCGCCTGCTGCTTTGAATAGCTCGGCAGCGATGTCGTCAGCTCCAGCAGTTTTGTTTGACTTAAGTTTAGATATGGCTATCTTCACTTCGTCAAGGTCGGGTAGGCGGAATTAATGATCTGCGTCGCCTATGTTGAGTGGTTCTATCTCCCTTACAGCGGAATTCGGTTCGTCGTTACCGTAATATAATTTGGAGAAGTGATCTTTCCATATTTTCAGCATCGACTGCGGTTCTATTAGGTTGTTCCCCTGATCGTCTTTACAGGCTTCGGTTCGTGGCTGATACCCTTGGGAGGTTTTTTTACCTCTCAATCTTTTGTCGTTATCTAATGTTTGTTGATTTGAACGTAATTCGTGTTGTTTTTTGAACGTTCATATTGTGTGAGAAAATGTCGACGCTTATGTAAAAGAAGTACATACATTTCATTTCTTTTATAAAATAACATGAATCAATGAATTTTTATTCAGCGGCCAAAGAACTAATAAAAATCAGTACGAAAAGTAAGTAAGTTCAAAAAAAACCAAAAGGAATATTGGGACCAATTTGCTACAATTCTCAACTCACTTGGGCCAACTACTCGCGATGAAAAAGGAAAATTATTGAACGACGAAATAAAAATATAAATAGGTACTACCAAGGAACATTGAACGTTCTCCTCTTTGGTACCACGGTTCACAGAACTGACTTAAGATTACTGGAGTTCCATACAAATTAAAGAGTTGATCCAGGATATCTTGATTCGACATGACGAATACACATTTTGTGGGCACACGGCTTACAATTTGCATTTAAACCTAAAGCTACTCTCGAGGAAAAAACTTATTATCATTGCGTTTAAACGTATCCTCTTCTGCTAAGATACTAATGTGGCAACTCAATCGAAGCAGTGATTCCTATATGGGTTTCGTCAGCACATCATATTACCTGGTAACCTGGCCGTTAAAAAAAAGTAGTGTCGTGTGTTTTGTTTCTCATCGGATGACATGTTAAGACTGTCACCAGAAAAAGTCACCAAATCGTGATTGTCACCGGTGACTATCACCTTACACAGACCGAATTTGTTGAATGTGACTGTCACCTATCACAAATCACCTTACCCGATTCCACCCCTGTTCTCTTCTTTTCAGTCCGTAGATATATCGTGCAATACAGTTATAGGCGACACTTGAGTTTTCGTTTTTGCTCATAACTACAATTCGTAAATAGTTAACAGCCAAACAGCAATATCGGAATTAGTAATGTTTTTGCGAGAATCATCCTTGTTCTAACTGGTGTTATCTTCTGTGTGATGTAAAGCATTCGGAGACCTCCATATGTTTTACCCAGAATTGATTTGATTCCAAGATTTGT
Source organism: Eupeodes corollae (assembly GCF_945859685.1). NCBI lineage: Eukaryota > Metazoa > Arthropoda > Insecta > Diptera > Syrphidae > Eupeodes > Eupeodes corollae. The sequence goes on along the minus strand of NC_079149.1, from coordinate 2,028,095 downwards.
TGCCGTGTCGACTATTTCAATAGGATTTTCATTTAGAACAATTTGAGAGAAGCCTGATATATCAATAGGCCTACGGGATATTATTAAACATTTTGATTTGTTTGGGTTTAAGCAGAGTCCATTTATTTCTGACCAGTGTAAAATTCGACTGAGATTTTAGCATTTAGTTCGCTTATTCCATTCTCTTCAAGACCTAAAGGACAACTTTTCCGCAATTGGACATCATCAGCATACATATCAATGGAGCAGTTTACAAGACATGAGGGAAGCTCATTAATGTACATAACAAAGAGTAGTGGTCCCATAATTGATCCCTGTGGGACACCCCTACTTAAAGGCAAGCAGTCAGAAATACAATCACTAACTGCAACTGCTTGAGATCTACCTTGAAGGTATGAGTTAATCAGCATTTCTGACATTGATGAGAACTTGAACTGCTCTTTAAGTTTTTTGCATAATATACTATGGTTCACAGTATCAAATACTTTAGAAAAATCTAATAATGTGAGAAAATCAATGTTGTCACTATCTACCGATTGTCTAATGTCTTCTACTACATTTATTAGGGCTGTTGTACAGCTATGCCTTGGACGATAGCCAGACTGGTTAAGGCAAAGTAACCGATTTGTATGAAGAAATTTTCGTATCTGTCCATTCATAATTTTTTCAAATACTTTTGATAAGAAGGGTAAAATAGCAAAATGCCTCATCTTTGTTCTTGGGAACAGGAATAATTTTCGCATATTTCCAAGAAGTAAGAAAAACACCACTCATAAGAATTGTATTAAACAAGTGCGTTATATACCTAAGAACATAAGGAAGAATAGGTTTTTCCAAAGTTTGTGTCGGGCAATAGATGGATCAAGCCGTGGAGCATAAAACCGCTTTTTAGATTCTCTTATTTCAGAAATAACCTTATTCCTCAAACCCTTGTAAACATTTAATATCGCATTTGATCGAAAACGTTTCCAACCCTTATTTCTCTTGATTATTAATGTTTGTACATATTATGTAGTTCGTAAACCAAGGTTGACCCTTTGATTGTGAAGTCTTTGTTTTAATTTTGACATGAGTATTAAAAAGATCAACTATAACCTGCATAACATAACCTAAAATGAAACCAAACTGCGAAGTCTGTCCTCCACTTTTGTCTGTCGTGGCGCTTTTATTTTGGTTTATCAATCGGCCTTCCTAACTCCCGAGCCGCTTATTGACACTCTTCTGATAATCGGTAATCGGCAGATGAAATCGAAAGAGGATCGTAAGAAGGCAAAGCTACGACACAGAAGTGTTTGTTACCTTTTGCTGTTCATTCCGCTCTCTACCCAACCCTATACAAGACCTTTCTTTTAATAGCAGTTTTTGATTGAATTCCAAATTACAACAAAAAGTAGTATAAGTAGTTTTTTTTAAGATTTACTTTATTCTCTTTTATTGTTCGCTAGTTCTTTTTTCAGTTTTTTTAGTTTTCTTATGTAATCTTACTTAAGAAAGAAATGCTCTTCAAAAGTGACTCGCTCGATCTTAATTTTTAATCATTTCAAAGAGCACGCTTTCTAAAATAAAATCTTAAAAATGCATGTGTGTGTTTTGTTTTCGTTCGGTTATTCAGAACAGAGTAAAGAGTTTAAGCGCATACCTAGAGTTATTTTGTTTTTCTTTAAATGATTCGTACATATCGATTACAGTTTTTGTTTTTCTTTTATTTGTTTGTTTTCTAATTTTTGTTTTAACTTTTATATCGTACTCTTATTAATTAAATTTCTTTTTTCATTAATCTCTCACATATTGATGGTCTTAAGGTGAGGCTGCATTTAGTTTCTCTTTGAAGATGTTAATTGGGATACTAATACGCTATGGTGGAAAATTAACAATTACACTTTAAGCCTGGAAGGTGGACAAGAATTTCGATACGACTTCCTTGAGTTTGCCATCGACAGTTGGGGAGATTTGACCTTCAGTGGCGATTTGGTTGAGCAGGCTCTGTTCGCTGGTCTTGATGTGTTGCAAGAATTCCTTCTCGAACTTGGTGATCTTGGCGGGGTCCATTTTGTCCAAATGACCACGGACACCACAGTAGATGACAGCAACCTGTAAAAGGAGAAATTACACACTTAAAAAAAGATACTCCAAAAAAATAAATGTTATTAAAACGCACTTGATCTTCAATGGACATTGGCACATATTGTCCTTGCTTCAACAATTCAGTAAGACGAACACCACGGTTCAACAATTGTTGGGTGGCAGCATCCAAATCTGAACCGAACTGGGCGAAGGCAGCGACTTCACGGTACTGGGCCAACTCCAACTTCATGGAACCGGCGACCTGCTTCATGGCCTTGGTCTGGGCAGCTGAACCGACACGGGATACAGACAAACCGACGTTAATGGCTGGTCGGATACCCTTGTAGAACAACTCAGTTTCCAAGAAGATCTGTCCGTCTGTGATGGAGATGACATTGGTTGGAATGTAAGCGGACACATCACCGGCTTGGGTCTCGATGACGGGGAGGGCAGTCAATGAACCACCACCCATGGCTGGGGACATCTTGGCGGCACGCTCCAACAAACGTGAATGCAAGTAGAACACATCACCGGGGTAGGCTTCACGACCTGGGGGACGACGCAACAACAGGGACATTTGACGGTAGGCCACAGCCTGCTTGGACAAATCGTCATAGATGATCAAGGCGTGCTTGCCCTTGTCACGGAAGTATTCACCCATGGCGCAGCCAGAGTAAGGAGCCAAGTATTGCAGAGGGGCAGCATCTGAGGCAGTGGCTGACACAATGACGGAGTAGTCCATGGCTCCGGAATCAGTCAAACGCTTCACAATCTGGGCGACAGTGGAACGCTTCTGACCGATGGCAACGTAGATGCAGAACAATTTCTTGGAATCGTCTGTTCCGTCGTTGAAACGCTTTTGGTTAATGATGGTGTCGATGGCCAAAGCGGTTTTTCTTTTTTTGTTAAGATGAAACATTAATTAAACGTTAAATAAAACAACAACAAAAACACCAGATTAAATTAATTACCCTGTCTGCCTGTCACCAATGATCAATTCACGCTGACCACGACCGATGGGTACCAATGAATCGACGGCCTTAATACCAGTCTGCATAGGTTCGCGCACAGACACACGTGGAATGATACCAGGGGCCTTGATTCCGACACGGAAACGATCCTTGGTGTTGATTGCTCCCTTACCATCAATAGCGTTACCCAAAGCATCAACAACACGACCCAAAAGCTCATCACCGACTGGAACGTCGACAATAGCACCGGTACGCTTGACAATATCACCCTGCTTAATCAGTTTGTCGTTACCGAAGACGACAACACCGACGTTATCGGGTTCCAAATTCAAGGCCATACCCTTAAATTAAAATAAACAAATTATTTTAAATCTGCTTCTATATTTAAAAGAAACAAATAGAAATGTTTACCTTCAAACCTGAAGAGAATTCCACCATCTCCTCGGCTTGGATGTTGTTCAAACCGTAGACACGAGCAATACCATCACCAATGCTCAATACGCGGCCAGTTTCTTCCAAATCGGCCTTGGGGGCAACGCCCAAGATCCTTTCTTCCAAAATGGAAGAGATCTCGGCGCTGCGCACCTGTGATGAGACATGCAATTTACGGGCGGCTAGAGAAGCAGCTGGGTAGGCAGCTTTGCAAGCAGCCTTTGAAAAAAGAAAAATACAAATAAAATAATTAGTTTAAGTATTTTCGTAATAGAATTTATTTGATTTTGTCAACAATATTCATACATTTCAATTTGTTAACTTTGTTTAGAAAATTGTCGGTTATGAACAAGGTTTTGTTACAGGCAACTAAGGTTCTAAGGTTCAAATATTTTACGTATCCTAAGTTCGAATTCTACTTCGAAATCAAGTCAGCCTTTTTACTTCGAACTGATTTTATGAGGCACACATGTTCGAATCGCTTTTACACTTTCCGAGCACATCGTTTATAGTGAACTAGCTAAAAAGGATATCAAATATCGTCTTCGCTTTATAAAAAGCTCAAAATGGTTCGACTTGTAAGAAGTAATTCTCTAGATTCATGTGGTAGCACAATGAGCCTTTTCTTTTGGCCTAAGTGTGTGGATTCTAAATCCGCAGCCACGTTAACCTAACCTAACCTTTTACTTCGAAATTCAATGCCTTCACAAAATTCGTAAAAGAACTATAGAGCATATGAGCTACGAAGGTTCATAACATGAAACCGAAAACGGTTAAAAATTTGTTCTTGTAATAATCCTTCGTCTAATATGGATTATCACGATAGGTTTTTTATATTAAACATGATTGGAAGCACCCTTGGTTTGGTAGTCCTCCGAAGTTAGGAAAAAAGTCCCAGGGAGTCAGGAAGTCTCGTCTCCAGTGACTAACCGACTCATACAGTCTCTGCCGTCGCTCTGAATGCATTTGGTTTTGTTGATGGGTGAGAACTTTAGGCACCATCTTTGCACAGATCTTTCGCATGTTCAAATTCTCGTGTAACATTTTGCCAACCGTTTCTTTGTTGATGTTTAACTCGTAAGACAATGCAAGAATGCATAGACGAGGGTCAGACCTGAACAACATGCGCAAACGATCAACATTCGTGTCGGTACGAGAGCTCCTTCACGTGGATCGTCTTCCACCGATTCACGCCCTTTCAATCACACAAATTTTTGACATGCTATCGTCTCCATAGACAACCTGCAATTTTCGGAGGATTTCCGAGGGTTTTTCGCCAGATTTCACTAAAAATTGAATCACAACATGTTGCTTGTAATGTACGCCACAAATTTTCATTACGCCACTAAAAAAGTTTCTTGCAAAAAATACGCATAAAACGCAAACCAAACGTGCTATATACTTCAACTTTGAACTCTAACTAAAAGAAAGATCCCCCTTCTTAGACAGATGATAACAAACTAAAAAGTGTTGCCACTTTTTAAATCATAAATAAATTCCCGGATCTTAATTGCCACACCTCGTAGGTAAGATATCAAAGTTAATAAAACTGAATCTAAAAGATAAAGACTCTTACTTTGCCAAATCTTCATAAATTCCCTCTTTGATTGAGAAATCATTCATGACCTCAAAAAATTGGAAAATTATGTTATGGTTTGTGTAGCTGAACAAAAATATTGGTGAATGGAAGTGAAGACTTCTTGTTATGAGATTCAAAAAAGAGGACGCCACATTTTCAATTACACAAAAACTTTGACTTAAAAAATAAGTAAAATCGAATTTGTTTTAATTCAAGTCTCAATGGACATGTCCAGACAACATAAGGGACTCTATTTGAACGTAAATTGAGACAAAAGAAACTGTTTTTTCAAGTGCCACACATTTCAAACTTGAAATCTTAACCTTAACCCTTAGTTGTTCGCATAGAAATTTTACAACATTAAGTATTTAACGTATGGTAGTGAATAAATGCTTATACCTTTTTTCACAAAAATTTAAACACAATTACGATCATGAAAATATTATAAAAGACTCATAAAAATAAAGTTCAGCTTTCAGTTAACTGAAAACAAAATGTTAACAGCTGATATTTTGACAGAACGACACTTGACTTGAAATAAAGGTAGATTTTCTTTTATGAACTTTCCAATAAAGTTGTCTTGCTTGAAATTTTTGGCAGATGGCCAAATCAGATATTAGAAACTTGCCTTGCCTTCCACTCCCTTATGTCGCATAAATCTGTCCATTGTTGAGGTATGGCGGAGGAGTATTGTGTTCCTTATTTGAAATCACGTCTTTCATAACGATTATTGATTTGTCGAGCGAATATGTTTCATCTTTCATTTTTACGACTACGACCATTTACTCCAATAAAATTCAGATTAAAATCTTTTGATGATGAATTGACTGTTATTTCATTTAACTAACTAACTAACTTCAGGTCAAGTTTAGAACAAAAATAAATAGTTTACATAAAATGTACTTGAAGAGTTTAATTTCATATTTTACAGATACAAGAAAAACTCGTATACAAAGAGAAAATTTCGATATCCGTGGTGTACTGTAATATGCCCCAATCACCAAAAAGGAAAAGATACAAAATGCTTTGAATTAAATTTTGTGATAAATGATAAATTTATTTAACGCATCTCCAATTGATAGGTTTAGGAAAACAAGGAAATTACGTAAATCTGAAATCAATATTTGACCAAACCCACTTCGGTAGCACCGGAACCGGCGAAACCCACGATAAAACCAAACTCATGATCTAAAAAACCTATAAGGTCTCCAATGTCCATCAAAAATTGGTACTTTAGCGTTTTATCCCTGTGCCCAAAAAACTTTAATCCATAAAATTAAATAAATTTGGCATTGAGAATGTCTGGAAGCCTAAAATACTATTATTTAATATAAAAAGGTATTTAAATGCAACTGAATCTAATAGAATGAAATTGCTGGACATAACTTTGAAACTTTGGAAGGTTGAGCTATGAAAAGTCTCCATGAAAAGCAAGAAATAAGAAATTTACAATGTTCTGATAACCTGAAACTTATGTAAGTATAAAATAAAAATCTTTAGAATACATGTCCAACGATAGTCATTGAAAATATATCAGAAAATGATAAATAATATTAATATCTTTTTTTAATTTCATATTGATTTGGGAGGAGTGGACTCGTTTGCTGCAAATGTCCAACATAACCTCACTTTCGGATGACAGCAATTCTCTGCCACCCTGCCGCGAGTGTTATGTAACAATTTTCTCAATATTTTTCTTCCAACACAAAGTTTTAAAAAAATTACACAACTCAATGTGGCAAAATACAAAAAATACTCAAATATTTTCAACTTATTTCAAATACACCATTTCTAACATAATTTTCAATATCACATGTTACATAATTACGGTTAGAATTTTTGCTTTACCGAGTGCGAAGTGGGTGACTTTTCATTGCGTAACTGAGGACATTTTATTAAATTTAAATGATTACATCAATTTTTGAGAACATTTTCCAATTGAAAATATCAATTTTCATATATCTTGAAACTTAATTGGATGCGGCAATTAATTGCCAGACTCTCAGACTGGTTATATGTAACCTTTTGGTTAGCCGTGCAATGGGGAGACCGACTTTTTTCTTCACTTTTTTTTCATTTTTCTTTTAACACAAATTGATTAGGAAATTATTTTAAAAAAAACTTATTAAAACAAATTATATTGGAATTACCTGTGTGGCAGCCTTGGGAAGGCTGCGGGCCACAGAAGATGCCAAACGTGCAGATAACATCGACATTTTTCTTAATTTGATGATTTTTTCCAACTTAACACTTCTCTAGTTTAATTCAAAGATGGTTGCCCAGAAAATATTTCACGTTCGGTCTACTTCGCTCGCACGATAAAGGTTTCTTGAAGGCAAGTTTTGTGCCTTTGCCGTGGTGTTTCGTTAAAATGTTCGTTCAAAGTTTGAGGAGGGCTGTTTGGGTTTTAGAATTTCTTGTGTGGTGAAATGTCATTTTTAAATGTCAAATGACGTCAATAATTCGTTAAGTTTAAGGGAGTGAGTGCACTTTTAAACGTAAAAATTGTTGGAACTATGTTCACATGCAGATGGAGAGCTTCTGCTAATATTTAATTAGTTTCTTTTTTGATTACGGTGGGACGTTCCTCAGTGATTGATAATAGCAGCGTATTTTTATCGATATATTGAACTGTAATACAACAACAATGTATGGCCCTGGTTTCTTTCTTGGGTAATTTTAGAATGGTTTTCATTATGACAGGTAGATGGCTATTTTTTGTTTTATATTGTAGAACACTATGAGCTGTATATGAAAAACAACAGTCTCTAGTCTTATGACCTAGTTTTGACTTACAACTCTTTACCGTTCCTGTGAGTAAGTCAATTCAGGGAGGAGGCCATTTTGTTATGGTGACATCTGTCAAATCTTTTGTTTATTATTCAGTTGTTTATGCCAAATCATCGAGGCAAGTTACACTATTGAACAGCACGTTCAAATAATAAAACTTTATTATCAAAATGGGTGTTCGTTACAACGCAAACGTTGCGCGCATTGCGTCCATTTTACGGTAGACGTGGTGGCCCTTTCACACTCGACTCTTCAAAGTTTGGTGGCCAAATTTTAGACAACTGGTTAAGTAAGCAATCAGCCAACACCCGTTTGTTCAAGGAACGCAAGATCGGCCGAGAACATCGCCGCGGTCTGTGAAAGTGCGCAGCAGAACCCGAGGCAGTCAATTCCTCACCGTGCACAAGAACTCGGCCTTTTGCAGACTTCAACTTGGTGAATTTTTCGTCGGGACTTGGGCCTACACCAATACAAAATCTAACTCACCCAATAGCTAAATGCAGCTCGCGCAACTGCGAATAGAGCTAATGCATAATTTTGTGATTTCCATGGTGGCTGTCGTGGTCGTTGTCGTCGGACAACAAGTGTTATAAATTGTACATACTACTGCGAAACGGCACACATGTACAATTTATATGAATTTAAAAGTTATAATTATACATCTTAAACAACAACTTGTTTATTAACAGGTATGACATTGTAAGTTGTTGATTTTTAGTATAAATATAGAGTGCATTTTTTGTGCAATTTTCAAATGTGAGTTTGCAAGTGAGCATTATCAATAGTAAAAGTAACAAGTACTATGAAGCAGCAACAGCAGCAGCACAGGACCAGAAGGAAGAAGATATGGTAATACTGAATTCAGAGGACAACCACGAGAGCATTCCGTGTGGTCAGCGGATGAATTCGGAAGTGGCCGACGTGATGTTGTCGCCAGCCGAAGAAGACGAAGAAGCAGCAGCAGCATCAACATCTAAGGCAGCGGTAGCGACAACGAAAAAGACTGGTACGGCCCGGGTGAAGCAGAAGCAATCCGCTTCTTTGACGGCGTTGGCGTCGTCCCACCAGCATCCAAAAAGAGGCAAATCATCCAAGTCGACGAAGACGATGACGACAACGAAGACGTTGAGTGCGAATTCGACGGTGGACGACTTTTTGGAGTACTCGAGGAAGGGGCCGAACAAGCAGACAGGTATGCTTACAGCCCTGAAAGTCATTTCGATACTCTGGACGGACGATTTTCAGATGACGGTGCCACTATCCCTCAAGAAACTAGTGCATAAATGCAATTCAGACCACAGACAACTGGGCTTTGAACCGTTTGGAAGAGGGTCCCAATTTCTCCCGCAACATCATCTTTAGTGACGAGACGGTGTTAACAATCAAAATTGTCGTATATAGGATGACACCAACCAACGCGAGGTTCAACAGATGAAAATGCATCCTCAAAAAGTTACCGTTTTGTGTGAATTTTGGACGGCGGCGTAATTGTTCCGCACTTTTTTAAAAACGACGTTAGTATTGTGCAACGAAAAACAACTTTGGTAAAATTAAAAAAAAAATTGAATTGGGATTGGATGTTCAAATGGTAGACATGTGCATTCAAGAGGACACAAGCGTCCACAGGTTTTTCTCAAAACCCACCTCTGTCTATCAACTCCTACTCTCACCTCCCCGCGGTGAACATCGGGTGCCTAGTACCTCAACTGGAGATTGGGTTCCAACCCCAGTGGAAAGTTGTTGGGGGCAGCAAACGAGAGAGGGGGGGAGAGGTGTTTCCACTAAGGCACCTCTCCTTATCCAGGCGGCAGCGGACGAATTCTCGAGATAGAATCAACGGTGGCGTCTACAGTTCCAGTAAGGTCGAACTACTTAGTGAACACCTTATAGGGCTTCTTCGACATATTCGGAGCCCAGGCCTATAAGGAGCGGTTCATCCGGCTCCCCTTCCTTGGAGTTATACTAAGGATCTGGCCCTCCAGGTTGGGGGTTGTGCCGTCGGGGTGACTTCCTGGCCACGTAAAAACATCATAGTCTCGAAGCAACAACAAGCCTCGGATACGGACGGATTCACTGTTGACAACCCACGCAAACGAAATAAGGACAACGAACTTCGGATATGTACGTGGAATGTTAGGTCCCTTAACAGACCACGTGCAGCCGAACAATTAGCGGAAGCCCTAAACTGCTGCAAGGCAGATATTACAGCCATCCAAGAAGTGCGATGGGATGGACCGGGTAAACGCAAACTAAAAGACTGCGATATCTACTACGGCGACTGCTACCGAGAACAAAGACAGCGTCTATTTGGGTGTGGATTTGTTGTTGGAACTAGGCTCAGGCAAAAAGTCTTGAGTTTCAACAGTGTGAGCGAGCGCATCACGACAATCCGCATCAAGGCTAAATTCGCCAACATAAGCCTAATATGCGCGCATGCCCCAACAGAGGAGAAAGATGAAGACACCAAAGATATGTTCTTCGAGCTCTTGGACAAGACATATGAGCAGTGCCCTGGCTATGACATTAAAATTGTCTTAGGAGATTTTAATGCCAAGCTAGGAAGAGAAGACATCTTTGGTGGCATAATCGGGAGATACAGCCTGCACGACACTACCTCCGACAACGGATTCAGGCTGGTCGATTTCGCTGCGGGGCGAGACGTTCTGGTAGCTAGTACGCAGTTCACGCATCTTAATATCCACAAGGGGACATGGAAATCTCCTGATCAATCAACCGTCAACCAGATTGACCACATTGCGATCGACGCACGACACTTCTCCAGTATCCAGGATATCCGAACATTCCGAGAGGCCAACATTGACTCGGACCACTACCTCGTTGTAGCCAAGGTACGGCTACGGATATCACGATCCAAGCCAAAACAAGGAAGTACTGTGAGAAGATTCGACGTTAGACGGCTACAATCGCAAGAGACTGCCATGTCCTTTTCCGATCGAGTCTCTAATAACCTCCTAAGGAGTCCTATGCTTCCTGCATTAAGCATTGAAAACCAGTGGCAACATTGCCTTGCAGCCATCAGAGATGCCGCCTCTGAAGTGCTAGGTTTCACACGGCCACCACAGCGAAACCCCTGGTTTGACGACGAATGCCAGCAAGCTCACGCAGCGAAACAAGAGGCATACAAAACGGCGCTGCACAAAAGGACGAGAGCTGCTTGCGAGCTCTACGAGCAGAAGAGGAGAGAGGAACACCGGCTTCTTAGACGGAAAAAAAGAGAGCATGAGAAGCGCGCGATCGAGGAGATAGAGGGATGTCACAACAGGAATGAGGTTCGTAAATTTTACCAAAAGGTAAAAAAAACCTCCCAAGGGTACCAGCCACGAACCGAAGCCTGTAAAGACGATCAAGGGAACATCGTAGTAGAACCACAGTCGATGCTGAGAATATGGAAAGATCACTTCTCCAAATTATATAACGGCGATGACGAACCGAATTCCGCTGTAAGGGAGATAGAACCACTCAGCCTCGGCGACGCAGATCAACAATTCCGCCTACCCGACCTTGACGAAGTGAAGATAGCTATATCTAAACTTAAGTCAAACAAAGCTGCTGGAGCTGACGGCATCGCTGCCGAACTATTCAAAGCAGCAGGCGATGACTTGGTAGGGAGCATGCACCAACTCATCTGCAAAATTTGGTCGGAAGAAAGCATGCCCGATGAGTGGAATCTCAGCATAGTGTGCCCGATACATAAGAAAGGAGACCCTCTAAACTGCGCCAACTACAGAGGCATCAGTCTTCTTAACATTGCGTATAAGATCCTCTCTGCCGTATTATGTGAACGTCTGAAGCCATTCGTCAACAACCTGATTGGTCCTTATCAGTGTGGCTTCAGACCAGGAAAGTCCACTATCGACCAAATATTCACACTACGGCAGATCTTGGAAAAAACCCAGGAGCTTCAAATCGATACCCACCATCTCTTTATCGATTTTAAAGCCGCGTATGACAGCATCTATAGGGAAGAGCTCTACCGAGCAATGTCTAGTTTTGGCATCCCTGTCAAACTTATCCGTTTGTGCAGAATGACGATGGAGAATGCACGCTGCTCTATCAAGGTCGGAAAAGATCTTACCGATGCATTTGATGTCAAAAAAGGTTTTAGACAAGGCGATGCACTGTCATGCGACTTCTTCAACATCGTTCTGGAAAGAATTGTGCAAAACTCAACCGTCAACACTAGAGGCACAATCTTCCAAAGATCCATCCAATTACTCGGATACGCAGATGATATTGACATAATTGGAAGATCAAAGCGTGATGTCAGTGGAGCGTTTTTGAGCATTGCGACGGAAGCGAAGAAGATGGGTTTAGTGGTCAATGAGGGCAAGACCAAGTATATGCTGTCATCAAAAAAGGACACTGAACGACGACGTCTTGGACAAAACGTCACCATGGACAGCTATAACTTTGAGGTAGTTAAGGACTTTGTCTACCTAGGCACCGCTATTAATGCAGACAACGACACCAGCGCTGAAATCAAACGAAGAATAACTCTTGCAAATCGCTGCTTCTTTGGACTTAGAAGGCAATTGAGAAGTAAAGTCCTCTCTCGAGCATGTAAAATCACCATCTATAAGACACTCATCATCCCGGTTCTCATTTATGGCGCTGAGGCCTGGACCCTGTCAAAGAAAGATGAGAGCGTCTTAGGATGCTTCGAGAGAAAAATTCTTCGGGCTATTTTTGGTCCCGTACGCATAGATGGAGAATGGAGGAGAAGATATAACGACGAGCTGTACGGGCTGTACAGCGACACTGACCTAGTTAGCAGAATCAAAGTCCAACGGCTTAGATGGCTAGGTCATGTAGAGCGGATGGACATCAACGCTCCAGCCCGGAAGGTCTTCGAATCCAATCCCGAGGGACGGCGCAGTAGAGGAAGACCGCGACTCAGGTGGCGCACCCAGGTGGGAGAGGACCTCAACCAACTTGGCGTGCGAAACTGGAGACAGCTAGCTAGGGACCGAGCTGGCTGGAGACGCTTGTTGGTTGAGGCCCAGGTCCGCCCCGGACTGTAGCGCCACCTTAAGTAAGTAAGTAATTGGGATTGTAGCGAGCGTTACATAACGATGATTACTTATTTCTTATGGCCCAAATTGTACCATATGGACCTAAGTGACATGTGGTTTTAGCAGGAAGGCGCTACGTGCCACAAAGCAAACGCCACGATTGACATCTTCAACATCTACCCGCTCTTATTGAAAAACCCTATAGAAATTAACTCTCTGGAATGACAGTCCTAGGAATAAACCATTATGGGTGCTACACGTTTCTTTATCAACTAAACTCGTCCGTAAAATGGACGAAGTGCTCTAAAGATTTATTTTTTCAAAGTATGTTTCCGTTTTTTGAGTTGTCAAACCTTACTTATCAGAAATTTCAACTGTCAAACTATAGAAATGTCTCTATAAAATGCAGGTAAAATGACAGTTATGGTACATATAATTAAATTTAAATTTTTGTTTTGCGAAGACACTGTTAATTGTATTTAAAATCGGAAACTTAAGAGATATTGGGCAGGTTCAAGTAACCGAAGGGACTTCATTTGCTGTCAACTTCATTCATTTTTCAAGTGTCATTAATATCAAATTCATACATTTATTTCGCAATCCTCTACTTTAAGTTCATAGTACAAAAAGTACCAAAATAATTATTGTTTACAAAACACTGCTCGGGAAAGCTACAGATCCATCACGACTTGAATTTTGTATTGTAAAGAAATATTAGTAATTTATTTTCCAAATTGACAAGGAACCCTTTTACAGAAAGCAATAAATAAAGTTATGCACAAAATAAGTAAATCAAAGAGTAATAAAGTTCAGCTTTCAGTTGCATGAAAAAACATGATCAACTGTCATTTTGGTAAAATTAGACTTGACTTAATAGTTATGGAGATTTTTCATAACTAACTTTCCAGTCAACTTTCCATTAAAGATGCCTAAATTGGAAGGTAATTCTTTTTCAGCTGGCTAATCAGATACTAGAAACTTGCCTAACTTTTAAGTCCCTCATGTCATCTGAACTTGCCTACTGATAAGCACAACTTAATAGACAATACGTTAATTTTGTGTCTCACGAAAGTGGGATAGCCAGATTCCAAACTTCTACATACTTTGAAACCTAATTTTATATTATCAAATATTTAAATAAATTTCGCTCATTGAAATAGACCTAATTTGTGTGTACTTACTTACTTAAGTTTGTGATACAGTCCGGGCGGACCTGAGCCTCATCCAACATGCATCTCCAGCTCGCTCGGGCTGGAACGTCCATTCGCTCTACATGACCTAGGCATCTAAGCCCTTGGACTTTAATTCTGCTAACTAGGCCAGTGTTGCTGTACAGCCCGTACAGTTCGTCGTTATATCTTCTCCTCCATTCCCTATCTTTGCATACGGGACCAGAAATCACCCCAAGGATTTTTCTCTCGAAGCATGCTAAGACGCTCTCATCTTTCTTTGACCGGGTTCAGGCCTCATCGCCATGAATGAAAACCGGGACGATGAGTGTCTTATAAATGATGATTTTAGATGCTCGAGAGAAGGCTTTACTTCTCAATTGCCTTCTAAGTCCAAAGAAGCAGCGATTTGCAAAAGTTATTCTTCGTTTGATTTCAGCGCTGGTATCGTTGTCTGTGTTTATAGCGGTGCCTAGGTAGACAAATTCCTTAACTACCTCGAAGTTATAGCTGTCCATGGTGACGTTTTGTCCAAGACGTCGTCGTTCAGTGTCCTTTTTTGATGACAGCATATACTTGGTCTTGCCCTCATTGACCACTAAACCCATCTTTTTCGCTTCCGTCACAATGCTTAAAAACGCTCCATTGACATCACGCTTTGATCTTCCAATTATGTCAATATCATCTGCGTATCCGAGTAATTGGATAGACCTTTGGAAGATTGTGCCTCTAGTGTTGACGGTTGAGTTTTGCACAATTCTTTCCAGAACGATGTTGAAGAAGTCGCATGACAGTGCATTACCTTGTTTAAAACCTTTTTTGACATCAATTGCATCGGTGAGATCTTTTCCGACCTTGATAGAGCAGCGTGCATTTTCCATCGTCATTCTGTACAAACGGATAAGTTTGACATGGATGCCAAAACTAGACATTGCTCTGTAGAGCTCTTCTTTATAGATGCTATGATACGCGGCTTTAAAATCGATAAAGAGATGGTGGGTATCGATTTGAAGTTCCTGGGTTATTTCCAAGATCCGCCGTAGTGTGAATATTTGGTCGATAATGGACTTTCCTGGTCTGAAGCCGCACTATCAGGTTGTTGACGAACGGCTTTAGACGTTCACATAATACGGCAGAGAGGATTTTATATGCAAGTTAAGGAGACTGATGCCTCCGTAGTTGGCGCAGTTTAGAGTATCTCCTTTCTTATGTATCAGGCACAATATGCTGAGATTCCACTCATCGGGCATGCTTTCTTCCGACCCTATTTTGCAGATGAGTTGGTGCATACTCCCTACCAAGTCATGGCCTGCTTCTTTGAATAGTTCTAAAGCGATGCCTCTTGATTTGTGTGTGAAAGTTATATTTACCTGAAGGCAGTTTGAAGGTTGCTAAAGTTTCTTAAAAAAATCGACTCTACTTCCAGGTTTTGATCTTAAAATATAGTTTAATATGTTTAAAACGTTCCGTTGCTTGCCCAATCATTTAAATGAAAACAAATATAAATTAGGAACTTTTAATTCAATTTAAGTTTCCTTTCCAAGTTTAAGTTTCCTGCCCAAAACAAACTTTTTCGTTATAAAAAAAAGATTACTCAAACAAAAATTGGCTATAAAAAAACAACATCTTGCTTAAAAACAGAAATCACTTTTCAAGCACCGTCAAACGTTGCTTACAGTATTCATACATAAACAGCGCACCAGTTACATGCACATTTAGCGAACGGACCATTCCAAATTGAGGAATCTCTACAGCGTAGTCAAGTAAGGCAATAAGATCAGCAGGAATCCCTTCTTTCTCGTGTCTAAAAACAAAAACAAACAAAGTGGAAATGCAACCGTTTTACAAAATAAATTCACTCACCCCAACAAAAGAACACATTTCCTGGGGAATTTAAATTCCATAAAATTCACACTATTCGAGGTCTGCTCAGCGCCCACAATTTCGTAGCCTTCGATTTGTTTCGTCAGCAGAAACTCTCGTAAGGCTTTTGGTTTTACTTCTGTGATGTTTATCCAATTTTCTGCAGTCATACTGTAAGGGAAAGAAATACTGAACTCAATCCCTCCCAGATGAACAAATATTCAATGAACAACCTCAGGTTTTTGAACTCTTTGTTTTGAGTGTGCTTTTCCGAATCCAAAACCAACTCTCTGATACCCAAGACCTCACACGTTCGAGCTATACCACCAAGATTTGGCAGCTTATCAATCAGACTTGCAACGACTATCATATCAAAATCATGCTAGCAGAACATTCAAAAACATATTTTTAAATAAGTCCAAAATAAAAGACGAGAGCACACCTTACCACTTGTCGTTCCTTGCTACCGCTGCTGCTTGTAAAATCATATGAATCAATTTCAGGATTCATTTTCCTCTGCACATCCCCAACAACAACAACGTTCGTTTCCTGTTCTTTGCTTGGTTCTTTTTTCAACAACTGAATTCTGCGAGCCTCTTTCAAACTATCAAAAAAGCTCAGGTAATCCAAACTTGAACTCAAACGCTCATCTTCCGGCACAACAGTCACATAGAGAACGGGTTCAGCATTATTCAGGAATGGAAGCTTTTCAGGATAGTTGAATCTTACATCTGTATTCAATTTCTCGATGGCGTTGGGACTCTCTGTCAGTCCCTTTTCGATGGCCACCTGTAGGTATGCGAATTCAGGGATTTTGAAACGCTTAAGCAAATGGTACACTGCTATTTGCGCGTGGAGTCGAGTGTTGAAATTCGCACCCATTGTCCAGGGCAAAAGGAGTGTAATCAACTTACTGACAACACCATTGCCACATTCATGGTGCACGCTAAACAGATACGATATGGCAAACAGTGAGCTTTGACAACTGGTCGAGTTTTGAGGTAGGTTTTGCATTTGATGGAAGAGCTCCTCCTCGCTAATGGTCGTGGCAACAAGAAACTCGTACATATAAGTGACATTGGTTTGATTATTCTCCTGAAGAACTGCATAGAGATAATAGTCATCCCAATGCGGTAATTGATAGTTGAGTATAGTCAAAGCCTGAACTATTCTCAACTTCAAACGATGCTGCTTAGAATTTTCGAAGTATCGTGGTTTTCGAATGCTCATATTTTTACTTTGTTCGATCAAATACTTTTTCAAGAACTTCTGCGAATCAGCATCCAAGTCTTTAAGATGTTTCAAACACATTTCCCTGATAGTGTAAGCCGATTCAGTTTCCAAACCTGGTAAATTCAACCGAACAGCATAGTCGTATTCAAGACTGAGAGAATCATAATTTTAAACAATTTCCATAAACAAAGAACAACATCTTTAAATCAAACTCACCGCGCATCGCCGGTCAATGGTTCGCCAAACAAAAGACCACGAATCAGTAATTTCCTTTCACCAGTGTCCTGAAAAGTGCACATTTCCAGGCAAGTTTTAAAAACATTGAAAGCCAGTCGACTGTTTGAAACGTCAATGTCAAGAATTTCGTTGAGGTATTTGCAAAAGAGATCAGCTTGGAACAGTCTGCAGGAATCAATTATGTTCCGGACTCTGAAATAAAAAATAATCTATCAAGCGCTGCAAAATAATTAATACACTTAGACACTCACAGTTCAAAAGTGTCTGCCATTCGCTTGGTCCAAGTCTTCAATTCGGCTATCACAGAATTCATCATCGCTTCATCTAATGGGAAGTTTCTTTTTGCTTGATTTGTTAAATTAAGGAGAGTTCTGATCCCCCCAGTGTGCAACAAATCTTCAAAATCAGACTTTTTAATTTCACCGCATCTTGTTGAATACCAATCGACAGTTAGTTCCCGAATGACCCCCTTCGAACCATCATCCCAGCTCAGTTTCTTTACAAATTCAGAAGTTTGCTCTTGCAATGAAACATTCGCTAGATTGTTCTCAAAATCCATTAAACCATAACACTCGTAGCAAAATTCGTTTTTGAAAGCACTATTTTCAAAAAAGAAGACCACAAGAACGGAAAACCATTTATGGTCACTCTGTTTTAGGGTGTGAAGCTTTTCAAGTAAGAGCATCTGATGGTTTTTGCTTAAATGTTGATTCCGCAACAACATGAATAAGTTGAAAGTTATATGCGGCTTTGGGCTCTCTTCTATTTTGGTCATCAACAGAGATTGAAGTTCGGGGGTAAGTGTGTCTGAGCTGCTGTAGAATGCATCTAGAAAATTGATGAATTCGTCAAGTGCCATTTGCTCGATTTTGGATTTGAATATGGACACAAAGTATTCTCGGCTATGTGAACGAATGGAGCGATTTTGCAGCTGTCGTATCCTGGCTGCGGTGGTTATGACGGTCTTGCATTTGACATCATTCCACACGACTCTCTGTTTCATTTCCATCAACCAGGCATGCATGGGAACCGATTTCCAGGGAATTTCCGCAAACACCTTCAGGAAGTGATCTTGTTCGTCTATTTTGAAGTGCGGAAGTCGACAGGCGTCTTTTTCATTGTACAGCCACGTGTTATTGGTGGCATGGAAGAAATCCTCCAGGATACCATTTGCCAAAACAAGTTCGAAGAACTTGTCGAACAAATAGTTGACTGTCCAGCGTAGGACAAGGTTGTTCTTGTGCCGTAGCATTTGTTGGAGAACTATCCGAATCCAGGGTGTATCCTCCCCCAGACGGACACTCTCGATCAATTGCAAGGCCGGCAGAATTAGATGAGATTGTTTTTCTTCTAGATTTTCCAAAATCGTTAGATATGTCAGCCATGAAGCCAGCAATTGTTCTCCCGGCCAAACGAAGTACCTTTTAACATAAATCTCTTCATCGGTGCTGCAGATGAAAGTGAGGACTTTTCGAATGGAAAATATGGCAGCTTTGCGGTTGGAATCCGTCAGTAGAAACGTCTCGATGAGCCGCCAGAACTCGGAACTCAGATGGATGCGATGCTTGGCGATAAGAGGATCAATGCAGCTCACCAACAAATTGGGTGACTTTTTCATCAGAATTTCTTGCCAAATGATTTGTAAGAGAGACGTTCTTTGAAATTTGTCCACTAACAGACAAATGCATATTGCCAATTGATTTTGTACCCTGACGCTTTCGTTGGGTTTGATAATTTCATCGACAAGTTCTTCAGGAATTTTAAAATCCGAGGGCAATGAAGTTAGAAACTGTTTAAGCAGCTGCAGAGCAATCCAATAATCTGGTTCGTGTGAAGCGTGCTGCGTGAGCAGGTTCTTCAAGGTCTGGGACATCGAGCGACATGTGCCAGTGGAGGATTGTTGAATAGTTAGGTTGAGGATTTTCAACACACCAACGAGAATTTCAGGTTTGTGGAGTTCATCGAAGTTTTCTTCAATTATTTCGAAGATTTCATTGCCGTTTGGAGTCGCCACGAATGGTGCTATCGACGAGGAGGGATCTGAGTTCTCTTGTAGAGCGCATTTGTAGAAATCTATCGCGGAAGCACTTAGATTTTTTAGGCTGAAGCACACTCGAATGTCCATATTAAAGACGTTGTTAGTCTGTGAAATAGTACAATGTTTTGGAGGTTAGTTTAGTTTTTTATCATTTACAAAGGTTTTGGGGGTATTTTGAGTTTTTGAACGCTCTGGGAATTTATTGTCATTTGACTGCATGAGCTATTAGATGTTTGTATTTTGAATTAATAAATAAATAACCTAAATATTGAACTTGTTGTAAGCTAACCTAACAAAAAGGTGATATTTGAAACTTGTTGCGTTCAAATTGAAGAATGTTAGTTTATAATTAACAAAACTTATTATTTAACAATGCAACTTACATTACATATAAAATGGTTTGAAGTTTGAATGAACTGTCTTTAAATTGCTTTTTGTTTATTTAAATGATTTTAAAAACTCGGTGCATGTAAAAATCTAAATGTAAACAATTTCTTTTTATTTTTTAAAAAGTGACAGAAGAATGACAGATAACAATAGTAAATAACCGCTAAGTGTAAGTGCTGCCAGAAAATGCGAAATGTCAATTTATAACAGCGACGTTATTATGTATTTGATAAACTTTCGTTAAGTTCTAGATGGTTGCTTTATCGTTCGATTGGGCGGAGGTCAGATGATTTTCTAAGTAAAATTGTTATGTCAAGAAAATTGTTTAAATGTCATTCTTACGGATTTTTGGAATTTGTGAGAATCATTTAGAAAGAAAATTGTAAGAAAATGTTGAGCTGTAATCTATCAATACTTAAATTACAAAAGGAAAGGTTAAAGCTGCTCTTAACTTGCTTCCAAATTGATCAGATACACATTAAAACATCTACCGAATTAACAATAAGCATGGCTTTAAAACTCATTCTTTTCTCCCAAGCCAAAAAAAAAACAATGACTTGTTTATTAACAAATCATTCACTTTGACAGTTCAATTCTCTGAATTGAGATTTCAACAATCTGATAGACCAAATATTCACACTATGGAAAATCTAGCAAAAAACCCAGGAACTTCAAATCGATACCCACCATCTCTTTATCGATTTCAAAGCCGCGTATGCCAGCATCTATAGGGAAGAGCTCTACAGATCAATGTCTAGTTTTGGCATCCCTGTCAAACTTATCTGTTTGTGCAGAATGACGATGGAGAATGCACGCTGCTCTCACCGATGCATTTGAAGTCAAAAAAAAAGGCTGGTATGCGACCCACACAGATAACTTCCCATCCCGTCTGTCGATTTGTCTTGCTTAAAAGTTTTTCCTTATGTACTCGTATCAGTTTTTAACAAATTTGAGTACTATTTTTTGTAGATTTTATTTTTTATGAAAAAACGGACTTTTGGATTTTTATATAATAATCACTGAATATCGAAAACAATATTTTCTGTGAAATAAAATAAGTTTGAAGCCAATATTTTGAATTTTTGAAAAGCTATTTGAGTCGAAAGTAAATTTTTACCAACTTTTATACATTTTTTTTAGGTTTTTATTTTTTGTAAAAAAAACTTTCAATTCGATTTTTCTCAACATTTTTCAAAATGTTGAAAACAATATTTCTTATAAGATAAAATAAGATTGAAGCCTAAATTACAAGTTTTTGGAAAGATATTTGAATCGATATTCAATTTTTACCAACTTGAGTAATGTTTTTTTTTAGATTTTTATTTTTTATAAGAAAAACTGTCAATTCGATTTTTCTTAAAATTTTATCAGATGTCAAAAACATTATTCTTCGTTGCAAAAATTTGTTTTGGAGATAAAATCATATTTTAGTCGTAAAATTTTGGAGGTGACAAATTATTTTTTTCAGTTTTTTTGTTTTATGAAAAAACCGTTAAATGGATTTTTTTCAAAAAATATACTTCTTTGATATCACGCTACAATATATTATATAAAATTTATTTCAAGACTCTAGAGTTTTTGGTTCATGAGATATTTAGGGTTAGCCAAAATGTTCACCTTTTTTTCAAACTGCTAGGTAAAAAAACCACCCACGCAATTTTCTTGAGAGCCCTTTCTGCCTTTTTATCTGTATAACAATGGACAACGAAAAAAACGTCGCGAACGTACGGGCGTACACACGCACGCACAGACATCTTTCTAAAAAGCTTTTCGACTCTAGGGACCTTGAAACGTCGAGAAATGTCAAAATTTTCAATTTGACAAATCGGACATATTACAATAACTTCCTATGAGAAGTTAAAAAGGTCAGTGGAGCGTTTTTGAGCATTGCGACGGAAGCGAAGAAGATGGGTTTAGCGGTCAATGAGGGCAAGACCAAGTATATGCTGTCATCAAAAAAGGACATTGAACAACGACGTCTTGAACAAAACGTCACTATGGACAGCTATAACTTCGAGGTTGTTAAGGAATTAGAATTTGCATTTGTTTTTTTGTTTTCTAAAATAGAGAACATTGAATTGTGTGAAATTGAAAGTCTGTGGAAAGACTCTTTTAATTTTTTGACATAACAATATCAGCTGTCAAGGTCGTAAAATTTCCATTAAAATATTTTTCCGGATTGATTTCAACGATACATACCTATGTACATATATCTACCACCTTAGAATTACAATTTAAATTTTTCATTGAAAGACATTTTAAATATTTCTTATGTATATAAATATCCATTTTTACTTAAATTAAATATTCTATGACCAAAGTCGCAAAATGTGTGTTTAACTGTTCATAACTTATTTTATAAACGAATTTGTCATTCATGTACATTTTTTTGACAGCTTATCCATTGTAGAATATCAGAACTACAGATTTGTATCTTTTTAATAAATAATTAAAACTCGAAAACCCTTTAGCACTAACGATTGTGACAGGTACCCAGAATTCGCGGAATAGACTGCTGCTCTTTATTATTAGCACGCGTTGCGGCAAAGCCCATAATACCCTTATCTTTCCTTACTTTTTAAAAAAAGCTTATTTTAAAATTGCCAACAGAGGGAACTTCCATCGCAAAAGTATTATAGATAAAAACAATGCTCTGTATGCCCTAAAGTAATATCTCTTCTGCGCAAGTCCGTCAAACGTCAACGTAAATTATCCTTTAACATTTACATATCCCAGGCAAAGGATAACAAAGCTTTATTTGCTCTCCTAGAGATTTGAGCAACAATATGCCTTTAGGAAAACAGAGCAAAAAAGCTCTGATTTTACATTGCTACAGCGCTCGAGCCGGACCAAAATTTTCTTCTCTCTCCCTACAAATGAATACACGTACAATCGTACAATGTACACATCTCTCCCGATGGGTTTTTGACTTGTTCTCAATGGCAAAGACAACATGACGATGATGATGCTCCAACTACTGACTCTGACTGCTGAAGCTGATGATGGCTTGCAACCCTGAGAGATTCCTCTAACGAATCATGTCTTCTGTGGGATAACACGCATAATAGTCGGAGTTTGTGCGGTCTTCTGTTCGCTTCTCAGGAGCTTCGAATGCTCTCGGTTCTCTGTTTTTTCTTTTGATTTTTTTCCTATATAGTTTTTTCAAAAGAAAATACAAAATACAAAATTTTACTGGAAAAAAGGACAAATCCAGCCTTTACACAAAAAAGTGCGGTCATCGAAAACACAATTTTTTTTTCAAAAAAAGAACATCACTCAGAAAACAATCGTTTCTGCGAAATCTGAAATCTTCAAATAAAAAAACCCAACGTTGATTTGAGTGTGAAAACTTCGTGACGATGGAGTTTTGAGAAATGTATTTTATTTTTGTTTAAAGAAAATTTCCATCTGCTTACTGCCATACTTTCGGCACACACTCTGAGACGAGAAGAAAATCGAAGCAAATGAGCAAGGATATTGTGTGTGGGTGCTGTGTTTAAAAAGAAAAAGTAATTCAATTAAATTGGTACTTGTTCTCGGTCGGGTTTTCGGTCGGCATTTTTTCCCTTATACCAACTTACTTATTGTCAAGGATCCGTGTCTCAACTCTCTTATATCTCAAACAGGATTCAGAATAGAATTCATCTCCAATTTTCCATTTCATCTGTGTGACTTTTATGCAAGCATAAAGGAATTCCATTCCTCAAAATCCATTGGTCGTGGTTTTTTTTTCGAAACCAAACATTTTTCCCTTTTTGGTTTTATTTTTTAAATTCAAGATACGAAAACCGTGATATATATTTGAGTACGTACATGTATATATAGACGTCGACGATATCGATATGTATGTACCTACGTGTTCGGTTTCTGGACTTTTTCGTCGTACAAAATAATGTCCGAACCGAACCGGAAGTTCTTGAGTGTTAGCTAGCGCTATATGGCATTAACGGCAACGGCTCGACTACAATGTGGAGGCGGTATAGTTTTAATCATCATCCCTCGTACTAATTTACTTTAAGCTTTTATATAACAAACAACAAAATTTGTGTGTGTTACTACAGTAAAATAGGGTTTCTGAGTGAAATGTTAAAACAAAACTTGCACCGTTTTTCAAAACTCGAGTCGAGTGTAAAATAATTAAAGAAATAAAAGTTTAAAAATACTCACATCTTTACGTAATATCAAAAGTGTTAATGTTAGAATTGTAAAATATATTCTTCTTCGTTTTCGTTAAATAAAAACCTAAGTCAAGTCAAAGAAAGAAAGAAAAAACACATTAATCGTACCGTAAAATAGAACTAAGTATAAACCAATACCCGTATAACCTTTAATAAATAGCTTTGAATTAAACAACCACTGCCGTGTAAAAATCTCTTAATCCAATATTAGATAATGTAAATTGTATACATTACTACATTACATTAAATTACATTACTTTTGTGTCGAAAGTTTTGCTAGATTCGGAATTTTGAAGAAAATATAACAAAAAATATTTGTGCTTAATGCTTTCCAAATTAGAGTCCCTAAGAAAATTGTTTAAAAATCTCAGTTTTGAAGTTAAAAAAGACTTAACTTACGATATTGGTTATGCGTGTATCAATTGAATATATTCTTCTTCTTAAGGTAAATAATATGGGATAAATTACAAAATACATACTCATCATATTTTATTTAAACTTATGTACTTTTTTGTCAATACCAAAAGTAATGCATCCTTGTACAGTAATGCATACTTTTAAGGTTATTTATTATTGGAAAATGTTTTCGTTTTTTGACTTAAAACTATTTTGTTTTTAGTTTTCGCAAGGATCGACTAGATTAAATTTTTTTATTTTTAAATTGAAAAAAAAACGCTTATTTTACTTTAATTAATATTTTAGTACTTTTTTAAAATAATTTTACTAGAGAATATAATTAAAGAATTGATATTCTTAATGCTGAACTAACATTTAAAAATTCAACACTTGTAAACTTTAGCTTTTGAAAGGAGTTGCTGTTTTTTTGTATAAGACAATAATATTTAAAAAACCATCCCATAGAATATAAATACTGGCGCAAAAGTTTTTAACGATTACTTTATTTTGTTTTTTGTAAGTTGCTGAATTAATAAAATGATTTTGCCAATATTTAACCATTTAAGAATCTTAGAATCGCTCAATAGTTTGCTAATGGTAATAAAACCACAAACTATATATATTTAACTTTTAGTAGTTTGCTAAATTTAGAGTTACTGACATTTCAAATTAATAGGTCTGTTTCACAGATTTTGGTTTATTTGATTTCATTTTATTGTACTATTACTACTTAGACGTGTTCAGATGCACCAATTTTAATAAAAGGAAATTAATATTTTAATAATTTTAAGTAAAACAATTACAATTTTGGAATATGTTGTAATTAACTAATGTTTACAAAATTAATATATTCTCTTTCATTGAATTTGGGATTTCATTTCAAATATCTTTATCCAATTTTTAAAATATTGGCAAAAATCAGTGAGATTCTAATGAACTGCAAACAATGGATGATTTGTTAACAAACGTTTTTTTAAAAAGGATGTCTTATAATGTTTGTTTATCATAATCTATAGTAAATATTATCATGTAAATTGTGGTTTGATATTGATTACACTAGGATGAGGTATATCTTGCTGTTATCACATTTATATTATTTTTTAAGAAGGATTTCGGAAAGTTGCGAGGGATAAATTGGAACACATCTGGGGGGTCATTCCGTAAAACGATAATAGTTAGTCAAAACGATGTCGTTTGCACGATAGCTATGTCGGTATCGTCTGCTATTAATTTCCATTGATAACTAAGCAAATTGAAGTAAGAAAGTTTCGGTATAGTTTAGTTAGAAAATGAAAATAAAAACTCAAAAAATACAACGAATGGAACCTTCTAGCTATTCTAACGCATATGCTAGCAGTTTTTTGTATATACAAAACATAAGCAATCTCTCTTAATTGGTTTTAAATAAATAAAACAATTATAGTTTTGGAATTGCAAAAGAGGATATTATAAACAATAAATTTGACAGACGGTTGTCGTTCTGCATACGTAACGTATATACCTTCAATATTAAAATTTGCTGTAACTATTGAAACTTTGGGGCGAATGAACAATGGTATATTTGACAGGCAACGTTTATAGTATAGCTCTTGAACAAAGCACACAAAGTAGTTTTGGAAACAAAGAATATTTTTGAAGCCACGTTATGTTCCCTGTGGGTAAAATGGAGTCTTAAATGGTTTCCCCATTGACAAAATTGGGTTTATTACTGCAGCTGATTTACAAAAATATAAGACATTGAACAAACATTTCGATATTATAGTTTTATCTTCAAACACAAAAAGTGACAATAACAATAAACATCACAAAATTGTTGGCATGTTTATTAACAATACATTTTTTTTCAAAATTTCAAAATTTCCCATAGAGAAAAACCAAGTTTAATAACATTTTCAAGTCATTGAACAAGCATTATCTTTCGTTGAGATCATTTTGACATTTCAGTCCTAGTATGAGAGTATTTGGGATACTCAACGAACTTATACTGAAAACGATTGAACGAGACGATAGTGATAAAGTTACATGAAGAAAATTATTGGCAATATCGTTAATGACAATCGTTTTGACGATTATACCGAAGAATTTTAATATTTGGAACTCTTCTAACCAATCGATCAAATCGAAATTATAGTTCTTATTTTCATAATACTATGATAATGAAAAATTTTCAAAAATATCTAAACCTTATAGGGAATTAAATTAAGATTATCTTAAGTGCATCCAAAAATCCATCTAATTTTGAACGAGAAAATTGAAAATAGTTTCTTAAAAGATGTTTTGTAGTATAGAAAAACTACAAAAAACTTTCATACGTCAAATGGATCTAATTTTAATACAATGGCTGCGTTCAATCCCGTGTTGGATAGGGTATCTTGGATGGGTGGATTTTTAGATACCTTGTTGAACGAGTTGGATATCTGTATTGAGATAGCTGTCAAAAAATAAAAACAACTTTCAGCTGATCGATCATCTATAAAACGAGAACAAAATAAGTTAATTTTAAAGTTTAAAAAATAGATCATAATTACCTTCCAAAATTCGAAGGCAAATAGCTTCTTCATCGTCTATTATGTACAGAACATCCTCAAATACAAGTTCAACTAATATTTTGTATCTTTTTGTTTTTCAAGTTTCTTGAAATTCAACCTTGTGTATCAGCTGTTCTGTCAGATACCTACATACCCCAGAAATTCTTGGATACCTTTGGATTCCTTTTTTGACATCTCAGCTGTTTTTGATCATCTATTATTTTACACGTAAAACACTAACAAAAAGATTGAACGCACCCAATTCGGGAATCTGTCACTTTCAAAGCTATTATCTCTTGAGATTTGACAAGTATGAACTAAAAAATTATAAAAATGAAACATGAAATAAAATATTCTACAACAAGAGTTGAAAAAGTTAAAATGGTTAACAATTAGCATTTTTCGTAGTTTACAGTTTTGCGAGAAAGTTTAAACGACCGTAGTGTTTTTCGTATCCGTGGCATGATAATTAGTGCGTTGGACGTCATACCAGTGGTCTTGGGTTCGATCCATGCCTTCTAAAGTTTTTTTTTTTCACGGGTTCTGCCTTTTGCGAGGAATTGACGAATTCTCCTAGAGTAATTCTTGTCATGAAAAGTGCTTTCGCAAATAAGCCGTTCGGATTCGGCTTAAAACTGTAGGTCCCCTCTACCCCAGACAACAATACTCGCACATAGTTCTCAACGGACTCTTGCGCCACCCAATTTATTTATTTAGTATTTTTCGTAAATAAATTGACAATTGACCACCAAGATCTTGTGATTTAATATATATAAGGTATATGCAAATACTCCACCATCGATTCAAGGACTTAGAAAGTAAATTGGTGTAGTTATCTAGAACATACAGTCACAAATTTGCAAAATGGTGGGGGAATATTTTATAAATATGACAACCTCACTTGTGGCAGGAATTAATTGGATTTCTCCTTAAAAGTATTCGTTCTATTTAATATCAAAATGAAAACCCTTATTGGAAGCTCTTATGAATAACAAGATGACCCAGCAGATGTTCCGCATTCTAAACCAAAATATTCTTATACTTTTTTCTGTTAATTAAAGACAAAATTTATCTCTCCATCACACGCACAAATCATACTTATTCAATAAAAATAATGCGTATACGCCTAAGTGAATTATTCGACCTAATTTTGTTTGATGAATTTCAGTTAAGCATCTAAATTGTATTTCGGCCTTTTGGACAGATTTTTTTTACTGTATCAACTTTCTTATAAATATTTCCTAAAATTAAAGCGAAAAGTTCTGAAAAATCTAAAAATTTTAAAATGATTAATGTCATACGTTCTGGTAAAAATCCCGAATTTGTATAGTTGAAAAGTATATACGGAAAGATGGTACATATTCCATTTCATGAGCCATTATATTTTATAAAACACAAAAGTCTTTCTGAAATTTAAATTCTAAAAAGTTGTAGATAGGTACCTTCATATATCTAAGCTATACACTGAAGATACATATTATGAAAGAAAAATTATTCATTCATCTATGTAGAATTGGAATGTAATCAACTGTTATACAAATTCAGGATATAAAAGCACAAGCAAAATATTGAAGAAACGATAGGCTCATTTTTGAATAAACGAATTGT
The DNA here is from genome assembly GCF_945859685.1 of Eupeodes corollae. Lineage (NCBI taxonomy): Eukaryota > Metazoa > Arthropoda > Insecta > Diptera > Syrphidae > Eupeodes > Eupeodes corollae. The sequence goes on along the minus strand of NC_079149.1, from coordinate 1,999,589 downwards.
TGATGGATTTTTCTGAAATATCTGAAAAGGCTTTTGAAAAACAGTCACCTAGGGAGCCTAGGTACAAACGATTGTGTGTGTTTTTTTTGTGAAGTTTAATATACCTTTCAATTCCTTTCAACACACACTTTATTTTCAAAACAAAAACAAAAATCTTCGTCAACATCATAAATCCCTTTTGTCAAAAGAAGACGAACACGAAGACGAAGACTCGTATTTTATTTTATCACGACATCTTCTATTGGAAACACGAAATTAGACTCCACTCATCCCCCCCAGCGATATTTTATATTGTTTGGTGTTTCCATTAGGAACCCATCCGAGTCCCATAAGTCGGTTACCCACAAAAAATAAATCATTATGTCACCGAGAGTGAATTGAAGAAAACTATGTGCTAGCTACTAACAAAATGATAAATGGATAAAAATCATTAAAAAAAAGAAAATAAAAGAAAATTTGTATACAAGTAAAATTGTAGATACAGATACAGATACAGATTGGTGTAGATACAAGTTAGATTTCGATAAACATGGTTTTAAATGTTTGTAGGGCAAAAGTGTTCCAGCTCCAGCTCCAGCTCCAGATATAAATAAAAATGTTCTCTCGGGTCAGTGCCCAACTTCCTACTCGAATGAATGAAAATACAAAATAAATGAAGAACAACTTCGCAACACTTCGCGCCCTATGCAATAAATAGGCCAGGGCACAATTCACAATGTACGTACGTAGATGAATAAACGCAAAGCCTACTTTTATTGAAAACCATCATGCTATATCGCATGAAGTCCATATTGAAGATTAATATACATTTTTACAACAAGGAAATATAGGTAGTAGGTATGTTGGTTCAGGGCCGCATCGTCACTACAGCGCCTTTGTTACTGTACAAAGTTAACGTTTTATCAGAGTCAAAAATGTACGGACATTCAAAACTGATGTGCTCCTTACTAATCCTATTCTCCTTTCCTAATTGCTCGCACTGTGTTAAATCACTATAAGGGTATTCATAATCCCTTTAGTGCACGCACAATATATAAAACAAATTACTCGATCGGTTTTGCATTCTAATGCTAGAGCGGGTTTCCCAGTTTTGGCATTTAGTCACGAAATTGTTTTTAAAAATCTTAAAACTTTAAAAATAAATGATGGCGTCAAACACTAACCTTTTTTCTCATTTCAATAAGACTAAAACCGTGTTCCTAATTTGACTACAAATGTCTCTTCATTTTTTTTTTAAAGAAGATCGGTTTTTCTGTCGCCTTTTTGTAAAAGAGTAGTAAGTTAACCAATTATATAGGAAGATAAATGTCTGTTTATTCATTTTAATAAATATAGTAAGGGTCTTATTGAACACCCTAGAGACTGAAAGAAACAAGCTTTTTGAAGATTTTTTAACTCTTCATATAACAAAACTAAGTTTTATCAATAATCTCATTGACTGCTTATAACATTTACAATGATTTTTTTGAAGCGATTTATATCAAAATGGCGGCTGTAAAGCGGATATATTTAACAGGATATGTTCGAAATTTCAAGTCAATCGGTTAAAAATAATCTAAGTTATAAGTCCGGTGAAGTTTAGATTTCTGAGTTATTATTAATTTCAGAACCTTTCCTGAACCAATGGAAATTTGGAACCAGATGTCTAGAAAGAATATTGGATACATGACAATCGTAAGTTATATGATAAGTTTTTTAAGTAATCAAAGTCCATTAGACACAGAAGTTAGTTTTGAGCTTTCGAAAATTTTACATTTTTGAACAAGCCTAAGTCAGAAAGACATTTTAAAAAAAAAATAACTTTTATAATTTTCTGCTGTAAAGCCACAAAAACAAATTATACTTATGTATGTTTAAAAAAAAGTACGTATACGCCTTAGTTAACTATTTGAAGATACGTATTTGCATCATTATACAACTTTACAAATTTAAAGAACTCAAACTCAGGAGCACCAAAATTGTATTTCGGTTTGTTTACTAAAATTATTAAAAATTTCTTAAAGCTCTGAAAAATCTTTGAAAGTTAAAATGATGAATGTCCCCATATGGAGAAATGTTTGTTGCGTCTCGTTTAAATCAAGAACTTATTGAAATAAAACTGATAGATACTTATATGGTATTCCATTGCATCAGCCTTAACAATTTTATGAATTGTAAATTTATCTGTTTTTCGACTTAACATGAACACCCTTACATCCGAAAAAAATGAAAAATTTGAAAAATTACAAACGTGTTATCATCCCAGTTCCAGCTTTTGCAAAACATCGATTCTGATGTCCTGGTCTATATCGCTAGAAATAAAAAAACGTTGAGTGACTGATTTTTTGTTTCCAAACTTAAAGGTCCTAGCTTGGAATTAGTCTCTAAAGGTGTCAGAAGTAGCCCCCTTAGTCCTCATTGCCTGTATAGACTTTATTGCTTAGACACCAGATAAGAGAAGGTCCTGTGGACGGATGGTGTGTGTGAATCTGTAATAAAAAAGAAATCGAGCAGCCCTACAAATACGAGATGAAAACGAACCATTTGTCCAAAGTATATACATAAAAATACAAAATGATAAAACAATACAAACAATAAAAACGAATAATAATAATAATTTCGGGAATGATATTACGTGAGGATTTCCACAAAGTTGGGCATCTGTCATTTTCTGGAAACACATGGATGTGATGTATGCTTTATTTTTTAAACAATGAAAAGTCTCTACCGCAATCATGGTATTGGTCTGATATAAGTGATAAAATTTTAATGCAATTCGATTAAATGTTTTAGCCATAAAGAAAGAATAAAACAGGAATAAGACAAACAAAATTAAGTCAATTTTTAAGGCTTGCCTGCCTTAAGCTTATCTATCATAACCATTGTAATATCGATAACGAAGAATGATTTTTAATTTTAGAAATAAGCTTAAAAGGGTGGAAATTAATTAACGTTCCTTTTAAACAATAAAAATTCAAATTCCATTTCAGAAATTAAAAAAAGTCAAAGTAATATTATCAGTATTGAAAATCGAATCAGTTAAGATTTGGAATTTCTGAATAAAAATACGTGGGACATTGAAAAACAAAATACTTTTTCATCATATCACTTTCTTTAAGGATAATAGACAAAATGAAAAATTAGCATTAAGCTTGTTGTGACACTGATCTATTGGTAAATACAAATTACTGAGTTGTTAATTTACATGCACTTAAAGGGTTTTCACTTCCCTTAACATGTTTTTAAACAGAGCAAGCGTTAGGCAAATAGGAAAAGATTTGAAAGGTTAATATAATGAATATTGGTCTCAATGTTTTGAATATCAACATATATGATGCTTTTTTGCACAATGCCAAGGTAGGACTCTTCGGTGTCCAGGGATCTTCCCAAAGAAAGAATAACTTGGATTTAGAGTACAACCGATTTTATTTTTCTGAAATCGTAATCAATAAGGGCTTAACATTATTATAACACGCTACTCGTATTTCATACACATTCGTTACCTTAAAGACAAAATTTACAACTTAATAATATATTTCTGGAAATGGAATGAATAATAGGACTTTTACTTACTAACTAACAGATGTTAGAGAATGCTAAGCGTTAGCCCTAGCTGCAACGCGATTGTCTGAGTTACCCTTAGGCAGTAACCATGTAATCATCTGTTTGGAATTATGTTTCTTATTCCTAGCAGTAAACTAAAGAATAATTGGTTGGCCTAAGTCTTGCCTGTCGTACACTTAGAAACGACGAAATGGAAGGGGAGAAGGAAAAAGGTATTTGGGGAGCCACAAATTACAAACGGACCTTTTCTCTTTTTTAAATTACTCTAGATTGTACCCAACTAGCTAAACGCATAAGACGAATTTCTTCTCAAATTTCACCTTCTTCTTCGTTTCCGGCTGCTAGTAGCAGCAATTTAACTTATCTTGGAGCATAGTGAGGCAACCAGTTCCATTTCATCTCTCTCTATTCCTAGCACGATACCTCAGCTGGGAACACGTCTCCAAGTTTTGGGACCGAGCTTCCTCCATGACAGATGATCTCCATGTTTCTCTTGGCCTTCTAGGTCGCCTTTTACCTTGAGCATTCCGAATGCACTACGGGCTTTATTTATGTATTTGGTGACATCCAGGTCCTTTTACTGGCATTAATTCTTTTAGCCGGCCACCTCCCCATTTGTTGAAGAGAGTGGCACATTTGGCTGAGGTCTCCATTTCTGTTTGCCACTAAGCATATGTCGTCATCATAGTCCAAATGACTTAATGTTTCCTTCAGGCGCCATTGGATACCCAGTCCCTCGTGTTCACCTAGCCAAGTCAAGGTCTGCTTTGAGGAATTTGGCAGTAATGCCAATGATGTTTTGCGGTTTTTATTTCTGTGCATGTCGCGGGGTCAATATTAATGCTTCTGTTAGATCTACGTATTTCCGGTAGTTGATGATTTGCATTCTATCTGTGCAATTGATCTTCCATTGACTTTAAAAGACTACCGTTCGTGTCACAAACAGGATGGTTGACAATATTTTGTTGGCCTACAAGATCTTTAGTGATTTTGTACAGCATCCTCGCGTTAGCAGCTGTTCGCAGTCGAACTGTCGCTAATAGCAGATGATTGTCGTTTAATACATCTGCACGTCCCTCGTTTCTCACAATTTCCAATTTCACCTTGCTATATCAAATATCCTGTGAAAAATCACTGTGGATTGAATGATTGAATGGATGAGTTGTAAAAATTATAATTTATTTTAAACCATCTTTATAGGAGGTCGTACCTTATGCATCGTATTAGCTTTTGCGTCAGATTACAAGGTGATAGAGGAAAAGTCGGAGTTAAAAATAGAATTGCATAAAGCATTCTACATTCTTGATGTGCGGCTAGGGAAAGACTCTCTTTAATTGACAACATGCATTTAGAAAAAGCTAATTTTTTGAAATTCACAAGTGCATCTCAGTAAATGTAAGCACCAAATTTTCAAAAAAAACAAACCTACATGTTTAACCTATAAATAAAAAGCCCATTTTTATAATCTACCCGCGTACTTTTATCTACGAGCCTCATCATCGGAGCACCCATAAAAACAAAAATAACAAAAATGTAAAATAAATGCATTTAAAGTTTTTACCAATGAAAGTATCGTGAAAAGTGGAAATCCAAAAATAGATTAAGGCCACGCTGAGACAACCGACCGACATACAGACCTATATAGACTCAAAAACCACCCACCCCATTTCCATGCAACTTTGCACTTGGAATGCAAAGTGTGGTTCAGTGGAAAAGTTTTGAAACAACTTAAGATTATGTATATAGTTATATGCAAACATACGTATATATAGTTATACATACATATATAAGGGGGAGTCTTGACCTATCAGACGGTTTTTTAGTGAAGTGGCAGCGCACACTTAACTTCATTCCCAAGGAACTAGTTGGGGCGGCTGACACAAGGATGCTGCAGACAGAAGCGATTGAAGACGACAACGACAACGACTACGACGACGATGACTATGATGACGACGACGATGATAGTGGTGGGGTGTAGACTGGAAGTTCTTTTTTTTTGCAATGAAAAGGGAGGAAATGGAAAGAAGTCCTGCCGCTTTGAAATGAAACAACGACGACAAAGATGAAAATCGACGACGACGTGCGTCGGACCAACAACGGTTGATGGGAAGAGAGAAACAATTATCGTGCACAAAGAATCTTATTTCGCTTGTTCCATTTTCAAAGCTTATATTTTCTTTAAGGTCGCGTGATAGTATTTTTATCTATATTTGATCTTTTTTTCTGCGGGCGGAAAATATATGTTTTTCATTATTGTTCTTTTAAGTCTTCCTGTATTTTTAACTTTTGCCTTAACAGTGGAACACATAAACATAAGTAAAAAGGGGAAATTAATTTTTGAACCAATATTTGTTTGAGAAACGACAGCGACGTCGACGACTACGACGACGACTGCCCTTCATCTTGGCATAGAAAAAGAATATTATGAAATATTCAAAAAAAGTTGAGAAGAAAACAATAATTTTTATTGGAACAACGAATTTTACTCTTATATTAAATTTTCAAAGAAAGTCATAATAACTCAAACAACTGTTTGCTACTCGTATAACGTTATAGAAATCAAAAGTCATCCTAAAAGCCTACGTTCCTCGGACTTCAATCTCTGGAAATTATAAATGAGGAATTTTCAATTCTTTTTTAATATTTTCTTAAATTTCTTTGTTTTTGTTTTAATTTGTATTTTATTATTCTCGTACTTTACCTATAAAAGCAGTTAATTGAAAAATTAAGATTGTACTTTCCTACGAAGAAAATATACTTAAAGTAGGAAGGGATTAGGTAGGAATTCGATAAAAACAAATTCTTGACTAAATCTGTGAAATGTAGCCTGTAGGGTAATATGATGCAAATCTATGAAGTTCTTAAAGTTTTTGTTACTCATTAAGTTTTAATTTCATGTTGATGATGGTAGATCCTAAATTACTCAAACTATACTTTTTGTTGTAGGTATTTTTGAAGACTAAAAGAATAATAGAGTTTTAATTTAAAAAGCGCTGGTGGCATGAAGAAACTTTAGAATATTATTTATGTAACAACGAAAAATTTTTGCTCCTGTTCACCTTGATTTGTAATAAAACACGAAGGTTTAATCTAAGTATGGATAAGAAATGACTATGCTTTGACAAAACAAAATTCAAGATCGGAAGTTCTTATCCTAGAAAAACATTAATTTTTACTAAAGTTTGGGTAGACACATTTATGTAGATAATCTGAATAAAAACTTTTCAAATATTTAAGTCTCTGGGATTCAGTCTCTTCTATTCCTAAAACTTCTCAAACACAGGAATTGTTGAGAGTTGTTTTTTGAGTAAGGTCACAAGTATAAAAGACTTGACGACTTAACTGAACGAATAATTATCAGGAGTTGTCATTAAAACCAACAGAACTCGAATATTTGTTTGACAGGTGCCATTTTCTGTCAGATTTCTTTATTTTTTTAGATTTAGATTTTTATTTTTTTTGTACTAGCCGTGGCATGATGGTTAGTGCGTTGGACTGTCCTGCCAGAGATATTGGGTTCAAAACCTGCCTGTGCCATCTAAAGTTTTGTTCACGGGTACTTCCTCTTGCGAGGAATTGACAAATCCTCCAAGAGTTATTCTTGTCATGAAAAGTGCTTTCTCATCCCTGACAACAGTACACGCATACAGGAATGGTTGAGAGCTGTAAGTCACTAGATCCTAGTTCTCAACGGACTGTTGCGTCAACTAATTTATTTATTTATTTAGATTTTTTATTTATTTTTATTTCAAAATCTTTTGCTTATCTGTAGCTGGCTAAAGATTTATAGTATTTAAATTGATTGAATTTAAATATTGAACAGTAACTGTTGTATATGAATTTTGAAAAATAAATATAAATTTAATTACTTTTTTGTTTGTTTTGTGCACCAAGGTGCGTAATTTTCGTTTTGGTTACGTTTATGATACCATTGAGTGACTTGATCAAACTCCTGCAATCGCGGTTTCAAGGCACTTAAGTCTAAGAACAAAAGCTAAATATATCGTATATAATATACGAAAAATGTGCTTTTCTTAAAAACTCGTAGTAAAAGTATAAAAATAACAGGACCCAGTTTTCAATCTTGTGGTACACCATGTGCGCCAACTTTAATTGTTTTTCCTATGAGATAGCATTCCATCAATTTCAAATGAGTTCCCTCTGCATGTTCTTTTGTTAATGACATCGAGTAGTTAAAAATATTCATTCGGTATTCTATCTGCCCTTGGTGCTTTAGCTTTTTTTGCTTAACTATTTTTACCTCATTTCGGGATACAGGCGCATCCAGAAACTCATCAATTATAAAAGGTGTTGCATATTGAAACGATGGTGCTATGCGGAAGTGTTGAGCAAACTTGCAAAATGGATTTTCAATTGTTCAATGTGCAGTAATGTATCCGTTGGAATCTTTTTTTCACTCACAAGCCTATTAGCTTTCCAGAACTAAATTGATTTTTTCGCGCTGTTTACCATTTCGATGTTTTTTGCGTAAAAATTTCGCTTTTTTGCTTTACAAAGATTTTTGATTTTTTTCTTCGCTGTTGCATAGAGGATTCTAAAGTTGAGGTTATTGGTCGTTCTAAATAATTTCATGTACACAAAAGATAGGTTCCTCGCTCTCATGCAATAACTGTCAAACCACTTTTGCTTATTTGCCAAAACCTTCTTTTTTGCCGATGTTTTTTTGGGGCTCTGCGTTCTTGATAATGCTAGTTAACATGAGCATGTTAGATTAGCATTTACAGTTATTTGGAATAGCTCTCTATAGCTGTCTTTCCATTGAAGCTTTGGAAGTAGAGCAGGGGCAGGTTCAGTTGTCTCCATACGAGATGTTTTCATCTTAAAGTATACCTCTAGCGGCATGTGATGTATTTACTCCTGCTCTAAAATAATCAAAACAGAGAAACAAATCTCCAGATAGAAAATAATAATCGATCACTGAACCAGCTGTTCCGCGGATGAAAGTGAGTTTAGCATTGCGATCACCTTCCCAGCTTCCATTTAGAACTCGACAGTCCACAGCATCTGCCAGCTGAAGTCCTTTTTGAATTGCGCACCTCGTCCTTCGATTTACGGCCGTAATGAATATGGATTCTGACTACTCCACTACTAAAATTATTTTGCGATATGCCTATTCTTCCGTTAAAATCACCAATTAACATGAGATTTGCTGGTCCCAGCACATTTATAAGGTCTCGTAATTTGTCAAAATCGCTCTGCCAAAGGCTGCAGCTCAAGTAGATTGGAACAACGTAAAGAATACTCTCTTCTATTTTGATTTAAAAAAATCGGGATTGCTCAATATTTTTAAAATTGATTGCAGCGTCTTAAAGTCCCCACCATTTCCTCTACCAAATATGTTACTTTTAACAGCTGTTATGAATTCAATTTCGTAGCTCATAAAAATAGTCTTAAAACTAGTTTCATCAAAATCAATAATATGGGTTTCTGATAATATAAATACATCAAATTGCTTCATATAATTACAAAACTCAGTAAATAAACTTTTGTTTTTAAGCCCGGCGGCATTATAGCTTTTGATTTTAAGTGCTGAAACATTAAAGTTCACCTGGCAGAGGGATTCTTCTCAGCTGGATGAAGTACTGTGTGAACATCCACTCACAATTTGTACAACTGTTCTAGGTTCCATTGTGGTTGCATCTCTTGCATTTTGCAGTTTGACGTTTCTATCAGTGGCTGACATTGACAATTCATTATTGTTGTTTATACGTGATGGTTTTTATTGAGACTCATATTAACATCATTACGGAATTTCCCAATAAGTCTTCCCATACTTTTACCTTTTTCAAAACCATATGGATTTGTTTGCACGTAGTAGTGTTTTTCGATTAATTTGTTTGGTCGTCTTACAACAATTTCTTCAAAGCATTTTTCAACAGCGAGCAAGATTGAAATTGATCTATAGTTTTTAATTTCACTCTTTTTTCCTCCTTTGTTGATGGGACGAATAACAAGTCTTAAGAATTTTCGGAACGCACCCTTGTGTCAAACTTCTGTTCACCATTTACTGAATTTATGGTGCTTATTAAGTTTGCATTGGTTTTAAAATCAAATCCTTTTATTCCAGAACCTGGGCATTTATTAGGATTCAAACTTAGAAGTATATTATTTATTTCGATTTTAACAGCTTTTTCTATGTGTTTTCGACAGAATCCACTGTCGTCCATATTGTAGTGACTTCGCTGTTATCTTTAAATTCCTACTCCAGTAGTGTTAATGATTCGTGGATTCACAATTCGAAGACAAAAATACAAATTATCAAGTTTCAATCTTAATTTGCATCAGACGTTGAATACCTCTGATAACTCTTGCTTATGACTTTTTCTTGGTAATCCAGAAGAAAAAATGTATCCAAAAGAACGTTTCCATTCATTTTTCTAAAGTTTAAGAAGCTTGATTATAAATTTAAAGTAAATTAATGGAAATATATAGAATATCTGTTCTGTATTTATGCCAAAAAAATATTTTTATATGCATTCATAGGAAGAAGGACAGCATTCAAAATCCAGTGAATCCAAAATTTCGAAAATCCAAAATTACGAAAGCCCAAGTCCTAAAAATTCGTAATTTTGAAAAAACAGAGTTCAAAAAATCTAAAATCTCAATAATGTCAACCAATTCAGAAACTTTTTTCAAAAAAATCGATGTTTCAATTGTGTCACGTATCATTCACAAAAAAATGGACCTTAAGGAAATTAGATTCAAACTTCTACATGCAAGTTTTTGATTTATTAGTTCTGCAGCCCCATTTTTATAAAGATATTTCAATATCAATCGAAAAAGAATTGTTTACTTTGCATTTAACTTGTTTACTTAAGAATAGGTTTTGAACAATCAATTTTAGCGCTTAGATAGGAAAATATTTTGAAGGACCGCATGTACGTATCAATACTCTTCTTACTAGACATACGATCAAGTTAGGTTAGGTTAAGTTCAAGTGGCTGTTCGTAGTGGAGTAGGACACAATCATTGTGACACCACATGAATCTTGAGGGTTTCTTTTATTGAAACCAGTTTGAGTTCCTTACGAAATGTTAAAGACTGATTATGTTAATATGATTGAGGTCGGTAAGATCATTATAGAAGATTTCTTATAGGTAACTCTTGCTTGTTTTAGCTAGCTAGAGTAGGGCATGTACGAACAGAGGAGGTGAAGAGCCTCCTATTCCTCATCCATGCAGCTTCTACAAAAGTCATTTAAGAGTATGCCTTACCCGTACCATTCTTTCCTATTAGACAGTTATTAAATCGATTATCGATCTTATATGCATTTTACTTAGAGATAGCAAGCACTTTGAGCGTTTTAAATCTAGTGTAGGTCAGATGTTTTTCATGACCTGTTACGACGTTATGTTATTTCACCTGATGTTTACACAGCGTCTTGCATTAGCAATTGTTTACGAGTAAATGTAGGCATACGATTATATTTTAAATTTAGTGCACGCGAAATTTCTATGGCTACTACATTTTCTTGGTTTTCAATTTTTGGAATTTTAGATCTTGAATTTTCTGGATCTCGATTTTTGGAATTCTGACCCTTTAGTCCTCTGGAAATTTGGGTAAAAGTTTTCCTTAAGGTCCGTATGTAAAATATCAACTTCAAAATATTCTCAGTGAATACATTCATCATAATAACTTCAGTCCCTAACCATTTCATTAAATTTCAAAGATCTGAATCTTTCTTATTTAGTACAAGTACAAAACTTGTGTGTAAGCCAAGAATACAAACATATTTCGAAGATGCCTACTGACTGATAAGTAAACGAGTATATCAAGAACGCATAATTTAGTTTTTCTGTCAAAAATGTATTTTGTTTTCTTACATTCATATGAATATAAAACCTTCCTTAAATCCACAACTATAGTTAGTTAAGTTAACCACCATCGCATGTTTAACGATAAAAAACAAACAAACTTTATGTGGGAGATGAAACTAAGAGGGTTCTATTTTTGAATACCAAGTTCTTAAATATTATTGTTGTTGTTGTTTTATAAAGTAATCCTTCGTCAAGCTTATCTGTAAAACCCAGACACATATTTTCTTCACCACACAGCTGTTAGCTTAGTTTTTCTTTATACGAGTATATCTTGATTTCTTTTTCAAAATCTTTCTCTACTTTGAATATGATTTTCTCTGTTACTTCAGTTCTCGGTTGGGTTCTTCATACAAAAATATTGAAACATGCGTACTGAAGGTATAGGTACGTTGCGTGTGAGGAAAATTAAGAAGAACTTGGTTAAACAAAAATTAAAGGACAAAGTTGCATATTTTTTTCTTTTTTTGAAGGACCTTTGAGTGTACACATTTTAAGTGAAAAATCTCAATTTATAAGAAAAATAAAAACACATATCCAAAAGATTGAAGAAGACCAAATTTAAAAGGAATTCAAGAAAAATTCTGGTACTGCAAAAGCTCTTAAAGCTTTTTTTCTCTTTGTTGCCTAATTCCTCCTATCTCTTGATTTATTGTTGTACTTTTATCAAGAAATCAAGAGAAATACTCACTACTATTGGGGTACATGCAGTTTTAGGCTATTTTCGTGGAAGTTGTTCTCAATCCCAATCTCAATCAAATTAATCTAGGGAAAGGAAAAGGATAATGAATATTTAGCTTCCGTTTCCATTTTCACATGTTTCGTCCGTGCCTTTTTTTCTCTGTAAGAATAAAAGAAAAACAATATTAACATAGGTGCTTTATAACTATATATATACATACAAATAATTAGACACACGTTATATACTTAAGGGCAAGAGTTATGAGTTATTGGTTTATTGGTTTTTATTAGTTTCACAAACTTTTTTTCGTTGATTCCTAGGACGAGTTTGTTAAGGGATGCGAGTTATGTGTGAAGGATAGACGGTCAAATTAGGAACTCAACCAAACAAGAAAAAAAATCTCACAAATATGTTCTTATTAAGAAGATGTTGAATCCTGGAGCACACAGTACACAAAAATAATTAGTGAAGAATATCCTTGGGATTTAGAACCTTTTCTCTTTTGTATACAACATAGATAGGTAGGTAGGTAGGGAGCATCTATTATAGAATTGGGAAACTCCTGTGAAGGTAGACTTATAACGACTCTGAGCTCTTCGGAAAATCAGGAGGTAGAGAGTGGGAGGATACCGTTTGTATCATCATATTTTTGTTATTATAACGTTCTGACTATAAAATCCAACTGTGGCATTTACGTGACTGAATTATTGGCATTCGTTTTTTTTTTTCAAAAAACAAAACAAAAATGAAAGAAACTTGAATTCAGTTTGTTTTTGGTTTTTTGTTCGTTTTCAGAAGAAGAAAAATCTGTCTTCAAAAAAAGGATATATGGAGAGTATAGAGAGTTCTGTGTTTTATATCAACATGCATACATTCTATACATTTCGTGTTCTACATTTTGGAGAGGGTAGAAAATGCTTATTTTGCTAATAAAATATTGGTAATAAACGTGTAGGTAGAGGGATATTATGTACATATTCCTACTCGGTATATCTATTTTCGATTTTGTTTCCCTCGTTTCGAGTATAAAAATGAATTAAAGAAACGACATCTCGGTTGAAGGTACGAGTATCAGCACCATCACCTATAGACAAATATTGTAATGTAGGCATAGTATAGGAATTGTCCGCAGAACCAAATTGGTTATTTTTGGCTTTGAATACAAATTTTTTATTGGATGAATATAAAATTTATAAAAACAAACAACATGGAAAATATGTACATATATTTCTAGGTAGGTATATTTGTTGAAGGCTTATTTTAAAGGTCGCATCACATTTAGCTGTCATACCTATGTAATTTAAAAATTTACTTTTTTGTCGCATGCAGCAGTGTTTCATATAAATTGAAAACAATATTAGCAAATAAAGTCATATACATAGGTAGGAGGAATACAGTTTCAATAAGATGAAGAAGTTTACTATGGAGTTGTTCCTTCAAAGAAAAAAATATTGGCATCTGAAAAGTCCTATAGGATTTTAAACCATTCAAATTAAAATAAGTTGCCAATTATCTTAGATTTAGCATCTTTTCCATTTCTTATGCAACATGTGTCACATCTTTGTTTATTATTCAGATAAACGAAGAATTTTAACTGTTTGGTCGGTGGGTCGAATAGAAGTTATACATTTTTCCAGTTGCTTTTTTTCCAATATCCAAAAACTTCTATTTTATCTAGAAAAGGTGCAGTGTTTTCTATCACTTAAATCTGGACAAAACAGTTTTACCAGTGTAAGGTTTTTCGACCAACTTATAGTGTATAAAAGAAAGAACCTAATTCAACTTTAAAAACTATTTAATCAAGGCAAATCAACTATTTAATAAGGTGCCGCTTTGTCAGCATATCGTTCAATTCATCCACCACCCATGTTCCGGTCTTTTGAAAATTTCCCAAATGACGAAGAATACTTATACTTTATTACTCGGCATGCATTTTCTGCGATTGTGTATTGCCAACTTTAAAAGAGTTTGTAATCCAATATTTTCAACCTTCTTTGGCTGATTTTCAAGCTTTTGGTAGCACAGGTCAAAATTGTCGTCTTTGAACGAAAATAACCAATATCTACAAGTCATCGGTCGTTTCGGCTGAAGTATTGTCACTAAAGGCCTCCAGAAGTATTAAATGTGATTGGACAACCGATTTCTTCAAATTGAATCATAAAAGCGGATCTTCCAGCTTATGTTCTTTTCCTGGCACAAAGCTGGAAATGATAAGAAAGATAAAAGAGACTTTGTTAAGAGATTGCTGATAATGTGCAAATTTTATATCTCAATGCACGCACTATAAAGGTACACATAAGTAAATACTCAAAAGGTTTGCTAGGTCACATCTATTTTAGAGTAACACACGCTGGAGTAAACTTCATTCAATTGCACTGATTTCTGATGAATGTTTTCTTTTAGGTTCAGTTCGGGGATTTTTGCTTTAAACTTACTCTTGAGGTAGCCCCATAAAAAAAGAGCCTGGGATGCGACCCACACCGACAACTCCCCATCTCGTCTGTCGATTTGTCTTGCTTAAAGAAATGATCAGTAAATTCATTCTAAAAAATTAAAAAATAATCAAAAATATTTTGCATATGATGAAATAGTTCGATTTCAAAATCTATTTTTTAAATGAGATTTTTAGAAAAACACCAATTTTTAGTAGCATTTCTTATATAAACAAATACAAATGGGATGAATGAAATTAATATCAACAACCGAACATCAATTTTTACCAAATTTGCGTACTATTTTTGGTAAATTTTAATTTTTTATGAAAAAACTGACTGTTGGAAATTACTGAATGTCGAAAACAATATTTTCTGTGAGATAAAATAAATTTGAAGCCAATATTTTTAATTTTTGAAAAAAATATTTGAGTCGAAAATCAATTATTACGAACTTTTAGTAATGCCTTTTTAGGTTACTATTTTTTGTTAAAAAACTGTTAATTCAATTTTTCTCAAAATCGTATCGAATGTTGAAAACAATATTTTTTATAAGTGAAAATAAGTTACAAAGTATAATCTCAATTTTTGAAAAGATATTTGAGTCTAAATTCAATTTTTTTTTGTAATTTGATTTTTCTTAAAATTTTAACAGATATTGAAAACGTTGTTCTTCGTTGTATAAAATTGTTTTTGAGATAAAATCATTTCTTAGTCGTAAAATTTTCGAGGTGACACATTTTTTTTTTTGATTTATAAAAAATTCCTTAATATGATTTGTTTATCAAAAATATACTTGTTTGGTGTCACGTTACTATACATTATATACAATAGTATTCAAGTCTCTAGCGTTATTAGTTCGTGAGATATTTAGGGTTAACCAAAATTTGTAACTTTTTTTTAAACCGCCGACGCAATTTTCTTGAGAGCCCTTTCTTCATATTTGTGCCTTAATATCTTAATAACAAAATTTATTTGGTTGTTGAGATATGGACGACAAATGAAACGTTGCGAACGTACGAACGTACGTACACCCGCACGCACAGACATCTTTCCAAAAAACTTTTATTTCTACTCTAGGGACCTTGAAACGTCAAGAAATGCCAACATTTTCAATTCGACAAATCGTACCCATTACAATTAATTCCTATGGGAAGTTAAAAATCCATTGGGGTTAAGCCGGGGGGAGACCACGAAAAGCCCTGAAGGGAATGATAAGTTTTTGAGAGTAAGCTTCCTGAAGCAAATTCACATTATTCCGTTAGAACCACGTGCGCGATAAAAATGATGGATATACTTACAGGTTCGGCAAAAAGAAACCCGGTTTCATTCGTCGGTAGTAATAATTAATAGTAACAATTATTGACATTTGTCGCCTGGCCCCGATGGTTCTCTCCCAATGACAATGGCTTTTGATGTTCCAGTCGAGGGTTATGGGTTCTTAGAGGCCAGGAACGTAAGTTTTGTCTATTAACGTTTCCGTTTAAATGAAAATGAACCTTGTCGATCCAAAATATGGGGTTCACAGTACCAAAAAAGCCTGGTGTGAAACAAAATCACTTTATTTGAGTTCTTGTACGATTTGAATTTTTAATGGATGAAACTTTAAATCCTTTTTTAAAATTTCATTAATAATCGTTCTTGTAAGTCCCAGTGATCTGCCCCTTTCCGTATCGAAAGTCGTGGATTTTCATGTAAGCTCTCTTGAACCACTTCAATGTTCTTAGGGCTCTTTGAAGATCAACTGAGCCTGTCCGTGGAGTGCTCGGATATACTTTAGGAAAAAGGATATTTGAGAAGAACTTGTTGAACCTTAGTTTTGATTTGAAAGGGTCTTTCATTTTTATTTATTTGCTAGGAAATTGCAAAATCATAAGATTTTGAGTTCTGCAGAACATTTATCAACAATTTAATATTTTTCTTTGTACGAAAACTATTAATTCCATTTCCTCTATCAGCTATGCGTTGGTTGTTTTTATCAGATGCTAAAAAGCACTAAAAACCATTACTGTATAGTAATCCCATATAAGAGTTTTCGAAAAGTAAATTGCACATTTTTAAAACCATCCATATTTGAGCCGACTAAATCTCTTATTACAGCAACATACATATATACGACTAAATACAAAAGTTTAAAAAATGGCTTGCTAAACGAACGCAGAGGTTGGTATAAACTATTAGTACTATCAGCAAATCTAACCTTAAGCTTTTTTTTTGTTGATGGATATTTTGTTAAATAAATCCAAAAAAGTGGAAATTTGTCAAAGCTAAAACACAGAACAAAAAAAAAAACAAAAAAAAAAAACAATTCCATTAAAGCAAACCACTTTGGAGGCTCTTTCTCTATCTATAGCAGATATACCGTTAATGCACTTAGTTTTCCAATTTCATAGAATTTTAGGCATCCATGGTGCGCAACCGAGAAGACCAACTATTGCGAATATATAGAAGGATTATTTTAGATACACTATATCTCCATCTGTAGGTACATGTATAGGGTTTTGAAAATTGAAAACAGACCATGTCCGGGTTTTTATAGGGATTATTTACTTGCATCCAGGAACGATGCGATGGTGGCGTTTCGTAAATGTAATTAAGCTTTCAAAACCTTAATTTAAGTATAATAAAGACTAAAAGTGAAATTACTACAATTTTTCATTTTATAAAAGAAGAGAGAAGCTTTTGTGAGTGAAACTTATCGCAATCAATTTTTCAATTACATTTGTTTATAGTTAAATAAAATATATTTTTAAATTTTATTTTGATGGATTTCTAAAATTTAATAAATATGCAATTGTGCATTTAATTTTTCTAATCAAGAAAATACTTTTAATTCTTTTCAGGTTTGCAATTAAACTTAATTCATGTGGATATAGAAAAAAATAAACGATGTTTTAAAAAATAAAATTTAGTGTTTTGTATAGTGCGTATATATATAAATTTAATTGTTACTTTTCCATGTATGAATTCAAAGAATTTGACCTTAGATAACTTAAATTAAAAAAAAACTAAATATATTAAAGTGTTTTATATGTTGTAAAATAATTAATTATTGTGAACTAATAAATACATCAAAATAAATTCAAAAATAGAAGTTCCAAAGCACTAAATGGGATTATTTTATCAGAGGTAAGTCAAGACATTGGAAACTAAAAATTAACATTTATTAAAATTTCTTGATTAAATAAAATGTTTTCTATATTATTTATATAAAAGTTTTACTTTGAAAATTATGTAAATTTAAATATTAAAAGTTGATCTTTTTGTTGAACATCTCGCGAATGTGTTTAAACCATTCCCAGGAAAACACAGATCCTTTACAGTTTGTTGTCATAGGAATCACGAATGTAACATTTTAACATTCCCTTTGTCATTTTCAAAGAAGTAAAAAGCATGTGTCAACATAACCATTAACCAGAAGAGTGACATCTTACAGATCAATATCTCCTATGAAAATCATGACAAAAGTTATCAAAAAAATACTACTGAGAAGGCTCTTCAAAATAATTGAAAAGGATATTTGAAAAAAAAAACAAGTTTGCTTAACTATATTTTTATATATTGATTTCTCATACCACAAGGATGTGTTCTAGGACCAACATTGTATTTTTTATATTCAAGGGATATTTTAGTGGATATTAACGCTATAATGGCCATCTTAGCTGATAATATCATTTCACTTGTCAATCTTTCATAGATTGGTTCTGATTAACTGGTGGTTCTAGTACGGTAAGCAAAAAAACCTAAGTAAATTGTTCCTAGAGCAAAAATATATGCGTAAGCTAGTCACATACTTTTATCAAATTTTTGAAATAAACATTTTAAGCTGAATTTATAATTTTTAATTCTAAGAACCGCCACAAAATTTACTACCTTGAGAAAAAATAAAGGTATTGACTTCACACATATTTCATTGTAAACAACATATTGTTGTCAACTTTTATTAAAAAAATTAATAAATTAGACAGTCCAACGCACTTTTTTTTAAATTTATTTTTATTAATTCAATCTTAAACCTATCTTAAAACTAGCCTAATAAACCATAACTTACAACTAAATTATTGTTTAAATACCCACTATCAAGTGCCGATTGAAACCACCAAAACTGGTTCTCCTGCTTCACTCTATCAGTTAGGTCCCGTTTGGACACAGCCCTACTGCACCGAAGGAGCTCTGCTCCGTCTTGTGCCATGACGTCCCGGTTGTACAGGAGTCACCTATCCACGCTTCGTCGTCTGACGTATCAGACCGCATCTATATAAAAAGAGGAATGCCTCTGGTGGAATGAAGCCGCTCAAGCGTGCACTCTCAAAATACTCGTCGTTCAGATAGAACGGCCCGAAAATTAAATTGTTGGTCGAAGACATAGCTCTTGCAATGTGACCTCGAACGAGTTTTATCACGAAGTTGTCAATTCTGTTGATTCGAGCCCCGTTATGTAGGAGCTCGTTGGAACAGTAATGCACGGCTGTTCGATATAAGTCAGTACAGCTTCGTAAACACTGCCGCTCGAACACCCGAAACTTCTCCATCTGGGAACTGGCAACGTTGAACCACACAGGACAACCATAAACGATCATCGGCCGTATGAGGGCCATATAGAAAGGCAATTAGCTTCACTCTGGGGTCAAGCCGACTGCTAAATAACAGCCGTTTCGTCAGAGCGAAGGCTTCTCTCTAACTGGTCAGAGCACCATTTATATGTCTGTCGAAATATAAATACTGATCTAACCAGATATCGAGGTACTTCGCTCGCTAATGGCTGCCCGTGAAAATCAACGATAACCATCTTGCACCAATTCCTTCACGTATCCCTCGTGGCCCTAACGGAATCCGGAACAGAATTGTCTTAGACTTCTCGACTTCCAGTCGTCGCAACATCACAGTCCAACGCACTAACTTATCAGGGTTTTAAGATATTAGTTTTTAGCTTTCCAAAAAAAAAACAGGTATAGACTATTGAGTCTATCTAAATTACTATAATTATTTGTTTTCCAATAATAATCGTGATAATTTTTTAAAACTATAAATCCTATCTTTATTGTCATTAAAAATATGTATGGTATGTGTTGCAAACAGTTTTCACAAAAATCTTAAAAAACACCGAACAATTTATGCTAAAACCGATTTTAACACAAAAATGCAAAACGGTTTGAAATAAATGTTTGTATTTGTAATCTTTTTTTTCTAAACAAGGTTACAACATAAGTTTTTGAAATATTTTATTTATAAATATATTAATAATCTTAAAACCGGGTATTATTTAACTTTGAGCTGAAATTACCACTAAAAATCAATCCCAAAAAGTATTTTTCAAAACCTTCATATTGAGTCAAATAGAGACTCATAATTAGTTAGGTTTATGAATTATACTAATTTTAAACATTTATTAATCATACAATAATAATTCAATTATTTCAAATAAAAAGATATAAAAATGAATCACTAGTTTATTTAATAAATCCAAAAAGTACTTTGAATTCATTTCCGCTGTCCACACTGGATTAATGACACAATAAGGACTAACATTAAAAATATGCATTTTATTCAACTAATTCTACTTGAAGCTTTAGAAAACTTTTTTAACCTAATTTCTAAAACTATTTTTGATGAGAAATAAGTCCGTTTGCATTAGAAACAACAACAATCCATTTAATACTAATTAAACACGAACACTCATCAATCATGCATTTCATTTTGGAACAACGGCCATTGCGATTCCGTCCGACGACGATGATGACGATGACGACTACGACATAGCCGACACGTTCAATTTCCTGGAAAAGCTAGATAAAATCCAAGTAAATAGAAATCAGTGTTATGTTGTGAAAATCTACCCCCTGTTCTGGTCCGTTGCGTTGCGTCACCAAGAGTGACTACATTTCAGTGAATAAGTGAGAGCGTGAGTTATTCGAATTCGAAATAAAAATCATGCTAACAAAAGTAGCAGCTTAACAAAAGTGTCATTCATACGAGTAACTGATATGGGATTCCAATTCCAACAAGTCTACTGACGATGAAACTCCTTTCCTTTTTATACGTCCGTGTCCGTCGCTTGTAGAACGTAACACCGACAACGATGATGACTACGATGATGATGATGAGAATGATGGGAAATGATGCTTCACTTTTAATGTCAAACCCTCTTCAGAATAAAGACATCCTCATCATCATATCTAGTCGTCGTCGTAGTCGTTGTAGTCTTCGTCGTCACCGTGAGTCCGTCAGTCTTTTAAGTTGAACGACAAAGCAAATGGTTCGCTCGTATGATACCATATCCATCCATATACGAATAAGAAAGACCAATCGATTTTGAATCTAAATTTGCTACTATAATTTTTATCTGGTGTTCTTGTGTTGTTGTTGCAAAATCAAAGATTTGCCCTCAAATTCATTGGAAAGAGATTTAATAATATTTTCTGGGGAAACATTTTCGTTTGACATTTCAAAATTTGATATGATATGACCAGACCATTGGACAGCTTGAAATATTTATTCTGCCATCAGTTTATGTTGGAAACTGAGAGATATTCCACAAATGGACTTTTATTTTGTGGAGAAATTTGATGCGTATGTCCTTAATAATACAAAAACAACAAAAAATAAGAAACACATCTATGTGTTTGTGTATATAGTTTGTATAAAAAAGAAATTAAGTGGACATGGCAGAGAATTCAATCAAAGGCAAAAGTGGATCAAATATAAAGGTCCTTTTTTGTATAATATAATGTATTAGACATATAAATATATGAAATAGGTAAAGGACAAGGATAAAAGTTTTTACTGTCAATAAGAATCTATTTCTATTATAAATAATTTGCCAGCAATTACCCTATGGCAAGCTATAGGAATATCGACCTAGTAAGAAATCAAATCAATGTTTCAACTTAAAATGATTCGTATCTACCTTAGTCTTAGCAGCTGTCAAGGATATGTGAATTGGAATGACGTATCCTAAAAAGGGGGTACGAATACAAAACATACATGCAATGAAAATTACCACAATTAAAGAAATAATTTGCGTATATTTCAATTATTAGTTCATATTGCATTGTCAAATATCAATTGATGATAAATATTGACATTTTTCGTTTATTAAGAACTTCAGAAGATTTGTATGAATAATTACACATTATCCTATTATTTCCAACAACCCAAAATTCTCAATTATTAATAAACCAATAGTAAGTTATTGTAATTGATCCGATTTGTCGAAGGGAAAATTTTGAAATATCTTGACCTTTTAAGGTCTCTAACTAAAGGTTTTTAGAAAGCTATTCATGTAACGTGTGTGGTATATGTTCCATATTACCTATGCAGAACTGACTTTTACAAAAACAAAATTAGGAAAAAAATACGTTGCCCTTAACATCAACTAAATTTTGTATTTCTAACAATCGAAATAATATTACCTTTAAAATGTTATGCGTAAAAGAGTAACTTTTTTGATAACTGGTAAAATAAAAAAATCGAATTACAAACTTATTGTATCTTAAGAAAAATATTACTTTTAACATTTAGTTCATATTTAATAAAAATCCAATTGAAAAACAGCAAAATCTAGTAAATGTAATTTTTGACTGAGAAAAAAGAAAGAAGTTCTCTTTAATCTTTTTTATATTATACAAAATAGTTTTAATTAATTTTTCTAATAATTTTGGAAAATTCCTATCGACACAATACAATTAAAATCTAAAATGAAATGGTACTGAAAATTCAATTTTCAGTTCAATATCTTGACAAAAAAAATATACTGACTTTAAAGTTATTTAATCAAATATAATATTGTTGTTTTTATTTTGTAACATTTTCAGCCAATTTTTTGACAAAGTTCTTAAATGAAATAAAAACTCGATCTATTAATTTTCGGTTAATCTTTGGAACTTCCTTTTAAAAATATTTAGATCTCGAGCATTTCTTAACATTTGATTATATCTGTAGATCTCGGTTTAAAGTCATTTTTGACTTCTAGGAATTTTAGAACTTGGTTAGATGGACTGATGGAATCTAAAAATTAAACCTTTTGAAAGAAAAGGAACATTGCTAAGCCCAGATCTAATATCCTAGACCCCCAAAATTTGAAAGTCTTATAAAACGAAGTTCTATCTCAAACCGAAATCTAAATCAGAGTTCCAATGCTTTAGAACTTATTGAATAAATGAGTAAGAACTCAATCGATTTCTAATATATTTATCAATGAACCAAGTTTTAGAATTTAGAACTTTTTAAAGAAATTGGCCTTTAAATATAGTTTTTCTAACAAAAATCAAAGGTTTACCCAAAATACTACAATATTGACAGAAAACAGATAAAACTTATATTTTTGCTTCAACATTCTTTTAATTTCCTCAATGAAAAAAATACTATTTACAAATTGTTGGTGAACACCAATGGGAGTAATCAATATGCATCCTATCCTGGTAACTTTTTAAAATTAATATTAACTGTCCAGGTAAATGTCAAACATTTAAATTTGTCAACTATCAATTGATATTTTATATTATGAGCTTAATACATTTCTTAAGAACATTTTAGAACTGGAATTATTTTAAACTAGAAAAGGTTGTCAAATCTCACAATTCTGTCAGACTAATGAGTGGTCTAAAAAAACCTAATAATAAGCGTACAATACCATTTAAATACATTACATTTAAATGAAAATTTGTCTGTAAACATTTTGACCAAAAGTCTTACCATTCTACTTACCATAGCATAGAAAATGTATTAATTTTACTACATCACAAAACGAAAATGTCAGATTCTTTAAAGAACGACATCTGACAAAAGTCGTCTGACAATGACGTTTCTTTCATGATTTTCGTACAAAATTTTAAGTTTTTAACTGACAATTCTGATCTTCAAGAAGTACAAGAGAATTTTCAACAATCCAAAATTGTCAATTAATGATCATTCCATAGGAAGTTATTGTAATCGGTTCGATGTGTCGAAATTTGACGTTTTAGAGTATCTAGAATCTAGATGAAAGGTTCTAAGAGATATGTTTGGGAGTGCGATGGGGGATGTTGGTCATATGGTTCATGACTCCATGGAATAAGAATTTAGAAAAAACTTTAGTAATGCCTTCAGTTATGTTCATAAGATCTTTTCTGAGAGAAAGAGCAAATATTCAAAAAAGATCACATTTCCTGGCAAAATTTCTCATTTTCTTGGTTCCTGCATCTATATGTTTGAAGCGTTCTTCAAATATATTATTTTTGAAAAAAGCTACGTTTTAGCAATTTCTAACATTTCTGCATCTTGAATTGCTTTCATATGTAGGAAGTCGTCCAAATTAAATAGTTATACCATATCTTGCTGTACAACAGAGTTCTAAAATAATCTAATAACTAAAGCTGTCACTTTCGCCCATAAAATATGTAAATGTAACGTTTAGATGCACAACATGTTATTTAAATTTTATCAGCCTCCTCTAGAGAACTTAAAAAAAAAAACATTTTACAAGGTGCTCAAAAACCATTCTTTATGTTAAGTGTGTGAACCAACGTGATCCAACCTTTTGTCCAATCGTTTGTTATCAACCTAATAAATTTTGTTTTACAGATAATAACACCAAAAGACGCAGAATTTAAAAAAGCCCCACCTAATGTTGCTAAACAATAATTTTCGACGCTTATATCTTGGCAACACTTGAAAAATGATTGGTTTTCAAAAAATATATATCGTTAACTAAGCACAGATGTTGAAGTTAAACTTATTTTAACTAAGGCAAAATATTGCTGCTTACATTTATTAAATATTTTTGAAAAATTCAATTTTTATAAAACACGGAAATCTATAAAATAAAATCAAGCAAAACAGGCAAAAAACGATTTCCAACTAAAGTATCTAAGAACAAAGAAAGACTTTTTTTTTCAAACTTTACTCATCTTATACAACATGGTGTAGTAAATATTTTGTTAGAATTTAAGAAAAGTTCTTATACTGAAAATTAAAAACCTACAACATAAAACTGAAAAACTTAAGGTTGAAAGTATTCTTTCAATTTTCTAAAATGTAAAGATTGTTTTTTAGCAAGCAGTACTCAGAGAAAAAAGGCAGGCCAAAATCAAGTACGAGTTAGCTTAGTTTTAGATTTTTGTATTCTTATTTTATTATTCCAAATCCTCCGTTTTCACCACCTTTTAAGACCTGAATTGAATTTCCAAAGCTTTTAAGCGAAAACGTTGACCTCAGCTGTTTTTTAGTTTTATGAAATGCAATCAATAATCATTTCCAAAATTTAATCATTTATGTTTTTTATACAAACTTTTGCAGACGGTTGTCAAATCTGACAATTCTGTGAGACTAATGAGTGGTCTAAAAATAGCTTATAATAAGCGTACAATACCATTTAAATACATTACATTTGAATGAAAATTTGTCTGTAAACATTTTGACCAAAAGTCTTACCTTTCTACTTACCATAGCATAGAAAATGTATTAATTTTACTACATCACAAAACGAAAATGTCAGATTCTTTAAAGAACGACATCTGACAAAAGTCGTCTGACAATGACGTTTCTTTCATGATTTTCGTACAAAATTGAATTGAAATTGAAATTAAACCAATAATAGATTAAGATGGACAAACTTATTTTAGAATTAATAGTACTTAATGATTTTTTTGAAATAAATAAAAATAAATTAAAATTATGAACGTTTTTTTTTTTCATTTTGGTATCTTGGGATAGAAAGGAAGAGGGTTCTGAAGGTAAGACTAGTTAATCTTAAATCAAGATTAAATGAGGTTAAATAAAACCGAAATATACTTAAATACAAGAAGTTTATGTATTAAGTTAAGTTCATTTAGAAATGTGTGATTTTAAAATAAGAGTAAGAATTTTTAGTCGAATGAAACAAGAATTTGAGGCTTATAAAAAACAGAATCAGAACAAGATTATTCGGTGTCAATTAAGTATTTTCGAGATTACTGTACTTTCGTCACCGGGTCGGCTTGTTTTGCAACCAATATTCTTGATTTTAGTTAGTTTTTTTCTCTGTGTGCTATTTAAAAATGTTGGGTGTTATTAATGTGAATCGCACCCTAGCACCTTTTTAAAGACAATATCAATTGGCCAGTTAAATGTTAAACATTATCAACTATTAACAAATAGTCGATTCACTTAACAGAGGTGAGTATAAATGGATTTCTTGACAACAATTTAAGGAACAGGACTTCTTTAAACTACAGAATATTGTTAAATCTTACAATATTGTCAGATTAATTACTGGCCCAACGATAGCTATCAAGAAGCTAACAATACCTCTTAAATACAAATTTTGCTTTTTAACACGGTAGACATTTTTTAATCAAAAGTCTTAAAACTGTACAGATGCTTAAAATAAAAGATTAATTAAGTACATATGACCACAAGGACCACAGATTTATCAAAGAACGATATAATAAGTTTTTCTGACAAATCTGGTATTCGTCTGTACTGATCTTCAAGAAGTACAAGCAAATTAAAAATGTACTGTTCAAAAATTTTCCATAAAACCACTTTCAAAAATGTCAATACACTGCTGAATAAATTACTTAACTCATTCGAAAGCAGTCTTTTTATTGTAATTATGTTTTTGTTGAAGTCTTTAGATATATAACTATCGATTATTTGTGTGTTCTTAGACTGTATCGAATTGTGTAGGTTAGTTAAGTTTCTAAACCGCATTTTACTTTCGGCTTCCTAACAAAGTAAGTGCTTCCAAACAAACATTTTCTCCTAATTTCCCTTTTTTCCAAGGACCAACCAACATTCTCCATAATTTAACTTTTTTGTTTTGAAAATTATGCGCTGCCAAAAATATTTCAAATGGAATTCAGATTCATCCTATGAACCGTTAAAATACTTAGCAGACCCAGAAAAATTATTACGCTCGCATATAGTTATTCCCAGTCCGAGGATATACCTTTATTAAGAATGTATTACGTATGATATTATGTATGGGAACCAACAGGAACAGGAGTACAAATACTGTATAGCAACAAGTGTGTAAAACCTGTGCGATATGTTGTGCAGGGAAATTTAATATTCTCCCTTTGACTATGCCAACCAAAAAACGGAAGTATACACATAACAGAACTCAAACAACCACTTAGAGCCATTTGGAGGACATTAAATTGGTAATGAACGAACATAAAAAGGGGTGGGTGAGGCGTAAAAACATAGCAAGGAAACAGGAGCATAAATAATTTCCAAACTCTGTAAAACAAGTATGTATAGGTATATACTATGTGTATAGGAGCAATAGATATGAATATGTACATTGTACATTGTATATGGATGTGATACCAGAAGTACATAAATTCCAAAAATGAATGGGATAAGATTTCATTTTATTCCTCGAAAAAGCAAACATAAATGCAAATAACTTGGTGAATGAAATGGAGATGCAAAGTGAGTTTAGAAAAATGTTTCATAATTTTTGTCTCTCAGTCAGTCATCAGATAAAATTATAAAGAGCTACAAGGATTTCTTTTTTGGGTTTGTTTTGTTTTGTTTTTGTTGCAAATGAAAATGACACGTTTTGGTATGTACTGTAGAAGCTGTGTAGTGTACATAATGTCCTTTATGCTCAGTAGCATCACCCAGAAATGTTGTCTGCGAAAAATCAGGGAATAGCTAGAAGCTATATGAAGCTTGGGAACTAAATTATATCTGCATATATTTATCATGAAATTAATTTCAATTTTACTTTTTCCTTTTAATAAATTATATTAGATGCTTTGGGTGGAAAAGGATACACTGAAAAAACATACACAACGTTACTTGAATCGATTTTAAACGGGTTTGCTAATTTAAAACTCAACATAACTGAAGATGGAGTCAGAAACACTAAGTTTTTATTTTGGTATTTTGTTTTCTAATACTTTACTCATGTCCTTGGTTTATCCTTAAAAAAGGTATTTTTTAGAAAATTATTATTTTCAAAACTTATTTCCGGTTCTACGTCGGTTGGATTATTTGGAAAACAAAGTTTTTTGCCAATTTGCATTCGTACAATTTTTTCTTTTAACAAAGTAACTTACAAGAAGTAATTTCGTCTAATACGAAAGTCTTCAGCACTCATAATGTATCTCTAGACTTTTAACGATTCTAGGCAATGATTTGCAACTTTAAACCAAGGCAACCAAACGAGTTTGAGCGTCTCAATAATGGTTTTGAAAAATGTCCTTATTAAACATTGTTTGATTGAATCTTAAACTAAAAAAGAGTTCTTATTTCGAAGCAGTATTTTTAACTTCCCATAGTTATTGCATTAGGTCCGATTTGTCAAATTTGACATATCTCACGGACCAATGACGCTCAAACTTGAATTAATTTTTATATTATAAATTTCAACGTGATACCGAACATGTATATTTTTGAAAAAAAAATATTTTTTTTTATAATTAAAAAACTGAGAAAAAATATTTATCACCTCAAAAATTGTACGAACAAAAAATGTTTTAATTATTTTATCTCCAAAACAATTTTGTCCAACGAAAAATAACTTTTTTAACATCTGGTAAAATTTTGAGAAAAATCAAAGTGACAGTTTTGTTTATTCAAAATAAAAGCTCAAAAAAACATTACTTAAAGTTAGTGAAAATTGATTTTGGACTCTAATATCTTTTTAAAAATTAAAAATATTGGATTCAAACCAATTGTATTTTATAAGAAACATTGTTTTCAATATTCAATTAAATTTTGACAAAAATCGAATTGACAGTTTTCTTAAATAAATAAAACTTAAAAAAAATACTAAAACTTGGTAAAAATTTACTTTCGACTCAAATATCTTTTCAAAAATTAAAAAAAATTGCTGCAAACTTATTTCATCTCACAGAAAATATTGTTTTCAACATTCAGTAATTTTTTATAAGAATCCAACAGTCCTTTTTTTCATAAAAAAAAATCCTACAAAAAATAGTACTAAAATGTTGTAAATTTTGATGTTCGGTTCTCGATATCTCGTGAACAATAAAAGATATTGACTTCACATTAATTTTTCATTCAATTTGTTTTTTTTTTTTATATAAGAAATAAAATCTTAAATTACTTTCACAATTTGAAAAAAAAAAAAATTGAAATCAAATATTTAATAAGTTTTTGAAGAAAGATATTTGATGTTGTAAATTTTGAAAATGTTATGTAGGCATTGCTTATTCTTGTAGTGGTGGTAGTTTTACTCTGATTCTATCGTTCCTCAGCTAGCTGATCACTTCGCGTGACTGCATCTGCGGAATTGGATACCCTACTCTACCTAACACCTCAAAGCTTCATCGCAGTGGGTTAACAAAAACATTAGCCACTCCGTAGTTATTCATTTTTTAGAATCAATTTTGAAGCACAAAGACTACATTCCTGAACTGCGATTCGACACAAACTTACAGATTTCTATATCTTCCAGATGTTTCTGGGAGGATAGGAAATTCCTGGAAGACGAGTCAATCCAGTTTTAAACCGATGGTTCAGAAAGAAATGAAGGGGTTATTGGAGTAGGTTCGGGCAAACATTTTTGGGCGATAAAAGAAGTCTTGTCCAGGCTTAAGGCAAATGTAATATCAATATCTGTTATGTGTATTTTCTCAGATAATCAGGCCGCTATTAATTTTCTGGATTCTGTCTCTACAAACTCAATAACAGTTCATCACTGTCGATCATCTCTAATGGAAATTGCATATAGCAATTTAAAATTCCTTTGCTGGGTGCCAGGCTTAGAGACATTCTAGGAAATTGTAAGTCAGATGAACTCGACAGAACTAGTCAATCTATTGCTAATGAAGCAGAAGAACGCTATGAAGAAGTCAAACATCAGGTGAAATAAAGCGCTCAAGGTCCCTGCTCTCTCAAAGAAGTTTGCATATAAGCTTAAAATCGGTGTTTTAATCGGGCACTGTCTCATAGGAATAACAATTAATCCTTTTGAATTTTTTTTATAACCACAAAATTCTTCAATTTTAAAAATATGGGTAAATGTAATACTCACCATATATTAAAAATATTATGCTCCAAGTTTTACTCATTTTGTTGAAAAAAAATTCATAGATTTTAAGACGTTAAAGCTCTTTTGTTCCCATGCAACGTTTTAAGTGGACAAAAATGATAAGTATGAATAGATGGCCATTGCTTCGGATATGTCAAAAGCTTTCCATATCCGTATTTAATGTCATTATCTATAAGTCTGCCTCACTCCTTTATCCTAATAGATAAGGATGTAGTTAAAAGATGACTTCAAACACGAAATACCAATACGAAAAGTTTTCACATTATTCCAAACATTCTCGCCCGAATAAGTTTCCAAACAGAACATTAAAAAAGGCACCAGCAATTACGTGATTTCAAAGCTATAAACATTTCTAATTTAATTTATTGTTAAAACCGAAAACTGAAGGAAAAAAAAACAAAAGGTCAGAAATACGGAAACATCCCTGCAGATTTATTAAACCATAAATAAAACGCTAACAGCGACACAAAAAGTAAATTAAGAGCTTTTTATTTTCTTCTTAAATTTCCGGTAGAAAAACAAAAACCGAGTTTGAATTGCAACGTGTAAACTTTGAAACCACAATCCAAATATATGTTACATCTCTTTATCTAAAAAAAGAGAATAAAATCAAATTACCTACCTCCATTCAGAAATGGTTGTATCCACCAATTCAATGAGTGGCTAACCACATCCTGTGCAATCCTGCGGAACCTTAAAAGAAATCACTCCAAAGGGAGGCATTTCCTTTTTCGCATTACACATTTATTCCTTGTTTGGTCTGGTGCTGGATGAATTTCTCCTCAATGATCAACAATACACCGCAAAAAAAAATATATTTATATAAAAACAATCTGTTGGATTAAAGAAAAGAGGTAAGAGGTTACATAAGATTAACCCCAAGTCGTAGAAGGAGCTGGAACCTTCAAAACCATGCGACAAGGAAAGGCTAGAAAAAGAAAAATAAACGGTTGCGATAATTTAAACTTCGGTTTAGCTACGCTGGACTTATTGAGAAGAATAAATTATCTTCTTACAGCAGAGCCTCTGCGCTGCTGCTGCTGTCTCCACAATCAGCCGATGGGCATTTTTATCCGCTTCAGTCGTTCTTCACTTTATATGGGTTAGGTAAACCGTAATGTTATCCTCTTTCTCGTCCTTACACACAAAAACCCTAAACGCGCGAAGCCAAGTGGGTCCTTAAAAATTCTTTTTTCCGCGCAAAAAAATTAGGTATCTTCCCGCTCGAGGCGATCTGAAACCCAAAAAATAAAACAAATATCGTTTCGATATTGATTTTGGCAGCTATATGAACTTGTTTCGGGTGCAAGGTGTTCAAATCGAGTGCTTCCTTTTATTATTCCTTGCCAAATTCCATTACCTGATGGGCTTGCCAACAAAAATGAAACAAATCCAAATGATTGTTTTTCCGTTTCCGTTTTCATTTTGTTTGTATTTGTATTTATATCTTGGCAACTTTGCTGAAGCATGAGGATTTTTGGGTTAACAAAAGGAAACAAATTTAAAATGTTCTTATATGAAAATACATCATTTTGGTGTCCATTTGTATAAATCTCAACTTTGTTTGCTACAAAAAGGCATTTGAATGGACGCATTAAGTCATCTTAGTCGGATCATTGAAATCTTTGAGATTGTTTTGATTAATTCGAAACGAAAAAGTTTTGTGCCATAAATAAAGGACAAAATAAGGACCTGACTTTGACTTTGAGCTTTAAATTCAAATTCAAAGGAAATATTTTTGTTTTTTACATTTTGAATATAGACTTCCAAATGATATTAAACTTTAAAGAAATTGTAAAATAAGACTTTATGATTAATATAAGCAAACTTTAGGTCTAAAAAAAGGGATTTTTTTTCAATGGTGGGTGGGAAAGTTTGAAGTAGTTTAAGCAAGATTATCCTGCAACCCACACACATTCTTTAAAACCATTTTGAATAAGAGTTGAAGTAAGGACTTTCAGAATCACATAATGTTATGGCTATAAATAGACAAGCTCAAAGTGAAGGCTAAAAACCATATAATGGCAACATTTTTCATCTCCTACATTATGGTAATGTCAGTTTAACGTCGCATTTATAAAACTATTCTTTTTTCAACACCGCATAACAAAAAATGTGTTGAAGCAGGAGAAAAGAATTGCAGCAATGATTCTCAGAAATGTCAGCCTTTTTTTAAACTTTTGAAAGTTTTGCTTATGTTATATAGGATGGATAGAATGTTATATGGGATAAGATTTAATGTAGATTTTGAAACACGTTTAAAACAAATTAAGTTTCTTTTTCTAGTAGAAGTGGTAGTAGCAGATAATTTGTATTTCCACAATTTATTTAATTATATACAAACTATTTTGCTGGTTTTAAAATTGATTTGACAATAACTAATTATTAGTTAAAAAAGCCTCGTGACATCGTTACATATTTGAAAAAAAATTTATTATTTACTATCGGTATGTTTAAAAAATTTAAGCAATCTAGAAACTGGGTTTAGGTTAAATGATGGCTTTCGAGAAATTTCTTCCTGTAACCCCTGAATGGCCTGAATATGAGACAAACTCCAACAAAGTGGTATGTATTCCTGGTTGCATCAAAGTTACACATCGTACATAATCCAATGGTGTCATTTTGGAAGGCCCTTGCCATCAAATTAAGCAACCCTCTGCGTGCTTTGATAATGAGAATTATCATTTCTTGTGGATTCGAATCTAAAAAGTAATTGGGGTCCTCTGTTTAGGATAAGTTGCAGCTCTCATTATTGAATTGTGACAGCTTCGCGTTGCTAGTTAATATACTCCAATGTTTTTCTCTCAGCGTTGTTAGTGGACCAGCAATATATAAAGTGTTCATTTTACTCTTCTAAAAATATCACCCTCCATTCGTTGACAAAGTAGATGTCCTAACGAATAAAAATTTCCGAAAGGATTTTAGGAAGTTTATCATTCGGTAGCTTCAAGACTCTGGATATAAATAAAAAAAATGCAGTTTAAGGGTTGTCAGGAATGATTTTGAAAGTCTCGTTTTTAAGTGTAATATATGAATAATTTTGTGAGTTAGTAGGAAGAAGAAAACATCTTTTCGGAAAAACAAACTTTGCATCGTTTCAACTTGGTCATACTCCTTTTAGCCCCACACTTGTGTGCACAGTACAAGAATATTAATCTTGAAAACGTATCATGGATTTTGAATTTAGCCTAGTTTAAGATGTTTTTTTTTATAGGAATTAAAATAAGACTAGATAAACAAATTGCATAATAATTTTCCAAAGTACCATTCTCCAATCTCTCTGAGTTTTTCAAAAATAGTAATAGTTTTGTTTTTACGTTATGTGAAGTTTTGAAACTAACTTACTTACTTAAGGTGGTGCTACAGCCCTGTGTGAACTAGGGCCTCACTCAACAAACTTCTCCATCTAGCTCGGTTTTTTAGCTAAATATCCCTTCAATTGCTTTCTTAGGCCAAAGAGACATCGGTTTGCAAGAGTTATTCTTCGTTTGATCTTAGCGCTGGTGTTGTTTTCTGTGTTTACAGGGGAGCCTAGGTAGACGGAGTCCTTGACTACCTCAAAATTACTTCTGTTGATGGTGACGTTTTGACTAAGACGTCGTTGTTATAGGTGCTTTCTTGACAACAGCAACAGTTAGACCCATTTTTGCCGCCTATGCCTCAATGCGCACAAAAGCCCCATTGACATCACGCTGAGTTTTTCCGATTATGTCAATGTCATCAGCATATGCTAGTAATGTTGACGTGGGAGCCTTGCACTATTCTTTCAAGTATGATGTTAAAAAAATTGCTTGACAGCGCATCTCCTTGTCTAAAACCTTTTTGACATCGAAAGGTTCTGTTAAGTTGTTTCCAATCATTATGGAGCAGCGTAAATTCTCCATGGTCATCCTGCACAAACGGAGGAGTTTAAAACACTTCGTTCTAAATCCAACTCATATTGCACTTGTATTATCAGATTTAAAAACACTCGTTTTCAACATTCAAAATCTAAAAGCTTCATGTGATAACTTTGCTAAGACGACAAATTTAGTATAAGAACAAACAATTAACAAACAATCGTTATTCATGAATTTGGAGTTGTTATAGGTGGCCCATTTATATGCAGGGTCAAAAGATCGAAATTGAAATTCGTATGTGAAATTTGGAAGACTTTTGGAGTTTAATTTTGACAATATAGCGAACTATAAAAATTGTTATTTTTCAAACCAAGAA
This sequence comes from Eupeodes corollae, assembly GCF_945859685.1. NCBI lineage: Eukaryota > Metazoa > Arthropoda > Insecta > Diptera > Syrphidae > Eupeodes > Eupeodes corollae. The sequence continues at coordinate 1,965,893 of NC_079149.1, read as the reverse complement.
TTAAGCTTTCTACATTATTGTTTTTAATGATGATTTAAAAAGTATTTAACTTGTCGTTTTCTTATTGCTTTTGTAATTTCTGTGTAAAAATGTCAGATTTTTCATGGCAAATTGTAAATGAAATGAAATAATTGTTTACGAAATCTCTTAATATAAACTTAACTTTTTTAAAATAAAATAATAAAAAATATTCAGCCATTGAGATTCAAAATAATTTTGTGACTGTTTTTCCACCCCAAATAAAAAGAAATTACTTTTGTAAATTTCCCACTTTTTGCAAAAAGTGGCCGTTGTATCTTAAATCACGCGAATAAAAACGACATTACAGAAGAAAAGCATTAAACACCATATAGCAACTAATGTGTGAATCGTTCCTAGATTTGTGCGTTCCAATATTAATTCAAAATAAACTTAAATAAAAGAACGCACTTTAAATGCGTTGCACTCTGCAAACAAAGCCTTCAAAACTCTTTGAGTTATCCGATTATCCGAGGTACAACCTAAGAAATTCAATTTTTCTCCGATCGAGTATCAATACTCTAAAAAATCTCAATTTTGTATCCGCAGCCAGATTTAAGTTTAAGTTTTATCCGCATTTGCGTGTTGTATTTGTAATACATTTAAGCTCCCACTGCAGATAACGGATAGCTGTGCCAAAAAAACACTCCTATTGTAAATCTTATATATTGAAGATTTACATACAAAATTTTATTTACAAATTGTAATTTAGTTTACAAAAATTTGTTTTTCGAATGTTTGCAAATTGTGTATTTTACGTAAGATTGCTTAAACTTTTCAAGTAAAATTACCCATACAAAGTTATTGTTAAGGCCACATGACTTGATATTTTCAAATATTAAAGAATTTACGAGCTGTTTCAAAACGGTGCTTCTGAACTCGTCTAAAAAGTGACAGTTTGTAGAAAAAAAAAAACAAAGTGAACAAACCCTTTTTCTGGACAACGGATCCATTATTTTAAATGTCAGAAGTCACATGGATTTAAGAAATTACTAAAAGTTAAACAAAATCTCAACAGATAATTAAATGGTAAGATCGAACGAAATCATCCATTTAAATTATAAACTCACTAAAATGGATCAATTTTTTTTGTGTTAAAGGACACGTTTTCTATGACTCAAGTGAGTATAAGAGCAAGTGCGTACAATCTACATTCGTGTCCTTAATTCATCTCTCCTCTTTTGCCTCTTCATTATCTTAACAATATCGCTTGGTTACTCCACTCAACCGAAAAGGTTTCATCACCACCAAGTCGACGCATTAAGTATATAATTTAAATAAAAGAGATTTTGATCGATGTGTTCATTTTTCAAGCGTTTACTGTGTCACATAAACAAGTAAAAAAAATATATATTTTCAAGATTTAGTATTTTTGTTTTTACCAAATAGCCTCGGCGAATAAAATAATATAAATTGGAGAGAGATTCACTCATTTCATCCAGTGCGGATGCGGAAACATTTTTATGACTTTATCTATGCAAAGGTGCCTATACATATAACCAGTATATGTGTATGTATATGTGCATAGGAACAAGAAGGGTCCTGAAGCAAAGCTATAGAGCTATGTGCTTGACGTCACATTAACTTAATGTATGACCACCATTGATCAAATGGAGCCACAGAGAATCCAGCTCCCTGTGCATTATCCTGTAGCGTGTTTCCGGATTTTTTTTGTTTTTTTTTTTGTTAGCTGAATTCTGTCAAGACTAAGCCACAGCTAAAAAGACCGCGGCTGAGCAATGATGATTATGTTTTTGGGGGGAATTGATGGTATGATAAGAGGGTGCTACATGTCCATCGTCCATTAAACAAAAAAAAGGAAAACCATGACATTTATGGGATATTTTTGTTGTCATTTCTCTCGGCGGCGTATGTCAAAACAAAAAGGATGTGAATTTTATTTTGTTAAATATCTGAAGCGTGAAACTAATCGAATATAAATGTTTCCAAAAGCCACCCAAAAAAGCACAAAAATCTTCCACAAAATAAAAATGTTATATTTTGTACATAAATATGTGGGTAGGAGTACATCACAAAATATGTAGCTTTATTATACTTTACTTGAAATTTGTATTAAGGTTTACTAAATCACCACTCGGAGGATGTTTGTCCATTGCACTCAAACAATGAAATTGTTGTAATCAAATAAAGGTATTCATGTATAATGTGTACAGTGCTGGGCAAAAAAAAAATGGTTTAGAAAATATTTTTTTTAGATACTCTTTTTACTGGGATCAAAAGTCCATTATTTAACAGACCCAATATTTTTTTGTTTTTTTTTTTCACTGGGCTTAAACTTTAGGTATGAATCAAAGGGTACAATTTTAAAATGATATTGCTATTTAGCTAAAACTAAATAATGTGGTGCAACAGTCCGTTGATACTTATAAGTCTCAACCATTCCTGTGTGTGGGTACTATTGTCAGGAATGGAGTGGACCTACAGTTTTGAAAAAGCACTTTTCATGACAAGAATTACTTCTGTCAATTCCTCCCAAGAGGTAGTACCCGTGAAAAAAAACTTAAGATATCATAAAACTAGCCTAATTATCGATAACTTATAACTAACTTACTGGTCCCATACGGACACCCTAAGCTAAACTTTAACACTAACTACTAATGCCTTTCGGCCCTAAGATCTATTTTACTTCATTTAAATTTTATTTATTTTTTATTTATTAGAAAATTTGAAAAAAAACTAGCATCAATATCCTTTTTTATTTTTACTTAAAACTACTTAAAATAAGGTCCTTAATTTAAAACTTAAACTACCTATTCTATCTATAAACTTCCTATAAACTACCTATAACTACCTATTCTACAAAAAAAAAACTTGAACAACCATAGCAGGAAATCTAACTATCTAACATTGCTTGTTTTTCATATTTTGTTGTCCTTTTTCTTATTTTTTTTAATTTTTTTTTTGTATTTATTTTGTATTTTTTTTTGTGCCACCATGCCTATTCTACTTAAAAACTAAACCCTCAGACTAGAAAACAAGTATGTAAGCCGGCCAAGGCTTAAAACCATATCCTGACTACCCACTATCAAGTGCCGATTGAAGCCACCAAAACGGGTTCACAAGCTTTACCCTATCAGTTCGGTGCCGTTCGGACACAGCCCTACTGAACCGAAGGAGCTCTGCTCCGCCTTGTGCCATGACGTCCCGATTGTACAGGTGTCGCATATCTACGGTTTTTCATTTGACGTGGTAGATTAGCGGAACTGCCAATCTATCCTGTATCAGACCGCATCTGTCTAAAAAGAGGAATGCCTGTAGTGCAATAAAGCCGCTCAAGCGTGCACTCTCAAAATACTGGTCGTTCGGATAGAACAAGCCTCGATTCGACTGTTCGATAAAAGCTTTACAGCGTCGTAAACATTGCCGCTCGAACACCCGAAACTTTTCCTTCAGAGAAGGGGCAACTAACAATCAATATAAAACTTAATTCAAGTCGCTAGAATTATTGGTTCATGGGATATTTCAGGTTAACCAACATTTTTGAGAGTCCTTTCTGCATCTTTCTGTGTTATTATCTATATAACAATATTTATTTGAAGGTGATATCTCTACTGGTTCTTAAGATATGGACGATGAATTCTAGGGGCCTTGAAATGTAAATATTTTCAATTGCAACAATTTCCTATGGGAAGTTAAAAAGAACACTTGTAACACGCAAGAAGGTAAACAGTTTTTAGTATCGAAACAAAAACCATGTTTAAAATCTTCATTCAAAGGCATTTGTTTGTTATTCCAAAAAACTGTTATTGTTATACAAATAAATGAATACCATATTTTCAGTAAATCATTTTCACAATGTAATCCTTCAAAATTCGGTTGATATGCCCAAAAAGAGAAAAAATCTTTTTACAGGATTTTAAAATAAAAAATGTCGTTCAAACAGAATTTCGAAATAAAGTTTTTTAATAGCAAAATTTTGGCTAAATATAGAATTTTAAACATTTTGTAATGCAATATTACGACTTACAGTTTTTTTTTTTGTACAGTATTTTAAATGCATTATAATGGCTCATACAGTAGTTTGACTGTAACCCGATAAATTTTTATTTCTACATACTATAAATTTCAAATACTTCAATACTCACAATTTTCTAAGTTTTGTATCCTCAATGTATTTTTTTTAAAGTTCTTTTATTGAAGATGATTTTTATGCTGTATTTAAATCACCGTATGTCAAACTACTGTATTCTAAAATTCTGTATGTACACAATATTGAATGGTGGAAATACTGAAAATAAAGATTTTGTATTTTAAAATAAGGATTAATTAATATTTCAAAATGCGAAACAGAATTTTAAAAGCAGCAGGTATGATCAATAACGACAATATTTCGATATTTCTAGCAAAAAAGAACGTCAAAATAATTCGTTTATCAATTATTTTCGCACAGCATCGTTTCTGTTAAAGAAGAATTATTTTTTGGTCTCTGTTAAACTATATACAGGACTCTCTGGAGAGATTCTGGTTTTGTGGTTTTGCCTGCTTGGTACAAACATATATAGTAGAATGTGTTTCTACCAATTAAATTTATCTCAATGCTTTTAATTTAATTCAGTATTTATTTTTCTTTATTTTTCGTTGATGTTGTTTTTGTTTTTTTTTGAATGTTGTCTATTGTGCGTGTAAATTGTTAATTTGGCATGAAACCGCCATTTATTTAGTTTATTTCAACTTCACAGAACATTTTCAATAAAATTTTATGAGTTATTTAAATGAGTAAACAAAATTGTTTTCTGGAGAAGTTCAGATATTCGTAAACAACACAATGGGTGACAAAGAGAGATTTAGTTTTGTATAAATGTTGTTTTTAACTTCTCATTGGAAGTTAAAGTAATCTGTCCAAAAAATGGAATTGAAATTTTAATGTTTCAATGTCTGGAGAATCTAAATTTATGGTTTTTAGAGACATACTTACAACTTACATATTCGGCCATATCCCAAGAAATCGCAGAGATATTGTCTTTAAATACATTTTGTTTCATAGATAATAACAAGAAGACATAGCAAAAGGACTTTCAACAAAACCAGACATCTTGCGTTGTTTAAGGGATTCTGGATTTAAAGGGTTTCTTGATTTTTAGGTTTTTAATTCAATTTAATTAATTACAAAAAAAAACATCAACGATCAGTTTATTTAAAATTCGAGAAAACTGAAATGAAATATTTTTTTAGATCGAGTATTTCAAGATAAAATTATTTTAACTTCAGACTTTCAGTAAAATTTTTTTCAATCCAAAAACTGTTAGAAATATCTAATTAACAGTTTTTTAACAAAAAATTAAAATTTAAAAAAAAGAAACTATTACTTAAAATTGGTTAAAATTGTCATTATTAATATTAAATCTAATTTTTTTAAAGAATACAAACCAACAAAAAATACTGCAAGAAAATGGTTGATATTGAGTTTTGACACAAATGCCTTGAAAAAAAAATAAAAATAAATATGTTGACTTAAACGTGTTTCCTTTGATACTAAAACATTTTCGCTGCAGAATAGTTTCCTGTTAATTCAACACTACCAGAGAGTGTCATGAGTCCTCGTGTTCTTGAGAGTGTAATCGATTTAATGGGACGTTTTATTCGCACTGATATTGCCATTTACAAATCCGCTGGCCCGGATAGTATTTCCCCTATCAACACTGGCAAAACCACGGCGTAAGCTTTTTCATCTTTCCTACCCTAAAGGTCTCTTTCCAAGTGGATGGAAAACTGCATTTTTTCAGCCTGTCTCTAAAAAAGCGAATCCTCCTCTCCCTCTAACTATCGTCCAATAGCACTCACGTCCGTTCTTTCCAAGTTCATGGAAACACTGATTAACTATCAGCTTAAAAAAATATCTCGAAGAGGAGAAGCTTTTTAATGACCGCAAGCATGGCTTTCGAAGCATTAGGTCCACTGGTGATCTCATGGATTATCACACAGAACAGTGGAACAGATTATTGCACTTGATATTTCAAAAGCATTTGAAAGAGCTTGGCACCAAGTTCTGTCATCAAAAATGCGTGCTTTTGATTAGAACTTACCTTCCTAACTGTTCAATACAAGTTGTATTGGATGGTTTCAAGTCTGAAATTCATAAAATAAATGCTGGTGTTCCCCAGGGCACCATTAAGCCGCTGACTCTCATCCTTATCTTTATAAAAGATCTTTTGTCTATCACTTCTTATCCACTAAACTGTTTCGCTAAGGGAAGTACTTTCAGCTTTTCATATTTGTCTCTAAAATTACATCCTTGTCCTCATTAAATTCCGATCTCTGCATCACTGTCCAATGGGGAATTATTAACCGGGTAGAATTTAATGCTTTGAAAACTCAATGCTGTCTCCTGTCGTTAAAGCTTAAACCACCACCAAAGCCGCTATTCGTGAGTGGCACTTGCATCCAGGAAACTAATCAACTGTCAGTTCTCGGTATGTGTATCACAGATCACATTTCACATATTCGGTATTAGCCGAAATGCTGCTAGGTGCTTAGGATTTCTCCAACATTGCAAGAAATGTTTCACCTTTTCTGAACTGATTGTAATTTACAAAGCCTTGATTTGTCCAAAACTTGAATATAATTCGCATATTTAGGCAGGTTCTGCTAAAACTAGTTTAAGTATTTTGGACCTTAAAAAGAGCTTGAAAACAATAGGCGAACACCGCCGCAATGTTTTATGCCTTTCGTTGTTCTACCGATATTTTTATAAACAGTGTTCTGTCGAATCAGCCAGTTGCATTTCCCCCTTAAACAATTCAGCCGTAATACTCGTACTTCTAGGAATGTACATCAGTTTAACCTTGAGTTCAATTTCAATGTGGAACAATTTACCCAACTCTGTGGATAAATATTTAAAACTTCAAATATCAATATTAAACATCTATGTTTAATGTAGGTACCTATGTATATAGAAGTCTTAAAAAATTAAACGATGTTCTGGAGTTGGTCAAAATATGTCTTGAGCCATTCACAAATGCACGCTCCTTCCTCTTACCTTACAACCAGAGAAAATCATAGAATAATCAAAGAAATCACTTACCTTCATTTTAGCGATATAGCCGCCCTATTGGTTTAAAAATGCATACAAATTTCTAGAAATATCTTACTTCCATTCATATTTTAATAATTTGTCATGTGTCTATTTGTTTCAAGAGAATAAAAGAAAACTTTGTGGATTCCTGTCACAATGCAATATAATTGATGAGCTTACGGAAAACAACAATATATCCCTTACCTACCCCCATATACAAGGATAAAGCTATAAATCAACTAACAAAACAAATTTATACATACATTTATAGTTTTTCCCTCTGTCAAAATTGGTTTTCCTTAAAAAACAAAAAGTGCCAAACTCAACACCTCAACACAAATCATCTGAATAACAAACAAAACAAAAACAACAAAATACTTACACTACATATATCACTGGCCAAAACCTACATATAGAAAATACATTCGTCCATGCATATTTTTACCCAGAATCAGGACACTCTTCAAACACAAAATGAAGTCCTTCTACCTACCTACATATAACACATCACGTCTCTTAACTAAGTCGAAAACGTGTTCAAGTGTCCAAAAGTATAGTGGCTGCCAGAAAAATAAATCTTAAAGTTAAAAAAAAAAAAACAAAAACTGAAAAAGAAAAATTGTATATAAAACTTTTCGAACATCTTGAAGGCATTCCTGTACTGATAAAATTTTCTTTTTCTTTTCTCAGCACTTTTTGCCATTGTATGTTATATAGTTACCCAGAGGCGGATTAAGCCATTTCGAACTTAAATTGAAAGCCTGAAATTTAAGCTGATCTTCTTGCTGTTTGATTGACAATTGTTTTCTCTAACAGATGATATTTAAAAACATATAAATAAGAAAGATAAAAAAGGACCAATTTTCTGTTGGTCTTAGAGATGAACAAATGAACATATTTAACTACCACCATTTTGCAGTCTGTAATCGATTCCACTTGCAAGTATGCAGGAGGAAATTGTCCAAATTCGTTTGCTTCACTCTATTTTTGGAAATTGTTCACTTCAAATGCAGAAAAGGAATCCCCCAGCGAAGAATTGAAATAAGGAGTTTTTTTTTTTTTAAATTTCAAAAGTGTGTTCCTAGGCCATTGGGCGACCCCCTGCTGCTTCTTTAGTCAATCTTCCCAATCAATGTACTGAATTATTTACGAGTTTTTGGAACCTCTAAAGAGTCGCAATGCCCTCGGAAACTGCTTAGACTTTGTACTTGGAAATTCAGCACCTATTTCCAATAAAATAGGTTCGTTATAAAGAAGAGATATGTGTTTTACTTTTCTGATTTGTCATTTCTATATACGAGTATCTTGCACATTTTATTATGCATCGATTTTACTGCATCAAAGTTTATACTCCTTCCTTTGCGAAACGTACCGTAACGTCAGCTGTAATCGAAAACCCAAAGAGAAAGATAAAAGCGAAATACACTCCTAGCAAGCCAGTAGAGGAGGAGAAGGACTTTGAGAAAAGTCCTGCTGCTGTTGTTCGTTAACTTTTACCAAACACGAGAGAAACCGAATTCAATTCGAGGATATAAAAGGAAGAGTGAAATCAAAGAATTTTTGTTCTTATTGTTGTTGTTGTATTTTTCTTCTTTCCTCTCTCCTGACCATCACAATCCCTAAGGGGCCATGGGGGAGTGAATACATACGTACGTTTATGTATAAAAGTGTACATATTTTGTTTGTACAGTGAAAATAAAAAAAAAAAAACATTTTAGTGGACGAATGAACACTTTTATGTTCACTCTAGCATTCAGTTTTTTTCAGCTTTTACGATGCAGTAAACCTGCTAAACGGATGAGGAGCACTTCAAATCTTGTTGAACACCACAAAAAGCGCTAACATCTAGTCCAGTTCCAGCTCTAGCTCCAGCACACCAGATCCGGTATCCATAGTATCCAGAATATACTATATATTGAAGGTAGAAAGAGGGTTAAGGGTGGGGTGGTGGTGTTTGGAGATTGAGTGAATGAGTAGAGTGTGGTTGGGGTTTTGGTTGCAAGTCGAAAAACGATTGATTCAAATCAAGGCGATGGCGATTCGAGTATATGGAAGGGAGTTGAGTCAAGTTTTACAAAATGTTCACTGGCTGCGAAATAAGTGAGTTGTTTCTGATTGAGGGATTGATGATTTTTATTTTTATTTTTATTATTTTGTTTTCATTTCATTTTATTTTTTCATTTTTATTTTCATTTTCTATTTTTGTTTTTATTTTTTCACTTTATTTGAAGAGAAGAGAAATTTCATAAACAAATAACATCTAATGGGAATTGATTTAGTGTGTTTCTGTCAGATAGAAAATTAACGCGCTATATAAAGCAAACAGATTCTTGTTTTATTTGTTTAGAAAATAAATTCAAAAATTTATTTTTTACTAATGAAAAATTTAAATTTTATAAAGTTTTGGATTTACCCAACTGCAGATAGTTTTGCTATGCCAATTTTAATTTTTTTTTTTTAATTTAAAGCATTGCATTCTATTGAATCCTTATTTCTGTCATCAATCTGGTGATTATTGCATTTGATATTTTAAAATCATTTGATAGCGTTTAGCTCTTTTATCAATAATGCGTGCTTAAGGTTCTCATGGATTCCTCCTTCATTAGATTATTAATTACTGTTCAATACAAGTAGTATTGGATAGATTCAAGCCTGAAAACCACAAAATACATTCTGGTGTGCCCCAGGGGTCTGTTCTAACTTCAACACTCTTTTTCATTTTTACTTATGATCTCCTGTCTGCAAACTTCTAATTTTATACATTGTTTCGATGACGATAATATCCCTAGCTTTTCATACCCAAACCACTTTTCATCTGATGTGGAACTGCAACCACAAAATATCATAAGCTCAATAAATTAAGATCTTAACAGCATAGTACTATGTTGAATAAAAAACCACGTGGAATTACATACTTCGAAAACCCAATGCTGTTGTGTATCGTTAGTTTTTCTAAGGCGGTAGAAAAAGTTTTTTTCAACCTCCAATATGGTTGTTATCTACAAGACTTTTATACGTATTTATTTAAGATTGGTGATACGTAATACCATCAAAGAATCATTAAAGTTGCTTGAACATTTTATTAACGGTTTATGCTCTAGAGAAATATCCAGCTGCATTTCTCCCCTTAAACAGTTCAACTATGATACCCGCTTTTCTAGGAATGCTCATCAGTATACGATCGAACCCAACTTCGGTCGTACTGTCAAGTACTTCGTTCTTTAGCCGTACTACACGAATGTTAAATGCCTTACCACGTACTATATTTTCCAGCCATTGCAATATTCAGGAATTTAAATCCAATGTGCACCGACACAGACCTTTCAACCCATCACACCCTTTCACAGTGCTCAATCCGTGTCTTTGCATAGTAAGGTTAATAATATCCCGTATTTAAAAAAAAAACCTTATGTAGGAAATGTTTTGGTACAACTTAAGGTATTTGTTATTTAAAAATAAGGAATGGATAAGGAAACATCTTAAGCTGTCGAAAGTTGCTGGCAACTCTCATCAATTTTTTGTTTAAATTTTTTTTTTTAATATGAACTCTTTGTCAATCGGATTGTCAAATATTTTAGATGGAATTCAATTTTGATATTTTGCTGGTTTGACAAGTGTGTTTAAACATTTCAAGCAATAAACATCTTAAGAAAAACGAATACAAATACTTTTATTAACATATCGACAATTCAGGCCTATTTTGTTTGGTTAAATTTAGTTATTCTGCAGATTGCGAAAATAAAAAATTAATAAAATGTCTGCATCTTTTCAATTTAATGAAATCGAACATATGTAGATCGATTAAAATTCAGTGACAACGGGTTTGATGAATGTTGACCACCCTACACTATTTTTAAATAAAGAAATGAATGCATTCAGTGCTTTTGCATTCAGTGCAATAGAGTACTTTCAATTAAAAAAAATAGTTCACTTTTCAAATCACTCTATACGAAAATTACCCAAAGAAAGTAGATCACACTTTATGACAAGAAACACAAAACAAAATGTCAAAAAACGAATACGCTCCAGTTTATTTTACTCTACTTAAAGGGTGTTTTTCGACGTGTGGTTTTCAAATATAAATAAAACGCATATTATGTTTTAACGCTATGGGAAAGAATCTAGCTAATAAATTAATTTTTTTGCTGTTGGTATTGAGCCAAACCATTATTTTGATAATAAATTTGGACGATCTGCAAAAATTGTTCAAGAGTTAACCTGGAAAACCAAATTGAGCACATATTAAGTGACAGCTGTCAGAAAGACAATCTCCGAAAGAAATAAAACACCCATTATAATATGATTTGGGTTAGAATTTCTTTAAATATTTTGTAAAATTAAGAATATAATTAAGAATTCTTGTAAGTTAATAATAATTAAGTAGGTAAGTAAAGAATTGATTTATTTGTATACCAAAGGTGTACAATTGTTATAGTTTATTAGGTTTGGCTAAGCCGTCAGCCTGGTTGGCAAATAAATAAAAATCTATAATAATTATTACAAAAATTAAATGAATTCTGTCATTAAAAATATTCTGTACTTGTAAACTTCTTTTAAAAAATTGCTTAACGTTTTTCAGTCGCACTCGTTAAGAATTTGGATAGTCTCTTGCATATCTAATGAATTTTTTCCGAAGAAATTCAGCCTTTGCGACTTGAATATTGGGCAAACACTAATGATATGAAAACAATCTTCCTTTGTTTTCAGGTTGAAGAGTGTACAAAATTGATTGAAGCTTTCTTTAAAGGGATTTCCATTTAAGTCAAGAAGCTTATTTTTAAGGTTTTTGAAGATCATAGATATCATCATAAAAGTAGTTTCTGTTGTTAAGGTTAAAATTAAGCCGTCTATATAAAACTATTCACGGTTACTGCCTGTTGCGAGGAATTGACAAATTCGCCAAGAGCAACTCTTGTCATGAAAAAGTGCTTTCTAAAATAAGCCGTTCAGATTCGGCATATAAACTGTAGATCCCCTCCATCCCTGCAATTACTCGCACACAGGAGTGGTTGAGACTTGTAAGTCGCTAGGCCCTGGTTCGCTACGGACTGTTTGGCCACCTAGTTTATTTATTTTTTTTTATATAAAACTTTGCTGTCAGACACTTGACCTTTTCCAATAACTGCATCTCGAGAAGAGTCCTGATTTTGTTTTGTATGATCTAATAAACCTGTTCCTTCAAATTTTTAAGTTGTTCAGGTCAATATGCAATGTCTCTCCACAAGATTCACTAATAGATTGTATCTTTGCATACCTCCAGTCCTTGTTTCTCAACTCGTATAAGAGCATTTTTATAGATTTGGATTCAGCCTTACACACTAATATTAAATCTCTTTGGATGTTTGCTGAAGAATTCTTGTACCTAACCTTTTGTTAACAATTTTTAATTTTGTGTGTTTAAAGAATATTATTACAAAACGTTTAAAAGGTCTTTTGGTTTGATTTAAAAAAAAAAGAAGTAAATAGCTCCCATCCGACCTAAAAGCACCAGCGAAGCAATAAATCGATAGAAACAGAATAATTTATATCAGCATGATAATTCTTCTATTTTCAAAACAGAGACGACAAAACCACCTTAAAATCTACTTAATAAATCAAATCACACATCTATCGCCGATGGCGTTTTTATCCATTACATATGATATGCACTGCTATAGCAATAGAAATGTCTTCCGTGCAGCTTAAAATATTCCCTCCATACCACAAAACAATGGCTTATAATTAATTTAGCAAAAACTTTTTTCCCGCCACTTTGCTTTTGCCAGTTTGCAGCCTTGTAGAGATAATGAATCGTTAATCGTTCCATACCCGGATATCCATCTAAATCTAATACATTCCTCAATCTCTTGCTACCTTATAGTGTTATGTGCGATAATCCGCAAACTTAAGCAATATACAATTTGCGACAAGTTTATCTATAAGTATGTTTATATACCAAAAACCACATATTATATTGTCGGCTATTTTTAAGAAAACAGCAACCCAACTCGAGAAGGATATAATATAATGATCATTATCTGCTGCGTAAGGATTCACTTATACAACAATATAGATACATTCTGCTTGTAGTTTACCACTAAGTTTCTTCATACTCAGTTTCTATTAAATAATTAATCCACGGCCACAACCATTAATCAATCCATCTTGAAGAGAGAAGAAGAAAATATTGTTGCCATGAAAATCTTTAGATACTGTATGTTATGTACCTAAAAGTAGAAGATGTCTTGAGTATTTAATCATCTTTCGGCGTTGGGTTGTGTTTTCTCTACCATCTTGAATTTTGTTCTTCCTTTTTTTTACACATTTGGGTTACCTTTTGATAAATGTTACAAAACAAGGATGTTAAGGTGACATTCCAGTAAATACCGTAGTGCGACAAATGGTTAATCCCTCGAGACAGTTAAGAGTTGATGGGAATAATTGCTTGGGCTATAATTGAATATCTTACATAATGCAAACTGTATCTTTGTTTTGTTGAAGGTCCTTCCACTCCATGGAGTAGATACAATGGTTTGCACATAAAATATAAAGCCGTAAGCTTACATTTATTAGGGTTATAGTTTATAGTATAGTAGTCTTGTGCACATCCTTCCCTTATATATTCAACCTATATAGTCATATATCTTATAAACCACCTTTAACCTTTCCTCCAGCCAGCGCAGAGCCCAGTGCCCTAACATCTTGCACTTAAATTTTGTTGGTCAAATTGTGAATTATTAATTTGCCCTGAGTTGATTTTGGTGCTGCAATAAGGTGCAAGTGCAATTGGAATGCAACATCTCACCATTTAAGTGTTCTGCATTATGCAAATAAGTTGTGTTACTATAGGATTTAGGTGAATGGTTTTATTTTTTACATTTTGCATCTTTGAGAATTGTTGAAATAAACAGTAGACCGATATCACAGCTAAAACTGTCTTTGTGGTAAATAACCTTCTTTTTTAAGGCTTTGCTCAGTCATAAGAGTGCTAACTCTAACTGGTTAGAGGTGATTTTAAAGTGGACTTTAAGAGGTTAGGCCACCCTAGAATTTTTCTAAAGTATTACAAAGTAAATCAAGATTACAGAAACGGACATTTCTTGACGTTTCAAGGTCCCTAGAGTTAAAATACTAATACATTTTTGGAAGAAAAAATAAACACATGCAAAAAATTTACTAAAAGTTGATAGAAATTGATTTTCGACTTAAAAATCTTTTCGAAAATTTGAGACTATGGCTTCAAACTAACTTTGTCGTATAAAAATTATTGTTTACAATATTCAGTAAAATTTCAAGTGAAGTATCAAAACACAAATGCCGTTCATAACATTTTACAAACATAAGAAATGTTCAGTATTTGGAATTAACTGAAATCACGTTTTCTAATAATAATTTAAAATTAAATAAAACTTCTCTAATATAAACATCAAATATACCTACTTAACCAATTTTTGTTGAATGTATTTGATTTTAAATTTTGTCGCGTGACATATTCAATAAAAAACAAAATCTAAATAACAATGACTGTCAAAAACCTTATTCATTTTATAATAATGTATATGTATGTATGACATGTCCGCAGGATGAATACATAATAACTAACCGTTATTGTGTGTAGGTTTGTATGTCTGGGACAAAATTAAAATTACATTCTCGCTAATTCAAAACTAATAACCAAAACCATTTGAAGCACCTCACTCCTCCGCGCTCGATTTATTCACCAAACACACAAAAACCAATTAGCGTTGATCTAATTTATTCAAAAATAAATTATTATTTTACATAAGACCACGTCCACTTCACTGTCATCCCCACCCCCTTTAAAAAATCCAACCTCCTCAAACCAATAACATAAATACATTGAATGTGGAAAATAATTTATTTATGTTTTAAATGGTGTTTTGGTTTGTCTATTGGGGGTTCCCAACCTTATTTGCTTTTTTCTAAACCACAGGTTGTTAATTTGAAATGTTTCGATCTATACAAAACCATGTCGAGTTCTCAAAATTAACTAATAGACCATATTATAGTAAATTATAAGAATTATTGTATTGACCAGAAAACATTTAGTTCATGTCCTGGCTTTTCTCCAATTGATTGTTAAAATTATTAGATTATTTTAAATTATTTAAACAAATTTTTAAATCAAATTCATTTATTTAAATAACTGGAGTGATAAAACTTGTATACAAATATTTTTTAATATCTTAACATTGTTGAAGATTTTGAAAACTCTTTCTGCAAAAAAAACTTGTTCAATATTTAACTATTTACAAGACTGCTTGTTTTCTACATTTTTTAATTTCAAGTTTTGTCAAAATCATTGTCCAGAAATTATCAGTGTTGTAAAAGTAAAATTTTAAAGACGTTATCTTTATTATTAAAGTGAAGGATTTCGTACCTAGAAAACTAAAAGAAAGAAGAAGAAAATTAAAGCCCATCGTCAACAAACTAATAGGTCCTTATTAGTGTGGTTTTAGACCAGGAAACTCCATAGTAGATCAAATATTCACTATACGGCAGGTCGTGGTAAAAACCCAAGAATATCAAATCTATAGCTACCATTTGTTTATCGATTTCAAGGCCGCATATGACAGTATCTACAGGGACAAACTCTATAGAGCCATGTTTTGTTTTGACAAACAACCTACCAAAATCGTCCGATTGTGCAGGATGACTTTAGAGAATTTATGTTGGTCCAAAAAGATTGAAAACAATCTAATCGAACATTTCGATTTCATTTCAAAAAGGCTTTAGATTCTTTAAAACCGTCCTTAAAAAAATAGTTCAGAGCTTCCACGTTAATGCTAGAGGCATTATCTTTCGAAAGTCTGTCCAATTGCTAGCATATGCTGATGACATTGACATAAACAGAAGAACTCAGCGTAATGTCAATGGGGCTTTTGTGAGTATTAAGGCAGAGGTGGCAAAAAAGGTTTAGTGGTTAATGAAGGCAAACAAAGAACATGCTGTCATCATGAAAGGACCTACAACACCGAAGTCTCAGTCAAAACGTCACCATCGACATACGTAACTTTGACTTAGTTAAGGACTTTGTCTAACAAGGCTCCGCTTTGAACACAGAAAACAACATCAGCGTTAAGATCAAACGAAGAATTACTCTTGCTAACCCCGGATTTTTTGGACTAAAAAAGTAATCGAGTAGTAAAGCCCTCTTTCGAGCGACCAAAGTGTCGCTATATAAGACCCTCATCATCCCCATGCTGTTATATAGTGCAGAAGCGGGGACTATGACAAAACCAGATGAAATTATCTTGTGTCGTTTTGAAAGAAAAGTTTTTCACGTGATCTAATGTTCCGTACGCATAGAAGGTGAGTGGACGAGAAGATGAAACAACGATCTGTACGGGCTGTACAGCGCGACGTAGGCTTAGCCAAAAGGGTAAAAGTAAAACGACTGAGATGGCAGGGTCACGTAGAGCGCAAGGAAACCAATGCTTCGGCCCAAAGAGTCACTGGAGACATCTAAGTAAAGAACGAGCTAGATTGAGAATTTTGTTGGCTGAGGCCCTAGTTCACAAAGAACTTTAGGTCCCCCACAAGTAAGTAAGTAAGAGAGAATATGTTTTAATTCCGTGTAAAAAAATCTGTCTTTGAGAATTGTATTAAATTTTCATGAAGTATTAGCATTCTGATGATACTGTAGTTAAAAAATCAAGTTTTAGCAGTTTTTAGTACATTTAAAGTCCAAATTTTGATGTTATTATCTGTAAAAGAATATTTATTTGAAGTCGTTATGTGTGCAAGCAAAACGGTTTATTTAGATTCTAGATTATCAAAATTTTCAATTTGAAATGTTGAACCAATAATAATAACGTTCAATTGTATGTTCAAAAGTATCTATTGGTGAAAAAATTATTATGTAAAACTGAGAAAACATTGTTACACATGTATTTAATTTTTTAATTGGTCGACTTACTTAAAAAGTTTCAGGCTGCATTTTAAATCAATCTTATTTAATATTTTGAATATTTAAAACTCCAATTGTAGCTGAATTTTAATTTAACAAAGTATTTCTTGATACAGTTCAAAAACTTGAATCATCACAATTTAAAAGAAAGTACGTATATGCATAAGGGCGCCGAATAGATATATTTGTGCATGAGATTAGTATAGGTAACCAAATTTTTACCCTAAAATTCTATTTCCATTCAAATAACTCATAATAATTGATCGATAGTAGGTAAATCTTCTTTTGTATTATTTTTAATGCTAAAGAAGAAAATAAATAATAAATTATCCCGAACTCATATCGGGGTTGTGAGTGTAAAACAATAAACTGCCTGAAACATGCAAAACAACAAACAAACCAAAATATTATGCACCCCAACATTTTCAAAATGGAAATGTTTTCTTTTGATATCACAACTCGAACAATTAAAATTATTATCCTGCGCGAACTTCCCTTTGTTTTCAATAAGTTTTAATTTGTTTTATTACTATTTATTTGAGCCTGTTATTTTTGTGCTCCTGCTGATGCTGATTTTGAATGCAGGACGACGACAACGACGACCAGTACCAGCACCAGTATCCAAATTGAATTGGAACAGCTGTTTTTGATGAAAAATGCAGCGAGTTGCAAACATATTATCCTGCGGGATATGACTACGATGACTAACGTTCAGAGACACACGGTGAAAGTTTCCTGCAGTTGATAGCTGTATGTATGCTGTTCTTTCAATTCAATACACGTCAAGTAAATACACACAAAAATCATGTATAACAGCACACCGCGGCGATATTCAGCCAGAGCGCAGTGTCCTGGTTTGGTGGCTGAGCTTGGATGTTGGTGGCCGCAGGACTCCAATGGAAACGGCGAGGCGGTGTATTCATGTGGAAATGCTATATTTAGATGCTGGGACTCACATCAATTCCCGAATTTCAGATATCCTTTACACACACGTTCATGTTTTTATACACACTTTCTCTCTTACATAATATGTGTGTTAAACACATTGGTGCAGGGTGGATCAAAAGCAACTTCTTAATTTTAAGTGATGATAACGTTTATATATTTTATTTTGTATTAAAAATTTATTTTAAAATCAGAGCATGGAGATTTTGGCTTAAATGTTGAACATAATGTCCCTCATCGCTTTTTGTTTCAGCAGGACGATCAACTGTTTGCCGACCAAATCGTGAAACCCATAATTACTTTTACATATTTAAAAAATAACATTAAATTCGTTGATCCCTCCTCCAACAACCCCAAAACGCTGTATAAAAATAAACTTAGTAGTTAATTTTGTAAATACTTTAAAAAGAATATTTGAAAACAGAAGAGAAAGAACATTTTGACTCACCCTGTTTATGCCGTCATCTGCATCGGCATCAGAATCGTTGTCATCTTCGGCGTGGTGATGCTGGTATAGCTACATATCGTCCTGTGATATGGTGGTGTAGCAGGCTCTGGCATAACATACAACAAGAAGCAACAGAACAGTAGATTATAGTGGCATGGCAGAGCAGCGCAGTTCTAGGATATGGGACTCCAACTCCTAGTATGAAAATGTATGGGAATTCCTTGAATTCTCTGCTCTCGTGATATCTCCCGAGTGTCAAGGATGAAATATTTTTGTTTTACATTTATTCACTTTTTCCACATTCGTATCATAATGTCGTCGTCGTTGTTGTTGTTGTTGTTGGATGTCGGTTGTCGACGTCGATGTCGACTTTAACGTCGCCGCCATCGCCATATCGTCGTCCTTGTTGTCGTTATGTCGTTTTGCCGTTGTACACCAGTCATTGATGATGTTTTGATGTTTCTGTGCTGTGCCATACATTCATATATTTTGTGCTCCCTTGACGTCATTATGTTGTGTGTTGTGTTGTATGATGACGGTCTTGACTTGATTCTGTTGTATTTCGGTCGATAAATGGAACCACATAGAGATGTGAGTGTTCAAACGAGATAAGTGCAGTTTATTCAGGCTAAACTGGAAAAATAAACTTACGCTTTAGTTGCTTTCAGGCAGCAAATTAAATTGCAACATGATAAGGAACAATGAATAACATTTTATACGTGCGAAAAGATTAAGATGTATGTGATGTGTTGGTAAACCGAACACATTCAAATGATCCAAGACGAAAATAATGTTTTTTTGTATTCTATCAACAATTTTTTCTTGAGCTAATTCTTGAGAAGTTTTCAGGTTGTTTTTAACAAAATTATGAAAAATATTCTTTTTTTATTGGCAGTTATATGAATTTTGAGCAATAGGAAACACGATAAGTTGATACTTTCTGGCTTTCATCTCAATTATTTTGAGAAATTGGAATTGAAAATGAAATTTGATGCAATTTTTGTACACGTTTTGAACAGAAATTGTAGAAAACGTCAAAAATGTATTAGGTATAGTAAAATTATATATGTACATTTTTTTTGAAAGGTAAGTTTTTGAAAAAAATAAAAATGTCCTGAGAATTGACATAACCGAATATTGGAAAAAAATGATTTTCGGCTCAAATATCTTCAGAACAAATACTTTCAAAAAATATTAAAATATAATAAAGCTAAATTGGGCAATACTTTTGTATAAATGTAAGTTGTGCTACAACATTGATTTGGGGACAGGTTTTCAGGTGGATGTTAATTATACAGACTTTCAAAAAGTATTTTTATACAATTATTACTCTTACATACACCGACCGCCGCCGCCTGCAGCTGGCTATCTAAAAATCATAACATCCAAAGTTACTACTTCAATCATTTCATCTAAAAGCCCTGGTAGCTATTAGCTTTTAAGTACTGTTTTGTACATTTATGTATAGGTCAATAAATAATAATAATAATAAATAATACAATTGTTTGTTCTAAAACTGAATAAATTTCGATTTCAATCTAATCTTCTTAAGTGGAAGTCCAGTTAGTTGGTGACTAGAAGACAGACAGTACAAATTTAAACTGTAAGTTATGAGAGGTTATATCTATTCAACCTGGTGTTCCGCAAGGAAGCCATCTTTGCCCATTCCTTTTTTTAATATGTATAAATGAACTACCATTAATGTTAAAAAATACAACTGGTTTATAATATGCAGATGATTTCAAAATATATTAACTTTCAAAACTATCTTAAAGCTAGACAAAAATTCATAAAACTAGCCTAAATAACCAGAACTTACAACTAACTTAGTGGTTCCATACGGACACACCCGAAAATTAAATTGTTGGTCGAAGGCATAGCTCTTGGAATATGAAATCAAACGAGTTTTATCACGAAATTATGATTCGAGCCCTGTTGTATAGGACCTCGTTGGAATTGTAATACACGGAAGAAGATTCGGCTGTTAGATATAAGCCGGTACAGCGTCGTAAACACTGTCGCTCGAACACCCGAAACTTCTCCATCTGGGAAGGGGCAACGTTGAACCACACAGGACAACCATAAAAGATCATCGGCCGTATGGGGGCCATGTATCAAATTACCTTCACCCTGGGGTCAAGCCGACTGCTGTAAAACAGCCGTTTCGTCAGAGTAAAGGCTCCTCTAGCCCTGGTCAGAGCAGCATTTATATGTCTGTCGAAATATAAATACTGATCTAACCAGATACCTAGGTACTTCACTACACTTTTGCTCGCTAATGGCTGCCCGTGAAGATCAACGATGACCATCTTGTTCAAATTCCTGCACGTATACCTCGTGGCCCTAGCCAACGGAGTATTTTCAGTTTAGAGTCGTCGCAATATCGCAAAATCTTGCCGAAATCAGGTTGAAAGAAAATCACATCGACCTTTCGGGCCGTTCTGTACGCAATTAGATACTTGTCGTACGCAATTGCCTTGATAAGACTACCTATCAGATCGCTGGTGTAAATGCTGAAGAGAATCGGTGAATTCACCGCTCCCTGTTGAAGATTATTTTTAATTAAGAATGTTGTGGTAGAATTACAGTGGTGTAAATGTCAATTGCTTCCATCGGGAAATGTCTTAGTACAACGTTGGATATACCATCGACACCTGCTGTCTTTTTGTTTTTTATTGAGTTGAAGATGAGCTGAAGCTCAACTATCGTCACTAACAAGGGACTTGCTCCAGTTTGCTCGGCGGTGTTGGCATTTGCTAAGGAATCGTCATCGAACCGCATGAAACCGCTGTTCTCAGATCGCCATTGTGTTATATCATTTCGAAGGTAAAAGTGATTAAGTAGAGCTTTGTTTTCCAGGTCGTGGTTGTGACGAATGCTAACATTAACCTTGTACACTTGCTAGAAAGCAGCTCCAACCGCCTCCACTATTTCCTTCGGATCTTCAATTATGTTAAAGTCATCGTCAAAGATGGCTTCTTCTGGATCTATTTGCGCTGTCCTGAGTACGTTTCTGTTCTCTTCAGTTCTTTGGAGTTTCAGATACGGAGGGTCAAGTATCTTCAGAAGAAATATCAATAGATGGACACGAAAGGGAAGTTATAAGTGTTACAAATTTTCAAACTAAATTGTATAAGAAATATCAATAAACCAAGTGTTGGAAAACATCGACAATAAAATAAATTTTGTCATTAATTAATTTTCAATAATTGTTATTGTAGTCTTTCCGTCTACTAAAAAAGGTTATTTTACTTCGAAATCATATGTCTACTTTGGGAGGATAAATTTAACAAAAATTATGTCAATAATAGTAGTTAGAATGAATTTCACATTTTACTTTTTAACACTTTTCTTTTGAATGATATCATTCAAAAGAAAGATATAATTTCATTGGTGAAATTATATCATTTCTTCAATTTTTCATGCAAAACAAACCATTTCAATGATCATTTTGTTTAAACGATTCTCGGAATTCATAGATAATTGAAACCAAAACAAGTTAATTTAAAATTTAATTTTTCTAGAATTTTTCTTAAAGAATTAAATTTCATCTCATCTCTACTCTTCTTCCTCTTCTAGCAGCTTTCATCGTTAAAAATGTGTACGCAGATACTTAACTCAACTCGAATAAATTCTCATTGTTGGTATACCATAGAAAATTGAACGTTCCACAAGCAAAGCTCTCCTTAGGGACCTTTTGTTCTAGTTCTTTATTTCTTTGTCTCTTATATAAATGTATATTTGTATGTATATATATAAAAAGAGGTATATAGAAAAGCAAGCGAGACGAAGTATTTTTGTCTTCTTTAAGAAATTCATTAAGTCCTGGTTGATGACTTACATCTCTATATATACCTACAAAGTGCGTGAGCTTCTATGAAATTACGAATCTATTTGTTGAAGTACTTACTTACATCTCTATGTGTATGTAGTACGTTCATATGTATAATTTGATCCTTAAAAAGCAACTGTTGCAGTCGTCCTTTCAATAAAGACATTTTTACTTAATTACTCCACCCTAGAAGAATCATTAAAAATATGAAGCAGATGTTGTACATAGGTAAGAAAAAATTATAAGACCCGACGAAAATTGAGACTGACTTTGTGACTCCTTTCCTCGCAAAATACACTCAACACATATAAGTATCTCCATTGCCTTGAAGAGATCCACCCAAGCGTTTACATTCACGTTCACATACAATTTTATTAATTTTGTTGGTGTACGAGGACACTGTCAGTTCAACAGACAAATTCATTCATTTATTCTGAATGTCATCTCATTCTATAGATATTATAGCTACCGTCAAATAAAACGAATGAATGGAATGGGAGCATCTTCCTTATGAAAGCAACACCAAAAGAATTTATATATTGGAAAAATGTACTTACCTATACTACATATATATAATAACTTGCCTTCTCGATAACAACTTCACAGGACTAACTCAAAGCAACAAACAAAGTACTCAGTACTTTATTATCCCTATTATCAGTATTTATGCTTATTTATTTGTTTCTTTGATTTCCGATTCCACCTTGCCGTTATTAATATTATAAATGTACCAGTACCTACCTACACATGCACATACATACTCTCTTCAAAGGTAGGTAAGGTATTGTATCCTTGTTTCGAAGAAATAATAAAAATGTCTACCCTCGATATGATGGAGGAATAAAATGAAAGAGAAAAAAAGGGTAATGAACCAATTTAATCTGAATATATGGAAATATGAGTTCAATATCCTTTCCGCAGTAAATTCGTACTGTCTACCCCACACATATTCTTAACGAAGTACGACACACACAGCGAATGTAAAGTGAGATCCTGGCAACATTGGCTTCCAATAAATAAATTATTATTCGTTAAACAACGAGGTGGAGTTGTATATTAATGTGGAGAAATAAAAAAAAAAAGGATTTTTCTTCTTCCTTAACTCCCTTTATCTTTGAGGATTGTAAATTCTCACGGTAAAGGAAATTAATTTTGTTCATTAATCATCGAAGTTCAGAATTCAGATACGCTACGCCAGAGGTTATTTTTCTTATGTGTGTGTTTGTTTCAGGGAAAACACACAAATATAAAATTAAGATAAAATAAGTCAACCAAATTGAACGACCATAAGCTATTTTTATTTTTAAATGATTTTTTTTCAATTTATGTGTTTACACTCTCACAGTCAAGTTGTCGCTTGTTGGTATTTTTGGGACTTGGAAACGTTGAAAACTCAACTTTATCAATTAATTTATGGCTTCAGGAACTTAATTAATTTTGTTTTTTTTTTTCTTTAAAAACTTTTATTTCATAAACAAATGTGTGGATAAATTATTTCATTAGCAGACAATTAGGAAGGTGGAATTTTTTAAATATATTTCGTAAAATTTTGAGCGTCTTAGTCATTGTCAATTTTTTTCTTTCCAATATTGTGCTTGGAGAATGAAAATAGATTCATCAAATTTTTGTCAACAACCTGATAGATCCTTACTATGTGGCTTCAGATCAGGAGAGTCCACCACTGACCAAATATTCATATTGCGGCAGATCTTGGAAAAAACCCAGGAACTTCAAATTGACACCCACCTCCTCGTTATCGATTTTAAAGCCGCGTATGACAGCATGAATATGGAAGAGCTCTACAGAGCAATGTCTTGTTTTGGCATCCCTGTCAATTTTATCCATTTTTGATGAATGAGTATGAAGAATGCACACTATTCTACCAAGGTCGGAAAAGATCTCACCAATGGATTTAATGTCAAAAAACGATTTAAACAAGGCGATACATTGTCATGTGACTTCTTTAACACCGTTTTAAAAAGAATTGTGCAAAACTCAAGTCAATTTTAATAAATATGATTTAAAATCATGAAAATAATATTTTTATTTTTAAAATCATTAAATGAAAATAAAAATAAAAATGAACCAGCATAGTGTTCAAATATGCGTTTCGCCCCGGTGCAATGGTTGGGCTCATCAGAAGATGTCCATTGCACTTTGTCTTGACGCATATTTTCTCGAATAAATCGAGATTCCATATAATATGAGCTACAAAGAGCTACTGCGAATTATATGGTTGCTACAAGTCTTCATAGAAGATAAATTGTAGCTGTTTTTATTTCCTTGCTAAGGGATTTAAGAAGATGAAATGTTAACAGTCGAACTGTTTGTTCCGAACACCAATTATTTTAATAAATATGATTTAAAATCATGAAAATAATATTTTTATTTTTAAAATCATTAAATGAAAATAAAAATAAAAATGAACCAGCATAGTGTTCAAATATGCGTTTCGCCCCGGTCAATTATTCAGATACGACGATGATATTGACATAATTGGAAAATCAAAGCGTGATGTCAGTGGAGCATTTTTGAACATTGCGGCGTAAGCGGAGAAGATGGGTTTAGTGGTCGATCAGGGCAAGACCAAGTATATATGCTGTCATCAAAAAGGACATTGAATGATGACTTCTATACAAAACGTCACCATATACAGCTATTACTTTGATGTAGTTAAGGACTTTGTCTACCTAAGCCCTGCTATCAGTTTAGACAACAACACGGGCGCTAAAATTAAAAAGAATAACTCTTTCAAATAGTAAAGTCCTCTCTAGGGCATCTTAAATCACCATATATAAGACATCCCTGTTCTGAGGCCTGGCCTGAGGCCTAGACTCTTTCAAAGAAAGATGAGAGGGTCTTTGGATGCTTCGAGAAAAAAATCTCCTGGGGATTTTTGGTTCCGTCTGCATAAATGGACAATGGATTAAAAGATGCACCGACGACCTGAATGGGCTGTACAGAGGCACTGACCTGGTTAAAAGAATTAAAGTCGAACGACTTAGATGACTGAGTCATGGACAGCGCAAGGAAAGTCTTCAAACCCACGCCCAAAGGAAAGCACAGTAGAAGAAGGCGACGGATCAGGTGCACAGTAAAAAATTGACCTCACCCAACTTGGAGTGCACGACTGAAGACACCAGGGACTCAGCGAGATTGGGAAGTTAGTCGAGTGAGGCCCTAGTTAACATAGGACAGAAGCGCCACCTTGTAAGTAAGTTAGAGAGTTTAAAGGTTTAAATTTTGGAAGGACGACTCAGGTGGGCCCCACCGCGATCGTAGAAGACCTCGACTAACTTGGGATGCCAAACTGGAAACATCTAGCTTGGGATCGAGCTGACTGGAGACGCATGTTAGTTGAAACCGAGTTCCACCCGGACTGTAGTAAGTAAGATTTATAAAATTACTAAAACGGTTTTACAATTTTCACAATTGTTCAAAAACTTGGCTCAATAACATTGTTAAAAAGAGGCTATGATGTGCCCTAAAGTGATAACTTCCATTTAATCTCATCTAAACAATAAGTTTTACAAATTTTAATAACAACATTTTGTGTAATATAAAACAAAGTTCAAAGTCCATATTCCTATTCTCAAGATACTCGTACTTAAGTTGAAAACAATTTTCTTAATTTTGTATTATTTTTGTAGGCTTTCGTTGTTTATAAAAATAGATATATAAGTATTGGATTTTTTTTTAAATTAACTTATAGTTAAAAACAATATTTTGCATACGATCAATTAAGTTGATGCCAACATTTGTCTTGTTAACGGGATATTTATTCGAAACCCTATTTTTAATAATAATTGTTGCATTTTTTCAAAGTTTTTATTCCTGATCACTTTTAATTTTTCTACAAACGTTTTTAGTAAAACAACCACAAACGCAATATTTTCGAAACTCCTTTCTACATCTTTTGATGTTATTATCTTTAAAACAACCTTTATTTGGAATCGGAACTTTGTCGGTTTTTGAGATATTGCCGATAGAATAAGATATTCCGTACGTACAGACGTATACATACGTACGAACGCCTATACAGACATCCCTTTTAAAGCATCGAGAAAATTTTCAATTCGCCAAATGGGACCCATTACAATACATAACTTCCTTTGTAAAGTTAAAAATAATGAAGTGGTTAAATTCTGCTGATTGTTATTACCATCCGTTTCAATGTTCAGAATATTACGAAAGTCTTAAAAGCTTAATTTATGTAACTAACAATTCTTTCGAACATTTGACATACCCCAAATAATTGGAATATTCACAGTATAAGTTCCTTCCGTCTTCCCTCTTCCTCTTCAAAATCTATTTTAATAGAATCAACACAAAGCTCAAAATGATTTAAAACAAAACCAATCGTTATCCTAATAATTTATTGCTTTTTCTCCTATCGTCGTCTGTCCCGTCCCGTCCTGTCCTTAACAGCAACAACAAAACACCACCAAACCACAAGAAAATTAAAGGATTAATTCATCAGTATGCAAAACCAACAACAATAACAACACTAGCAACAACGACATCAACTTAGAAAATAAAAAGAAGTCAAACCAAAAAATTAAAATAGAAATTAAAAAATGAAGAAGAAGAAAAATAAAACCGGAGGAACTTTTCCCAACAAGGGAATTCCGCACTGAACTTTCTAATTGAAACATTAATGCGTTCATTGAAATAGAAAAGGAAGAACAAAAAGGACGAAAAATTCGTTACGCATATCTCTGGCACCCTTGGGGCAAAATCAATTAAAACGTAATAACCTACACCCTAACATATATACGAGTATGAATGT
This sequence comes from Eupeodes corollae, assembly GCF_945859685.1. Lineage (NCBI taxonomy): Eukaryota > Metazoa > Arthropoda > Insecta > Diptera > Syrphidae > Eupeodes > Eupeodes corollae. The sequence continues at coordinate 1,938,918 of NC_079149.1, read as the reverse complement.
ACAGACACTTATACAGATAACATTTTAAGTACCACTACATCTTTGCCGCACCCAAGTTCAGTTGAAGCCGTTGAAATTTCATGCAAAATCCTCCTGCTCCTTCTCCTTCTAGAAACACCCACTCAACAACCCGCACCCACTATTGCTATGCCCGCCAACCAATATTTATAGGAGTTCTTGTGTCACCCTTAACATTTTTGCCACTTGTTTTGAGATACAAAGCATCTCCCCACATCCCCATTCATATCCACATATTTAATATGTACAGTATAGGGGTAGAGTATTTTGCGAAGAAGTTTCTATATTGCTAGTCATATAGTCAAATCCTTTATGGGGATGAGTTGGTCTCCATTGCTTTGGTTCTTTAAGCTGCTCCAAGTCCTTGTCAGTTGTAGCATAAGGTAGTGGCGGCGGCGCGGCGGTATAGAGCATTCAGTCGTCTGAAACCACTTAATACAACAGAAAATATACCGACGACAACTACGACGATGACGACAACGACAAAGACAACGACGACTACGACGCTCGCTATGGCAACTTTGCAACCCTTGGATATTTATTTTTTCTTATGTAAAGCAGTCTCACATTGGGGTTCATAACCTCGAAACCTGGCATCAACATACAATTTTCTAAATAACAGGTATTAAAAACTTTAAATTCTTATACTGTCTAGGAGAATGTGTCATTAAACGATATTAATGGTATTTTAATTATTTTGGTACGTACGTTTTACAGAAGCTAATTCATTTTAAAAAGCATTCCCACAATCCGCTGTTTTGTTTGTTGTACAATATTGTTCCCTTTTATCTCGAGCACTTTGTGGATACCACGCTTACTAAAATACTTAACTTTCTAGGTAAACCACTCATCAAACGTTTCTTTTCAGACGTCTTCGTTAGAATAAAAATAGGACACTCATTGACAAAAACAAGTATACTTGTAGTATTCAGAAAGATCTAGGTCTTAAAAAAAAGCAGGATGTGGTGTCAGTTCCCAGTTGAGTGTTGAGTGCAATTCTTCGTTTCCGTGCATAAAAGCACGAAGAAGCTTAGAAGTGCTCGGCAAGGATTGTCTGCGATTGAGTATCATCCCTGTTCAACAAAGCGTGCAAATGATTAAACACAAACCTTATTGCTCCGATTTTTTGGCTTCATGTACCACTGATCGAAATGATCCTCCTCTTGCCAACTGTGCGTCGATTCCAATAGACCTCTGTCACCATAGCCCTTTATTAGCGTTCAATTCGAATCGAAAACCGATTTCTTTAAATGGAAGCAGAAAGCAGACCTTTATTATACAAAGAAACAATTGTCTTGTGTTACGAAATTGCCAAAAATGAGCACTGATTAATATTGACAGACGTCAAACCCATGAAAAAATAGTATAACGTGCCGCTTGATCGCAATTTATGAGCAAACAACGGATGTCCACAATCTAAAAATCTTCCTGTTTTATTGTGTTACCAGCCCAATATTTATTATGTTCATCGATTTCAATATAAAGGGTGTTTTTTCAGGACGTTTGGTTTTTAAGATGAAGTAAAGCACGATTTGCAAAAAGTAATGAGGAGAAAATGTATTTCTTATGGAATGACAATCCAAATTCCGCATAACTCAAGTGACAGCTGTCAAAAAGACCAACTACGAAAACAAATATTACCAGATTGAAAATCAAACATCTAAGAAAACTCCCGTTTTTTAAACAAATATCAAGTCAAAGGAAAATTCTGTATCATGTAGGCTTGAATGATTTTTTAACTAGTTTGTGTTAAAAAAAAATCTCAAATTCCATTTAAAAGTACGAGTTAGAAAAAAACAACTTTTTTTTGGGTCCAAAATATAACAACTTTCATAAGGACACTTCTCTTGTAACCATGTAGCGTAAAATTGTGGTAAAGGATTTTTTGCCTTCTCATCCTTTGTGCTCATATAAAATTACAAGATTTCAAAGTAAAACACCCCACTGTGCAGCGGTTTGTCGCAAGATAAAGTGGGTCATATTTTCTCTTCTTGGGCTTTTTCGATATAGCAGTATCTTGTATCCTTAGAAGATACACCTACTCATTATTTAATTTCAACAATAAAGAGAACATTTTTTCCTTCTCGCTGAAGGATTTAATAAAAATCTACAAAAGTGAGAACAGAATATAAAAAAAATAAACTAAAGTCGGAGGAAAGAAAAAAGAAACCCTGTGAAGCACGAAGCCACAAGCAAGCCAAACACTTGAGAGACGGAATCCCGATCCCGATCCCGTGGTCTGAGGTTTTTGTGTAAAAGGGGTTATTATTATTATAAGCGAAGAAGAAGGAAGATGAATATTTTGTGTGTGTATAGAAATAACAAGTACATGGTTTTTATCGCGTATTTTAAAATATGATATAAGTAATTTTTTACTTTTTTGTTTTTGAGCTTGCTTTGCTTTTGACCCTCCGGGATGAGTTAATTTGTAAGACAAAGCGATTATTATTTGCTCAAGCCTTTTCATTAGCAACGATGAAAAATGCAATATTTTTGTTTTTAATTTAGTTTTCTTTTTTGAAAAAGTTGTTGTACCTATCTTTTTTTTTGAGATGTTTCTTGTGTTTTTGTTTTAAAATAATTTATCAGAATATTTGTGTGAGGTAAGATTTTGTGTTTTTGTAATTTTAATTGAAATTTTAAGTCGATGGTTGACACAAAATAAATGAATAAATGTTTCAAGCTTACAAGTGGATGGTACTACATAAGCTTAAATTATTATTTTCAAAAAGATCATGACAATTTCAGCATGTTATTTATTGTTTTGTGTATGAATGGATTTTGGGTTAAGTCTTCATCTGAGTTTGTGGTATCTTTTCGAGTGCAGATGGTCCTTTAGCATTTATAATACCTATAGTGATTTTTTGAAATCTTAATGGTACCATGTTTTTAATACAGAAAAAAGGTCGGAATTTAAGTTTTGATTAAAAGCCAGAAATATTGTTCTGGCTCAAAGTGGAAAAAAAACAAAAGTTCTGTTGGAAAATAATCTTAAATTTTCTTGAATTACTTACTTAAAAGCTTTGGTCTTTCGTTCTAGGTGTGAGAATTTTATGTGAAGAAAATGCTTAAAGAATTTCTTCTGACCCAATGTTTCGGAGCCCTTTTGAAAACAAGGGCCTAGTGGCTTATACAACTCTCAACCATTCCTGTTTGCTTGTAATCATTAACTTAAAAATAACATATTGGCGCAAAATTTTAAACAACCTATTGTTAAGGATTAAGTTCATGTGGCATAATGACTAGTGCGTTGGACTATCATGCTAAAGGTCTTGGGTTCTAACCCTGGCTGTGCCATCTAATGTTTCTTTCACGGGTAACACTTGTCATGAAAAGTGCTTTCTCAAATAAGCCGTTGGAATCGGCTTAAAACTATGGGTCCCCATCATCTCCAAGAAAATTACTCAAAGACAGGAATGGTTGAGAGTTTTAAGTCACTAGGCCCTAGTTCTCAAAGGCATGTTGCGCCTTATTTATCTAATTTTTTTTGTTAAGAGTCTTACAATTCACTAGTTTGAAATTTGTTTAATATTTAGCAATTAACTAAGGGAGTCAAACATTTTAAACCTTTGCTAACTAGTAAATTGCTAATGGCCTTTTATTAAAAAATGATTATCCAAATATTTCTAAAATTCCATCAACGTTATTTTTATAAGCGATACAAACATATTTCTTTTTCTTGATAAATGAATCGACATTTTGTAAGGGTTTTGGGAATGCGAAATATTGGTACTTTAATGAAGGTTTTTTTGGTTAATAAGTCAAAAAAGGGGGCCAATCAATTCCGTTTGTCTGTCCTTACCTTTACAGTATTTACCATTGGGTTGATTGAATTTAAAATTATTAATAAAAAAGGTTTTAAGGAAATAATGTATTTTTGTTCGTTTTTAAACTTTTAAGAATTGTAAAATAGGAATGCTATGAAAAACGGACAGATAGATTTGTATACATTTTTTAACTATGGTTTCTCTTAACTTGATTATCTGTAATATTAAAATATATGTTTGTATTGGTTTTCTAATTTTTAAATATTTTTTAAACCGTGAATAAGCCAATGACGGTATTCCTTTGAATTTAAAACTAATCGTATTGCCTTAATCTATATGACCCACCTTATATTTTAAATTATTTATTTTGTATACATAAAAATAAAATTTGTAGTTTATGAATTGACAGGTTTTCTAGCATCAGCTCCAATCTACGAGTAAGCACAATGAAAATGATAGTAGTAATAGACTTCGGAAAAATCTCCTTTTTCTAGGAAAAAAGATCAAATTTGTCTGGCCAACTTCGTCATTTTCTGACTTTTTACAATTTTATTTTTTTAGCAAAAAGCTACGTTTAAAAACGATTTCCAACATTTTTGAATGAAACGCAGGCAACATTTCTAAAAACTATTATTTAATATCAATTAGGCTAGACGCGCATGCAACTTTTTCAAAACCAAATAGTTCGATCGGTAATTGCAAATTTTCCCCTTATAAGGTTCAAATTCTTAGTTCTCTAGAAGGAGCGTAAAGATCAATTACCGATAATAAATAAGGACAATCAACATGATTTGATAAAATATTACTGACACAATTTGTAGCAAACATCTTACGGCTGTTTTTTAATGTCTGCATACCAATAAGCTGACATCTAACGTTATACGAAGGCATTTCAATGTTCCAGCCTAGTGTGTGTACTACAAATCTTGTAATATTTTTGTTGATATTTTCTATTCTTGTAATATGAAAATTGTAATAAGATTGTTTACATCATTTTGGAGAACCGTACAGTCTGTTAAATGTTGTACACGTCTAAAAAAATTTAAATCATCCCCAAACATAAGACGTATTGAGTTTTTAAGGGCATCAGGTAGGTCATTTATAAAAAAGGTGAACAGCATTGGACCTAAATGACTCCCTTGCGGAACGCTACAAGTTAAAGAGATGAGAGATATCAAATCAATTGAAATAAGTCATAACATTTTCTTAAATAAAAATCAAATACAATGATTTTTTTATAGATCCACATGACTTCTATTTTGCAAACTGTCGCTATTTAGACGATTTCAGGTGCACAAATGAATTAAACGCAAAACCAAAAAAAGATGCTATGCATAAAATGTCTAACTAAATAAATGTCAAGCCCTTAAAATTTTGTCGTTTAATATTTTACGCCAATAACTTCAAAGGACTTTATGTCTCCCTAAATCCAGCCCTGACATTTTGTTTACACTTAAAAGTTCACGGAATCATATTGAACAAATTTTACGTAGATATAGATGGCAGATAAATATTAGATATAGGGAGTGATTGATGAATGAAGGAAGGTAAAACGATTAAAATAAAACAAAAACAAACAAAAAAGTAAACAAAAAAGAAAATTCAAGCTCCAAAGGTTGCTTCAATAAAATGTCGTCCATCGTCGTTGTCGTCGTCATCGTCCACCCTCATCATCTGAATCTGTCCCATTTGCATGATGCGATAGGGGATACTTGGCCAATTTAATTTCGCAACCATATGGAGGAGAAGCGGGATGAACGCCCGTCGCCGTGCACAGAGTGCGGAGTGTGGAGTGAAGGGAACAGCATCGACATCAGCAGGACAAGGCTATTTGAATAGACGGATGTGACATTCAACGAAAAATACTTATTTGACGTTGTTGCTGCCATTTTGCATTTATTTTCTTCCCTCTTTTTACTTTTATACTTTTTTGTTTTGTTGTATTCGATGTTGAACTTTACACGCGACACAAACGTGTGACCCACTGGGCTATGGACACTGGACAGGACATTGGCTGGAGCTTCCGTTAGCCATGATGATGACGACATTTCCTTGGTCTGGTGCGCTGTGCTGCGCTCTGCTGCTGTTGCTATTGCTGTTGCTGTTGCTTTTGCTGTTTCTGTCGTGGGTGTTATGTCCAACCATGTGGGAAAATTGAATAATTGATTGGCATTGGCACCTTAACAGGCTTTCATACATTGTTGTTGTTGTTGATTTCGAAATAGAATATGCAAAATGGACAAAACGAAAAAAAGAAATGGTGGATGTACATTTTGTAAATAGAGTTTCGTATTTCCGTGGTCTGATATTATATTGCTGGCAGGCGGCGCAGCGTGGCGGTGGCAGTGGTAGTGGTAGTGGTAGCGGTAGAGTCGCATCGTCATTTTCCTCATCATTATCATCAAGCGAACTGCGAACTGTTTCTGTTTTAATCGTCCACCACTGGCGATGATAACGATGATGATAATGACGATTGTGGCAGCGGCAGTGTAATTTTAATGATACTTCTATCTGCGTACTGCTTAATGTATGTGCATCAACTAGCAGCCTTTAGAACAGTCCAGCCCAGCACAGCCCATTCATACTGATGATATAGGTAGGAATTTTCAAAATGGAAAATAGGTTGCATTCATTGGATATCTTATTGGCGATGACGGTGAAACGACGTGGTTTTCTCTATTTGATTATTCCATCTCTAGGTCTGACTCTATACTCTGTTAAACGTAACGTCCCTACATGCTACGCTTACGAGCAGTGTTGCAATGATTGATGACTTTGATCGATTGAATTTAAAAACATGAAAAAGGTGAAATGGGCGAGAACATTAAACTGATGCTCCTTTTGTTCAATCTAAAGTGAGGTTAAAAATTGAAATGCATTAGGTGGGTTTTAGGTTAGATATGTTGGTACACAGAACAATCAGAGTTATATAATTTAAATGTGATTATATATCAATGCATCTACTCGTATATGCGAGACAAAATAATGCACATAGTTCTAATGGAAATTGCTTTTTAAACAGGAAGATTTATTAGTTTCTCTGAAAATGGTTTAATGTTTTCAGAATAAACCATGAGCTCAGTTTAAAAAAAAAAGAAACTACTGCATGGATTGATACTCATGGCCACCTGTTGTTTTAGTTGGAGTTCTCAATTTCACTTGAATCCTGTGAGTTTTATTTTAGTATATGATTGATTGCTATACAAAAACAACACACTGTTTCAAATCGAGTACTTAAAAATAAGCGTAAGGTGTTACATTCTAACAATTAAAAAATATTACATTAAGTAGTTCTAATGAAGCTGTTGCATTGATTTCAGAGATTCGAAAATCATTTTTAAAAAATCTTTATACTTTAATGATAGACACTGTTGATATGAAAACCTTCCATACTTCAAAGAGATAATAACTTATTTTCTGCCATTATCAATGCATTGTTAATAAATCTGGTGACTCTTTCTTATACCTACAAATACGTTTAAAAAAGCTGAGCTGAAATTTTTGCAAAACCTTATCTATATAAAATAAATCTGAAATCAAGCAAAAGAGGAAATTTTTATTATGGTTTGGCTTCGAAACTTCTTATCCAATTGCATGCAGTTTTTTTTTAATGAAAGAGGATGACACGGTGCAGGTTTTAGGCAAAAAAAAATAAAAGTCCGATAATGTTAGCCAATAATTTGTTATCTATACATATAAAATCCAAATATCACTAACTCACTGATATCACCTTTCGATAGGAAATATAAATAGCATCAAGTGTATTTTCTTTCGTTCATTCAAAAAGCCTAAAGAACCACCAGGTCTCTGCTGTTCAGGAAAAGTTTTATTGACAGAAATTGCTGATCAGCCGGAACCTTTAAAAAGTCTTTTGAATCATTCTCATCGAGATTCTAAACATTTTCTTGATATGATTCGTGTTTACAATTCTGCTTGCCAAATGATGTCATTCGGTGCGCCAGTGAAATCAGACATGGAGATTTTATGCCAACATTTAAAGTTCAGGGTCAAGTCTATCATTTAGCTGGATCTCTTTTACTAAACAACCCTGACGAACCAACATTTTTGCAAATATATTAATAGCTACTGTTTACCCGAAAGTCACCCAAATTTCGGAGAAAATGGATGATTGGTTACGCGAACGATCAATTTTAGCAACCAAAACGATTCTGTTGTAAGCATAAATAATACAATTCTTTCAATGTTTCAGGCCCATCAACAAACTTATTGACAATCTGATTGATCAAGATAATGCTATTGATATTCTAGTTGAATTTTTGAATTGTTTGAAAACATCAGGACTTCATCCGCATAAACTGGACTTGAAAATTGGGGCTCCAATAATACTTATGAGGAATTTAAATGCATAATGATAATGGATAGTAACTATGCAGAGAGACGGCTCAGCCCAAGGTCAAGTCGTTTTATTCCCGGATACTGATAATTACTAACAAATACCCGTTCGAATTTAAACGAGTACAATTTTCTATAAAGCTTTGTTTTGCTATGTCTATCAATAACACACAGGGACAGAAACTGTTGCAGAACTTGACATCACAAATCCCTATTTTAACCACGGACAATTTTCTGTTGCTGGCTCCCGTGTCCGCTCGGAAAAAAATCTAGGTATATGTGTATGCGCCTCACCAAAGAATAAAAAATATTATTTACAAAGAAGTATTATAACCGTAAAAGAATACATATGTATGTACAAAGATAATACATAAATTATTAAATAAAAAAGGTATAATGTAGGATGTTTTTTCATCCTCATTTTGTATATAAAATAGTTGAATAACTCCCGGGTGAACCAGCTAGAGCTTTAAAAATTTGACTGTAGGTGTTAATGTAATAGAAGTTGTAGGACATAGGAGATAATTTTAGTGAGTTTTGACCTCCCTTAACTTACGACGCATTTAATAGATTCTATGAGTCTTTATTTGCACTGTCAACCACTAAGATGAGGGCACACATTTTTAAATCTATTTTCTCTTTTTATAGTTGGTAGAAGTTTTGTACCCGAAAACGTTTACTACCTGCAAATCAGTACGTATTTTACCATTATCTAAAATAGAAAAAAAAACTCCTTGAAAAGGGTATAAAAAGTGAGTCACTAGGATGAGGCACAAAATTTCAAAAAAAAATTGAAGGAATATTTTATTTTTATGGTTGAACAACATTTGTTCATAACGTTTTTGCACATTAGGAATTACCATGTCCGTTATTTTCAGATATAAAATTTATAAGACGGTTTGGAAAAGAAACTTTTTTTTTTTTTTTAATAATCAGAGGAAATTTGGACCCATAAATAACAAAAAGCTTCGACTAAGGAATCCTTTTTTTCAAACTGTCTGCCATCTTCATAAATTTTACGAAAAAACCATCATCGAAACTTTTCAATACTGTTGAAGTGTTGTGAATATGAGGTCCATGGCATAAGTTCCACGTGTTTTGATTGAATTCAATTGATCTTCGGCTTTTATTCTTGTTAATACTCAGCTTTTGGCAATTATTTTAGCCGCTAGTAGAGTGGAATTTGATACAGCTTTTCTCATGATGCTGTTGTTTTGCATTATACTCTTTTTGATATTCCCATATTTTATTTTTTGTAAATCAGAAATTTAATTGCCTAAAACTTTCTTGATTCTGTTAAGTCTCTTTGCTATTTCATGACCTGAAACTCCTGAATCCTTGAAAGCATCTATTTTTTCTCTTTTTGGAGCTGTTAAAGTCTTGTCAGAACTGAGAGCCCATGTGTATTTAAAAAAAAATGTTGTTTTCAACACTTTATTCTATTTTATTGCAAGGAAATATTCGCAATGGCTTCATTCGAGTGAAGCACCTTTTTAGATGCTTTTTAGCTGTTTATTATTTGATATTGTGAAATTCTGACACTAGTTTCTAATTTACCCTTTAATTTTATGAACTTGTAATAGGGTAGTAGGTACCTATTCACAGGTTTTGCCATTACTCTCCAGAGAAAGAATTATTGCAACTTAGTTCTTTTCTTTTGCATATTTGTTTAAAACATTTTATTGATCATTTACAAGAAATTGTAATTTCAATTTAACAATGACAATACATCAATTTTAAATAAAGTAAAATCAATACAAATGTCGCACCCGTGGCGTGATAGTTAGTGCGTTGGACTGTCGTGCCAGAGATCTTGGGTTCAAACCCTGCCTGTGCCATCTTAAGTTTTTTCACGGGTACTGCCTCTTGCGAGAAATTGACAAATCCTACAAGAGTAGTTCTTGTCTCCTTAATCTTTGACAACAATACTCGCACACAGGAAGTCATTAGGCCTTAATTCTCAAATTACTAAATCTTGTGATGCTTGTAATAAACCAATTTATTTACTCCTATGCTCTAGAAATTAAGTAAAATTGAATTGGAAAAGCTAATAAATTTGTTTTCCGTTTACCACTTAATCAAAACTTACTCAGAAATTGGAAAATTCTAATGAGATTTGGTCACCAAAGAAATTTGGAAATATTAAAGTAATCAGTTTTTGAATTGAAGTGTTTAAAGTTTAGCAAAACTTATCTTGATTTACTACCACTCGAAACTTCAAACGTGTTTATCTATATAATAATTTATTTTTTTTTAGTCGGCCGGTATCATAAGTCCGACAATTTTTACCTTTGACTTATCTTGGAAAATGTTTGTTTGTAGAGGAATAATTATTTTGACTGGCAGCCATTTTGTTTAGCTTTCTACGGTGGCCTAGCCGCTTAAAAGAAGTTCTTCAATTTGTCTACCATTTTGGTTTCATTTTAAGCCGAAGTGAAATGCAGAACTTAATTGCTAGTCACTCCAAAGTCATACACATTTTTATAATCTCGCTGTGACCGAAATCATACACTTTTATTCCTTAGTTCAGTAGTTGATTTAATAACCAATTTTCCATGACAATGAACATTTCTTGGTAGATTTATCAATTCCTTGAAACTCGTCAAATGTCTAAGGAATTCTTGATATCAATAAAAACTACATATATCAAAGAAAACTTGAGTAACTTTTTATGTTTCATATGAAGAAATGCTTTGTAAGAAAAATATGTGCTTTCTCAGAAAAACCTGAATATTTTAAAACTTCTACACTTTTAACTTTTTTGTTGAAAGAAGCTTAACACCTCACACTTATGCTTTGAAAAGTATACAAACTATTCAAGCTAAACGTTAAAAGAACTTTCACATCTGGCTGAAATTATTACGAGCACAACTTTATCATATCCTTTCATGTAATGTATACAGTCTCATCAAAATATTTAACAGATCTGTCTCAACAAAATTTACTAAGCTGTGGTGTTGTACCACAGAGTTACTGGAACTGAAAAAACAGTAGTTCATTGTTACAATGTTTGCCTTTAAGTTTTCATTCCTGAGGAGTTTTATATCTTCTGAGTGTTACAAAGCAAACAAACCTATTTCTTCTTTTGCCTCCAGGGTTTATATATATACCATATACATACGTCTTGAGGTGCACTTGAATCTCTAAATCCAGACGTGTCGTCTGAGGAATTTGGTCCTTTCAATTGCAAACAATCCCACTCCGAATCCCCAGCTGTAATTGTTTTGCAATATTTCACCTGAATATATGCTCCAGTCACGAGAAACAAAGGATTCTCATATTCTCTACTTAAATGTGTGATAGTGAAGAAGTGCACCTCTTTCAATTCTTCGCACATTCATTCAAGGACTGCAGCAAAAGGACGAAGATTACGAAGTGGCGGAAGACGAAGAAAAAGAAAAAGGACCTCTTCTTTACTTCACGGATGGTAAATCGAGTTCCTTGTTGTTTCACATGCATACTGCACATTGCACACTGCACTGCACACTGCACAGGGAAACAGCACATCTTTCTCGTGATGCTGAATGGTGAATTGTGGAATGAAGGTTTATATCGTATCGTTGTACTCGAATGGAATTATTCAGCTTCCTTTGCAGGATAACAATCTATCCTGTCAGGATAATTTGAGAAAACACTGGTGTAGTCGTAATATTTTTATGTTCACTCTATATGCATAGTATTTTGTATTGTAGAGAACGGATGCGGAGTGGGGACAGACAACGACCTACCGACCGACGACGTCTTACCTGCTGCAATGAAATGAAGAAAAAAGCACCCGTTGCTAGATCCTTTATGCATAAAGGAATATCTTTATATCCATATCTTTTACTTGGGTCATACATTTGAATTTGCTTATTCTGGCAGCTCTACTGAATTTTTTATTTGCTGAAAAAATTTAATATCTATCGGATGAGGATGAACCACCACTACCACTCGAGAAAATCGATTTCAAAATCCTTTTCCACAAGATGACAACGACATCGACAAACAAGCAAATCTACTTCCTTCCGCTTTCCGCTTTGTTGGGGAATTAGTTGTATTTTTTAAACCATAGAACTGATTTTCAATTGGCAAGTCTTAGAATCGGAAGTATCCTTGTAATGAATTCTTATTATTAGAATCAAAAGTCGTTGTCCTCGATAAGCTGTTCCTTTTGTAAGACGATAGAGAGCCGCCTTCAAATCCCCATTGCATGATGCATACCAAAGTAGAGTCCCTGCATCTTCTCATACTTCTTCCCCTGCTCCTCCTGCTTCTGCAGGTGGTGATGATGGGGGATATTTTTTTTTGAATAATTTATTTGCAAGTGCATCCCGTGCTGCAGCAACAAGGACGACAGAATACAATTTCCTTATTGCTAATGAATCCGGAGAAAAAGTTGATGGCAGCCCAGATAAGGTTGTTGGTGAGAAATACAAAATCCGGCCATCTGTGGTTTGTTGTGCATAATATCTATGCGAAGCAAACGAAGAGTATATTATACTTTCCACTACACCTTCAAGAGGTAGTTTTATCCTTTTGTAGGACAACTACAAGCTTATACTAGTGAGTTTGTACGAGGATGTGTGCATGAAGCTCTGGGAGTATGATCATCATGATACTAAAATTTCTTGCACACACCTATTTTAATCTATAATTTTTGTGCAACCGAGTGAAAAAAGGTTTTACTCAAAATTTGTTCTTTTATTTCTTTTTTACCTTATGTTGTTCGACACCATGCTCAGAAAAAAATAGGAAAGAACATCTTGAAGTGTAATTATCATAAAAGGCTGAAGAAGAGTATTCATTTTTCAAGGATGCAGAAATAAATATTTTCATTTTTCAGAAATTCAAGATTTTCTAAAATAAATTTATGTTTAGCATGAAACATTCAAATTATGTCTTCTGTATGATCTTCTAAAAGGTATTCAATAAAAGGTATTACAAAAAATAGCAGTTTAAGGGCGTCAGGCTTAAGTGACCTTGCCCTGAGGAGATTTGAGGAAATTACTTGAAAATGGTGGTGGTTCGCAATTTCCGGAACAAAGAAAAAAATTGTGTGCGTAAAGCAATAATTTAAATGGTTAATATAAGAACCATTTGTTATCTTCAATCATTAATGGAGGGATCATGCTTTTTTCAGAAAGTTGCCAATATGATACGGACTTTAAATGTTGTAATAAAAACTTAAAAGAAGTTAAAAGGCAAATTACAAATGTACGTCAAGATTCAAGTTTTTTCTTTTTAATCCCATTTGGCGAAAGACATTCGTAAAAATTAATAGCTAATAATACAACAATATACAATTAAAACCCTCGGGCGTATACGCTTGCGTTTCAGTAGTTTGGAAGTCTTGAATGACATACGAATTAGTCGGGCTAAGAGCACTTAATTAGCACAAAAATAGCCATAAATTCCTTCAGCATTAGAATTTAGAAATTGTGGTATTACCAGATTTACGGACCTTAAAATATGTGTTGAGTTCAATGAAATTCGATATTGTTTGAAATTTGAGAGAAAATAATGTCCCCTTTCTTTCTTTTCTAATGTTTAGATATAAAAACAAGAATTTCTTGCATTGCAAAAGTATAGACGCATTTTTTTTATTTTCAATTCTGATAATTTTATTTACATATTTGGGATTTTATTATCCCTTTAAAAACTCGAGTTGGCATACTCTCGACCAGTTTTTTTTCAATAGAGAACTGTCCAACGAGTTTCATTCGACTATAATTGTTTCTTGGAGCTCTGCAACACTACGATACTGCTTATTTGGAGCATAAATACATCTTGTCAGAATTCCCCAAAGATTTTCAATTACGAGTTGCAGATTTGACGACTAACGTGGATTAGAGGATAGAGGATATTTTGGAAAAATACTTTTTTTGTTTCTTTAGGTCGTGCAAATATCCGTTAAGGTTAAACTTTTTTTCTTAATGAAAATAACCTTTGAATAAAATACTTCAAAACTTCGGCATTTGAAATAAGTTGAGTAAACACTGAATCTAAGAATTTTACTTACTGTCTTTTAGTTCAAATCCAAGTTGAGCAAATCCTAGCCTTTTAATTTTTTGAGCTGTTGTAGCTGATTGCATTTTTGCCCAGACAATCACTTTATCACTTTACTTTTTTTTCAATACACGAAAAACAGTCGAAACCGAAACATTTAACTTGATTTTGGTTCGAATTTTCCTCAAAGACTGCGCCAAATTGGAAGCAAAATTTATTATTCGCATACTATCCTTTTTTGTTTTATAAGACTGTGGATCTTTTCAAAAATTTCGAACAACAAGATCCGACCTCTCAATCTCAAAGCATTTGTATATTATGCGATTATACTTTTGAATAGCGAGGTAAAAAAAAATTGTCAAAGTTTCATTTATTTTGCTCTAAATAAAACATTTAAAATAATGTTTTCAACACGTTTTTTTCAAATAAAATAACGGAACATGAATTTGTATTGATGAAGGTATTAAACATCAAAACATTCAGTGAGATAATTCATAACTTTTATTTTCGAAAATGTATGGTGTTTGTAAAAAATACTTACAAATACAAGACACTAAGTTCAAATATTAAAAAATCATGATTCTTTAAGGATAAAGAATACAGTTTCATAGACGTTTATATAATATCCTGGCTCTAAAGGCACATCATAACATAGAAAGCTGTTATTCATTGAATTCGTACAACAACACAAATTTAATCTTCTCGTAAGAATTTAAATAATTCCCAAGGATCTAGGACATGAGTTTCGTATATGCGGAGAACAAAAAGAAAGAATACTGCATGAAGTGTGCTCAGCCGCTTAACCGTAATTCATTTAATCCTTTTTCATACAATGATAGCCGCAACTGTTCCACATTTCTCTTGTTACTCAGTGTATCCTTTTATTTTTGTCTATTTAAACTTTACACGGTTTTCAAAAAAGAAAAAGAAAAAAAAAAATTAAATAAAAGCCCTTGTGATGATCTATTTGACGCAAAGATGATTTAAGAGTCAATTTATTATAAGAGCTGGGGGTTGGATGAAACTTCGCTTGTTTAATTCTCGTATTAAGAGCCGCGCCCATTTCTGATGGGTAAAATAAATTTATGACCAACTATATACATATATACGAGTACCTATAACTTACATAGGTACATATAACGTTGAAGGGACTACTCTGTTCTTGGTTTTCGTGTTGTTGCCTATTTCATTTTCTATTTTTGTGTTTTATGTTTCCCTACCGAGGATGTTGATTATATATGTATTTGTTTTGTGCTGTAGTCCATTATTCCTGTGGGAAATATTACATCAATTAAGTTGAATGCAATCACGGGAGAGATACATTTTTTGTTTTTTTTGTTTTTGTAAGCCTATGTGTCTATTTATACAATATTTTCGTGGAAAAGAAAAAAATTAAAAATGAATTAGTGTATAGAAAAATCGATTGGAAAATTGGGAGTGATGGCGTCGTCGTTCTCATCGTTTGAATAATTTTTAGACTTGTTAAAAAACATTATTTTAATGTCTATCTTGTCTGTGTAGCAAATATTGTTAATTTAGACGAAGAGACAGAAAAAAACACTAATTTGATTTCAATTACAATTTCACAAGAACGTACAACAATTTCACAGGTTTTGTCTTTTTGTAACATCTACATTAAACATAAACGTGTGTAAAAGATACATATATACATTCATACTTATGAAATTTTACAAATGGACATGTTATTTTACTCATTAATGGAAGGATCATGTTTTTGTTTCAGACATTTTCCCATTTATACGGCCTTTTTATGTTGTGATACAAAAATGAAAAGACATTGAAAAGTACATTACAAATACATATACATATAGAATTTGGGACAGGATTATAAATTTTCTTTTTTTCTAAATTCTTTTTTTTTTTGAAAGGTATTCGCAAAAATTACTTTTCTAGCAGCTAATAATAAAATACAATTTAAAAAGTACACTTTGGCGTATACGCACTTTTTTTTTTAATTTCTGTCGATTTATTTTTAATGCCTTTCAGTAGTCTATGGCTTTAAAATGCCAATGTCAACGAAATTAATTGTTTTCTAGCAGCTTATAATAAAATAGAATACAAACAGAACACTCTGGCGTGTGTTTAATTTTTTTTCAAAGAAGTAAGTTGTCTTTGCTTGTTCAAACAAGCCAGGAAGGCCTGCAACTCCCATATTCGACGGGCCAAATTTACGGCAAATAATTCTGCAATAACCCAAAGGCAGCAAAAAAGTTTGGTCATTCGTAAAAATGTAAAAAACATGAGATGTTTTTCCTCTTCGTTGTCAATGAAACTCCTTTTGCTTTAGAGAAAGATAATCTCTTTGCTAATTCTACGTTGCCAATTCTAAGTTGCCAATGAGTATTATGACTTTGCTCTTTTGAAGATTGAAAGCTTCTTAATGATCGCTAGTACGGCTGGTGATCTCATAGTTCATCTCACCGAACAGTGGAGCAAATCTTTACATGGCTTTGGAGAAATAAAATGATTGCATTTGATATTTTAAAAGCATTTGATAGTATTTGGCATTAGGCTCTCTTATCAAAAATCGTGATTTCGGTTTTCATGAATCCCATCTTCATTGAATTAGTAATTACCTTTCGTATCGTTCAATACAAGTAGTATTGGATGGATTCAAGTATGAAAACCTTAAAGTAAATGCTGGTGTGCCCCAGGGCTCTGTTTTATCTCCAACACTATTTCTTATTTTTATTAATGATCTCCTGTCTGCAACTTTTAATCCAATACATTGTTTTGCTGACGATAGTATTCTTAGCTTTCGATATTCGTTTACAGACTAACGTCCCTCTTTTTTGGATATGGAACTGCAACTACAAAATAAAATAAACTAATTAAATTCCGATTTAAACAACATTACGCAATGGGGAATAAAAAATCGAGTGGAATTTAGTAATACGAAAACCCAATGCTGTCTTGTATCGTTAAAGAGAGATATAGCTCCCTTGCCACTATCCATGGATGGCACTTGCACCAATGTTTGTGTACCACACCACCAACCAAATTATGTGAAATGATCACATACGCGATGTTAGCAAAAATGCCGCAAGATGTTTGGCTTTTCTAAGGCAGTACAAGAAGTTTTTTATCCTACTGATCTGGTTGGTGAACCTGCAACTTACTTAAGCTCTTAGGACAGTATTGAACGTAAAGCTTTTAGTTTGATTGGTTATAATACCAGCACAGAATCATTTACGTCACTTGAACATCGTCGTAAAGTTTCTTCTCTCACCGTTATTTTAACGGTTTATTCTCTTTCGAAATGCAGCTGGCTATTCCTCTCCTTAACTAGTTCCAGTATAAAACTCACTTTTTTAGGAATGTTCGCCAGTATACCCTCGAGCCCAACTTCGGTCGTACTGTCAAGGAAGGACATTCGTTTTTCCCGTACTACGCGAATGTTAAATGCCTTTTCCAGCCATTTCAATATTCAGAAATTCAAAATCAATGCGCACCTACATCCCCTTTCTTTTGCAGATTGGCAACTTACTGCTGCCCCGTTCAACCGATTGTTAAGATAATCACTGTGATTAATATGATATTCCATGACATTTCACATTGATGGATTTTTTTTCATAACTCCGCCCGGCTAAACTGGCAAGACTTTTTTTCTTTTATTAATTTTGACAACCATACAAACACAAAATAATAATGCACAGTCTATTGAGATTTGAGAGGAAAAACACGGATCTTCGGTGGCACATTATTAGTATTGTCTCGTTATTTTGGACAAACACTGCCCATTATACTACGTTCAACACCCTCTGATGATTTAGTCTTATCATCAGTTCTATGGCTCCTTTTACAGAATTGACTTTGAAAAATAACATGCGTGTACAACTACAACTGGATGTATCGTCTAAAAATTTAGCAAAACTATTAATAGAAATGGACGAATTTAAAATTGACGAATCTACGAAATAAAAGAATTGGTGCAAAAAGTTTTCAAAAACATTGCACAAAAGGTTGTCAACTATCCAACTAAATTCTGAATTCGATTGATTTGAAACGCGCACGATCTTACATTGCAAATTGGCGTATCCATCATCGGTCTTCGAAACATAACTCCACGACGATTTTGAAACGGAACCAGACTCTCAGTCAAGAAAATAATGAACGATTTCCAAAAACCCGTAATGAGTATCGGCCAACAGCTATATTGCCATATTTATCAAAAGTTTTTGAAAAAGTTATGAACACCAAAACGCGGTAGTATCTAAAACGTAACGACATGCTATGTCCCAATCAATGCGGTTTCCTTCCCAAGCACAGTTGCCCTCCTGCCCTTTTAAATGTCATCGAAGAAATAAGAGAATATGTAGATAAGAATTTCGTGTCTTTTCTCACTCTTTTGCATTCTTTCAAAGCCTTTGACACTGTCAAACACCGTAATTTATGCTTCAAATAAAGGGATGAGTTTCATTTTACGTCATCATCGGTGAGACTCAGAGTTGCTAACAATCAAACTTCAAGTTTTCTTCCGCCAACACGAGGTGTTCCCAAAGGGTCTATTGTGGGCCCATTACTTTTTACTATGTATGTTAATGAGCTCCTGTCTCTAAGCTTTAACTCCTCCAAACATATGTATGCCGATGATGTGGAGCTTAAATACAGTTGTCCACTGGGGTTGTTTGAAAATGGTATTTGGGAGATAAACCCAGATCTTAATAAGATATTGCTCCGGCCCCGATCAAAGGACTTTGTTTAAATCCTATTAAGTCAAAGTGCCTAGTCATTACTTAATGATAACATTATTCAGGGGTGGAATCGGCTAAGGTGATTGTTGATAAATGACAATCAAAATGATCGAATTTGATCTACATAAGGTTATAGTCGAATTGATACCTAAAAAGCTATCACAAAAAAATGTGATAGTGGTTTTCAAACAAATTTGTTTATTCCGAATCGAGCTACCAAACGCTTACACAAACGACTGGAAAATTTTCTTAGTTCACTTTGTTTCTTTTAAAAAACACATTCCTGTGACCGACAAAGCTTACGACATTCGAAAAAAATTTAAAATTTCACCAAGGCAACAACGAATTTTGACAATTTGAATCTGAAATTGTACAATCGAATTGAATTGAGTTGAATCATCTTATACAGACGGAATGAAAATGATAGTCAATTTGACTATCAAAAAATTGATAGTCAACAATCACATTAGCCGATTCCACTTCAGTTTGTTGACTCAGCCAACAATCTTGGAGTATTCAATAATACACTCACTTTGGGCAAATCATATACAACTTATCATAGGTAGAGTTTACAGAGGCTAACGTCTGCTTTTGTCCACCCAAAGAATCACTCTAATAAAAACTAAAATGATACTTTCTAAGGCGCTGCTTATTCCGCTTTTATTATTTGGGTCTGAACTATTTAGTAATTGCGATTCCAAGCACACAAGGAAACTTGATGTTGTCAATAATAGTGTGACAAGATATATTTTTGAACTACGGAAATATGTTTATATTTCCTCAAATGAAAGATTAATATATGATTTTTCTTAATAATACTCCTCAATGTCATGCAAACATGATAACCGACGTACCACAATAACAGAGCTTTTGATGAGTTTCAAACTTTAAATTATCCTGGCCACTTACCACAATCATATGTAATTATCTCTGAAAGAAGTTGTGGTTTTCGACATTTCTAAAACACAACTGGGATAATAATATCACAATTACAAAATTTTTACCTTAAACAATACCTCATTAGTCATTACAATGTGAATGTAATACTTTACTCTAATGTGTACATCGTCACTGTCTCTGAAACAAATACAAAACTTTTGAAACAAAAATCCCTATAAAAGTAAAACACACACACACACACACACAAAACAAAAATATTCTTCTTAATTCGTTAGCGTTGACGGGCAATTCCTCATGTTAAATGTGATGGAAAAAAGTTTTAGTAAATAATTAAGAAGATAAAAGTTTGTTAGAAAAAGCTCCAACAGCCATAATTATTTCCCTTCACCATCATCACAGAAAATAATTATTCTCTTTAAAAAATGTGGTCAAATTGCGTTGTGTTCTTACATCGTATATATGTATGTACGAGTACTATTACTGTTAACGAATCTAACAAAAAAGAAAAACAACAACATTTTTCTGCTCAAAAAAAAAAGTGTTAACCATCAGTAACGACCCTTCGTGACTTTTTCTCTTTTTTAAACTTTTCTCTTGGGGAAGCAAAATAAAAAAAAAGAAGAAACACCAATTTATTTCAAGACCTTTTCATTTTCATCAAACGTTAACAAGGGCGACTTATGAAATGAAGTTAATCGTTAATCTTACAAAATTTTACCTTTTTCCGAAAAAAAAGAAAAGGAAAATACTTGAAAGCCTCTATGAACACAAAAGGACCCCATGTGTGTTATTTAAGAAATCCATTCAATCCTTTGATTGGATAGCAAAGACAGGTACACCTTCATCCAATTCTAAGCTTGAACCTAGGCATTGAACACTCTTGCATAAAGCTCAACAAAACATTTTTTTTTTACTTGAGCGTTGACTTCTTTTGAAGTTTTCAAAAAAAATCAATCAGAAAAAGTGCAAAAAAGGACCAACTTGGAGAACTTTAAAGAATGTTTTCAGTCAGAGATTTACAATAAAATAGCTATTTTCATTCGTAGTTCGTCCTTTTTTTTCCTTTCTTTTTCTTGAATTATTTCTCTGTCGCTTACAAAGCTGTTTTTTTTTATATGCGCGTACCCTTAAGGGATCCTGAAGCTTTAGGGCGCAAAGGACCTTGAACAAAATAGCCTCCTGTCCGTTTAAATTTTCCTCCGACGACGATTGTATTTTTTAGAATATATTTCTTAGCTTAAAATAACAACAGAACTGAACAAAATGGAAGAGAGGAGTGAGAAGAACAAAACAGAAACAAAACTAAACGAGAAAAGGACGAAATGAAAGGACATCCAAGGCGATGCGATAGGAAAATTAAATAATGGAGGAGTATGCTTAAAATTATTATGATTATTATTATGGTAACTATCGTTTTTTTTTTGGCTTTTGCCATTAATTTTCCTTTTTAGTCTTTTCGGTGTCCTGCTATTGGTCCTGGATGCGTTTGATTTTTGTTGGTTTTTAAGTCATAGTTGTAGTTGTAGTAGAAGTAGATAGATATTGTTGTTGTTGATATTTTTGTTGTTTCTGTGGACAGTAGTGGCGGCGCGACGGTGGTGGCGTGAATGGTGTGGCATGGCGCGTCTTAAAAGGATCCTTGAATAGAAGCAGTATATATGTATGTTGTCTATTTATAAGAATACGCTCTCTATATAATACAAAATAAAATAGGGATGGGAAAATAATGCAAAATAATTGCCATCAGAAGATACTCAAGGATGCGCTTGTAATTTGATTAAACGCACAGTGAGTAAAATACTTTTGTAATGAAAATGCTCTGATGATGTTGAGGGGTTGGTCTATATCGCCAGAGTGGTAAATATGGTGTTGGTGATGGCGATGGTGATGGTGATGTCTGTAAAGTTTGAAATTTTTTCTAATTATAGAGATAAATGATGCTTTTAGGATTTTAAAGACTGTTTGTGTCTTATATTTTTAATTTAATGGAAATATGAGTTAAATTAATGTTAGTTTAAAATAATTATAACAATTTAAATAATATTTATTTTGTCAGTTAGTTTACATGCATTTAAAAGCATTCCTTTAATTAGTTTAATCATTTTTGATAAACTTTGGAAAATAACACATAAGTAAGTTGTTCTTTCTCAAAAGAAGATGTTTTAAATGGTTATAAACTACAATCAAAACAGTGTGTTTTTTAAGCTGTAAGAGAAGTTTCAATGCTTGTTATGCACTGTCCTATAGAATTCGTTAAAATCAATAAATTGTGTCTTAAACCAAATAAAAATCAATTTGAAAACCTTTAAATTCATTGACTTTCAAAAAAATGAGATTGGCTTAAGATATTGAAACATTATCATCAAGAAAAGAAAAAAACTTACTTAAAAAAGCAACGCAGATCCTTTTTGGTTTCAGTTCTTAAAAAATGAATAAATATTGTGATGGCGTTGAAGGTACTCAAAAACGAAACAACTGACAGGCTTATAAGAGATAATGCAAAATAACTCCACTGACATGAAATTTTTTAATCAATCCGCAAACACACCCAAAAAATGGAAGCAAGCAACCAAAAGTTGTCAAATAGGTCGCAAGTAGTTGCTTTTGGCTTAATCCTTTGAAAAATATCGCCATTGGGCTTGCAACAAAAAATGGGAGATTTTCAGTTCACTGACAAAATATTCTTGATCACGTTTTAAATCTCGTAGAATTTTGTATAAAGTTTCTCGTATCGATACAAAAATATTTATTTTACCAATCCTGATACCATCCTTATAATATTTTCCTATTTTATTTTTTGAGAAGTAAAAAAGAGTAAAATGAAAACGACTACAAAAATATGTAAATTAATTCCCGTGAAATTTTCACACACAATCCTATGCCAGCCAAGTACCGAGTACGAGTACCGATAAAGGCGGGTGGTGGCAGGCGAAGCGTGTTCCAATGATATTGGCAGGGATGACAACGCTCCGCTCCGCCGTGTACGTCGCGTCGCCTCGGTGGTCGTCGTCGCGTCATGGAAACGTGGCCTACACACTCTCATATTGCTGCAGCTTTGGGTCCTTTGAGTATGCGATCAGAGCAACCTGACACTTTGGAGGATGATAAATGTTCTGAAAACTTAAACAAAAAAAAAGAACAAAAGGAATTTCACTCAAGAGGATTTATCTTACTCCTTTTTCCTTTTGTATTTTGCTATTTTTATGTTGATGGTAAATGGAGCGCGGATGCCAATGGACTGTGTGGACATCAAATCCACACCCCAACTTTTTAATTTTTCTTTTAATCCTCCTGCCCATCATGCAGGAAAGGGATGAGGGGGTAATGTGGTTGAATGTTAGTAAAAAGTTAACAAAAGCCGAAGAAACAAATAAAATAAAAGAATCTTAAAAGTTGCTGAGAGACAAGGTGACAATTAGTAAAAGAATCTTAAAAAAGTTACCAATAGATGAAGTTTAAGATTAATAGAGAATAAAAAATAGTTCCTTGTAACTTGGGCATTTTTTTCGGAGGAGGTGACATCTTTTCAAACATAGGGACACTGAATTTAAAAATAAATTAAATGATATGAATATTAAACTTCTTTCAAAGTTCCAGATTTCACCTAGCATGGTCGATTGAGCTCAAAACATTGTGAAACGAATATTTGGTTGAGAAGTTTTCCAGTACAAAAAAGGCAAACTTTAAAACTTAAAAACCAAGACACTGTGTCATTTCCACTTTTTTGTGTGTGTGGGATATTTCCAATTTTCTTTTTCTATTTTTGAAAAGTCGTATGATAAGCGTAAACATTCATTTTTAAAGGTTGCTTCTATTATCAGGGGTGAAAAATTTTCATTTTCATTTTGATTTTGAATTTGATTTCGATATCTTTTGCTTTTTAGCTGAAGTGAAAACGGTGGTGCGCACGGCAGGGTAATAATGGAGAAAAAGGACAAACTGTGCTATCTCTCTGGTTAAATGATGTTGATATTTATTGAAGCATAAATTTCATTTCAATGTGTTATAAAGTTTAGAAACATATTACAGAGCCTAGACATGGAACCAAGCCATTTGGCTATGCAGGGATTTTGTGGCAATGGTGTAGTATTGTGTGAAGCCCCAAAAATAACGACATAACTAATGAAGTATAATAGAAAAGTATTGGGAATTTATTTTAATGTTATTCTTTCGAATGGTGATTTTTTTTGTTGAGGGGACACAATTTTTGGAGATAAATTGTGTTTGATAAAGTTTAATTTTTCTATTCAGGGAAGAATTTTGCAATCTTCTGAAAGCAAGGAACTTTTTTTCGTCCAGCTGTTTATTGATTTTTAACCAAGGATATTGTAATTTTCTCACAGAGAATTTGTTTAAGATATTTGCTGTTTAAAATATTTGCAAATATCGGAGATCTGTTCTATGCTTTATTCTTATCTAAAAAACCTCTCGTGTACGAATTGATTAATTACTTGCGACATATAAAAAACTATATGGCAAGTTTCTTTCTGTCTGTCCACGCTCCTAGAGCCTAAACCATTTGCTCGATTGAGTTCAAACTTGGAAGGTAAGGTTTTCAGCAGATTCGCGTTAGGCGTTTTTTTTCATTTTTCTTAAGATCAAAACAATTTTATTGGTCAAAAGCCAAAAATTCAAATTTTCTCAAAAACAAACCGATAGTTTTTTTTTAATTTTTTCTAAAATTTTGTTTTTTAACTTGGCTTCTTTTAGTAAGAAAAAGATATTATTGTATTGCTTCGGTTCCACTCATAGAACCGTTTTTTTTTTTGTTTTTTAATTTTCTCAGCAACTTATAAACCGATTTCAATAATTTTTTTGGCGAATATGATATGTTTAATCAACAATCAATTTTAAAGTGTCTAACAAGAAGTATTATCTTGGTTCCTTTGTAAATATGATTTTAAAATATTATTCTTTAAGAATAAGGTTGTTTCACACATACTTTACTTGCCTTCACCTATATAAAAGAATAAATACTAAATTCAAGTTAAAGAAAAGGGCCAAAAAGAGTATATGAATTTTTTTTTTATCAGAACGACATGTTCAACGTATACACATTATACCTTTATAGGTATTACGAACAACCTTTACAACTACTGCTTACGTGTCACTTCATAACTAAATTCCAAAACGCATAAGAACCTGACTGTAAACAACACATGAATATCAATTTCTTGTACGTTTGCTTGAAAAAAATAAACTGAACTTATTAACTCCATGTTTGCGCTGAAAACTTGTAGGAAAGAAGCAATGTGATTGGATTGTTGCAAGTACCTTCTACCTACCAACAACATTTCTTCATTACCATCATAAACATGTCTTTATCTATCTATCTGCATAAATCTGAGAGCTCCAATGAACAATTCTTTATCCGTTTAAGACACCTATCTAACTACACAACCAAAAAGCGATCGCTTTACAATTTTAATATGTTCCTTCTCTTTCTTATCTTCAAATAATTTATTTTTCATCCTGGTTCTTCTAATATGAAATTTAAATAAAGCTATCCAAAGGAAAAAGCTTTTAACAAACTAGTTGAATACACAAACAATGGCTTTCGTTAAGTATGCTTGCAAGTCATTTTCATTTCCGGGATGAGTTGTCCTAGAATGAGCTGTGTCTTGGGATGAAACTAGCTTACCGACAAAAATGGTGTGTATTGATAAGTTACTTCAAATACACAAACCATTTCCCTTAACATAATATTTTCCGAGTATTTCATATTTTTATTATAATAAAAAGTTAAGTTTTTCCAACATATTATGAATTTATATTCTTTTCTTACCCCTTTTTTTACCCCTTTTTTGTTAATATTTGTTCCGTATGAGAGCCGAAAAAGGGAGACATGTCAAAGAAAGAATATATATGATGATGATTCGTCCAGATTAAATATCTATCCAATCTAAAAAAACAACTAAACAACTGCATAACAAAAATATTAAAAAAAAAAAAATGGAAAATTTGTATACATACAAAATTAATTTAAAAAAAAAACCGGCCTAACGATTTTCAACCTCTTTTTTTAAATATATTCTACCCTAACATCAATGGAATTGTTACATCTTGAGATAAGCTTTTTTAAACCCTCAAAAAAAAATAAATTTCTTCTGTCTCTGCAAAATACCCATTTTTTGCCGACTTGATATTTTTCCAAATCCGAAAACAGAAAATAATCACTAGGGCAGGTGTTGGATTTCTTTGAAACCACAATCTCGCGCAGCGGCCTTGGAAACTGGCGCAGTGGGAATAAGAGCGTTGTCATGAAGAAGCATCACACCCGCTGCGAGTTTACCCCGTCTTTTCTTTTTAATTTCCTCCCATAAATTATGCAAAGCTTAGGATGTGGCATTGATGGTTTCATCTTTTTTTTGTACTCAATGAGTAAGATTCCATTTGAGTCCCTAAAAATTGTAGCCGTGAACTTCCCGGCAGACGAAGTGGCTTAGAACTTCTTCGGGGGGTCTATTCCGTTTTTATACCACTGCATGGACTCTTGTTTGCTTTCCAAGTAATTTTTGTTTTTTAAATCAAAAATAAAAACAATGTAATTTTTGAATATCAAATATTTTTATTTGTGCACAAATTATTGAAATCCGTTCATTAATTCAAAAAAAAAAAATTAAACAAATTTACGGTTCTTTGGTAGGTACCCTCTTAGAGCAATACAAAAATATGTTTGAAAGAAGCCAAGCCAAAAAATCAAATGTTTGATATTTGACCAAAATATTTGTATGGAGACTAGAGTTATTTTTAGTCTTAAAAAAGTCAAACGCCCCAATGTTTCGGGCTGTAATGAGAGTAGGAACGACAGACAGACAGACCGATTTAAGCGAGCACGTCCTATTTTTAATTTCTAAGCCATCGTAATGTCATGTTTGGTTAAAAACTCGAGTTCGATATTTTTTGCCAATGCTAAACTTGGCATAAAGTTCCTATAGGTATTTACTTTTCAGTAATTCACTAAGTTATTCTTCCTTGGAACGCAATTATTTTGAAGGTTAAATAATTTTTTGTTCGTAAGTCGAAAATTGGTGAAATGTTTATGGTCAGACAAAATTTTAAAACCACTAGTGTCGAACTTTTAAAATTTTCAATCAGAGAAATTAGAATAACTATGAATTGGAAGTTAAAAATAGGAGCAGGTGTCTAGTGCTCACTTGTTGGTTGATCAGTTCTGTTGCTTCGTTCGTAAAACATGGTCGTGAGAAGGCGGCTTTGACGTTTTTAAGACTTTTTTGTCCAACAAATATTTTAACTTTGTTGGTTCATTTCAAAGTTTCACTTTTTAAAACCGATATTGTTTCCATATTAAAAAGAAAGAATACATTTTAAATGTGCCTTGTTTTGAGTAATTTCTAAATAATATTTAGTCATACTGTTCGTTCGATTTCCATTCTGGAAAACGGCCAGATCCTCAAAAATGTTAAACAAAATCATACCTTTCGTATACTTTATTGATTTGCCCATTGAAATTTTAGTGAGTTCAATTTGTTATCTAAATTATAAAAAGATACGTTCAACGATAATTTATTAAACATTTTAATGTTCAAGGAAATAATTTATTTCCATTTGTTGTATTATTTATGTACTAAGGTATAAAAAGGAGAGTATTAATCAAGAACAACTTTATATTGTTTTCAAGCAGCAATTTTGAAATATTCTTTCACTTATCTAAACTCAAAAAGACGAATATTAATCGTTTCGAAATATAGCTAGGTACGAGTGTCGACTATATACACTTTATTGTTTACTCACGCTTAAATAATTCTATTTACAAAAGTTATTCTTGAACAAAATGTATATTATGTACTCAGTACACATAGTATACAATATATGTACTGTACTAAGAGATAGAAGACCAGGCCTGGATGGAGTTGGAGATGGAGATGGAAGGAGGATTGGAGGCATTAAATCAACAAAACTCTGGTTGCGTAAACATTTACTACATTCTATCGGTTTATATTTTGTTAAGGCCTGGTTACAATATCCACTTAGCTTTAGGGCGTTTTGCTTAGAATTCAGAACAGAGGGGGCTTGATGGGAGGTTTGGAGGTGGACTGGTGATGATGATGAGATAGTTGGCAATGTGGGAAACGGGTATAATACTATGTTTAGGTATAGTAACTTAAATTCGAGCAAAGGAAGCACACCAGGCGTTGGGTTAGGTGTTGTTATAATTTTGGCAGCAAATAGGAAATCATTGTTATGCAATTTCCGTTATTATTATTTTTTGGCGAGAATGAGTTTAGGCTAAGCGAAGGCAAAAACCACTAATTACATTGAAAGCCGTGCGGCTTCACAGGCTTATGCGATGGTTATGACGATGGCTATGACTATGACGATGTTGATGTCGATGTTGATGTTGATGACGATGGTGCCATTTTTGCCATTTGCTCCAGATCCGAGAAATGAGGGTGTTGCTGTGGATTATTCAAATGCCCCAAGCAATATTTATCTACAGAATTCTAACATGCTGAATTGGCAGAAGCAATACTTCGTTAATTGTAACCGAAAGATTGTCAAGAGGTATATGGGAGTGGTGACAAAGAGACGGGCTGATATGGGAGTTAGGAATTTGGGATAGATATTAATGTAGCCCTGAGGGTCTGTGATAAGGGTTGAAGTTATATGAGTATGTTTCTTGTTGCTTTTCCTTGATAAAACTATAAATTAGTCCTTAAAATAATTGCACTGGGTTATACACATTATGGTTTGTGTGAGTGTGGTGTGTAATATTATAGTGTTGATATTAAATACGAGTATAGCGGTTATGCAATAAATTTGATGATTTTCTGGGAAAAATGTAATGAGATAAGAAAAAAGAAAACGTACTTAAGAAATTCATAAACGTTAGAAAAAAATTGTAAGAATCACTGAAATGAGTTATGTAGAATGTACCTCCTAGACTTTTGTCAGAATTTGATGTCAAATACACTTACATCTATTATTATTTATAAAAGGCGGATTTTTGTTAGCATTCATTGGCAAAGAAATATGGTTTGAAAGGACGTTATGACAGTGCACATTGTTTTTCGATTGTTGATTGGTTTAAGATATTCAACATTTAGGTAGTAGGGCTGAACAACGTTTCTCTATACTTGGTAGTACGACTGAATTTTTTTTGGAGATATACTGATGAGCATTTCGGTAGCATTTTTTTGTGGTAGGAGTGCAAATGGTGCAAAAAGGGTGACAAACGGGTACAAGAGACGTTATTCAAGCGACAAAAATGCTGTACAGGAGACTTAAGTAAGTTACAACGTCCATTTAGAGCCGTTTATGTATCTTAAACGTAATGGCTAGATTAGAGGAGAAGACAAACTTCTTGCATTGCTACAGAAAACCCAAACATCTTGCCGAATTTTTAGAAACATTGTTTATTTTAGAGAGGTGGTTTGAGAATTTAAAGATATTCAATTTCCTTGATGCAAATATGGCCGACATAATGGTAAAAATGGTAAATAACAATTTAACGACAAGAGTCAAAATGGAGTTTTCAATGAATTTATTTCTACTCTATTTTTGATTGCCTATTTAAAACTACTGTCCAGATTAGAAATGGATGAGCTTATCATAAATTGCCATTGGAGATTCACATCTGAGGACATGAGTCCGAAACAAAATCGAAGAGCTTAGGGGTCTGTCTCCTTTAAGCCTTTAAAACCCACTAAATCGCACATTTAGTTTTCAAAAGTTTTAGTTCAAATATTTTAACTAAATATTCCTCGATAAACTGCATGGTTATTGTTTTACGTTCCTTAATACAATTTCTGCCGTTAAAGTCCTTTCAAAGTGCTTAAATAATCACAAAACAATAGGAAGGACACAACAGTAGAGTATTTATTTATGCAGTTCAAGTGCATAATGCTCAAGTGTTATTATCTAATTTGCATTCACTGTGCAAGAGCGTTTTCACGTATTGTGGTAGAATCGAATAATTGTTGTTGGTATTTGATGTTGTCTTTGAAGTCCAATTGTTATTGCACTAAAGCTGTGTTCCCTTTAACGAAGGTTATATGTAGTTCTATAGCAAGAAAGGTGTACTCGTAGCCTTGTAGGTATCAAATATTCAGTGTTGAATTCACTTCGATTCATAGGAAGTTGTCTCGTTGGTAACGGGGTACGTACATAATTGGGAGAATTGAATCGATTTGATTTTAGTAATCCATAAAGTCTTGCTAATTGTTTTAACTAAAGAGTCCAATTAAAGTGGAATAATTTTAGAATGTATGCATATGCAGTAGCTGTTGTCATATTGCAAGGTATTTCAATATGCATATGTATTGGAAATTCATCGAAGATGGAAGAACACACGTTTTCAAAAAAATATGGAAAAATGTTTCTTTTTTTACATGCGAGATTGTGGCAAATTGGAATGCAAGGACGATAAATATTCAATTATGTTAACTTGAAGAATATATAAGTTAGTGATATTTGCCACAAGCTAAATTTATGTTCAAAGGCAGCTAAGATAGATTAAAGTGAAAATCATGTAATCGGTAAGGATAAAGGAAGTCACTTAGAAACATTAGATATAGTTTTCTAATACGAGTAACTTTCAACTTTTTGTTTTAATCTCAAAGGTTTGTGAGACACATTTTAACTCAAAATTAAGCTTACAAAAATAAATCTTAAATATTGAAATAAAACACGTTTTACGCTCTTAAAAACGCTAAATCACACCTTAATTCATCTACAGATGCAAGATATAAACTTTAGAAATAATGTCTTGATGGTTCTAAGAACCTTTCTGATACCAAAGACACAGTGCGAGGTTGGTGCACATTGGCTCTAAATTCCTTATTAACGCAATGACTGCAAACGGAGTATTTCAAAGTAGTCCCCATTTGCGTAGTACGGCTAAGGAACAAATCTGTGTTACTGACAGTATGACGAAAATTAGGCAAGAGGGTATATTGATGACAATTTCTGAAGTCAAAAGTATTATGGTTGAATTATTGGAGGAGAGGAATGTGACCTTTAAAATAATGGTAATAAAGGGTGAGACAAGAAACTTCACAAAGGTGTTTAAGCGTAGTGTTTAGAAATAAGAGTCGTGAATGATTCAATAAATAAAATAAATTGGGTAGCGCAACAGTCCGTGAGAACTAAGGCCTACTGACTTACAACTCTCAACTATTCCTGTGTGTGAGTACTGCTGTCTGGGATAGAGTGGACCTACAGTTTCTTGAGCGGAATTCGAATGGCAAATTTGAGAAAGCACTTGATACGAATTACTCTTGGAGAATTTATCAATTCCTCGAAAGAGGCAGTACCCGTGAAAAAACGGCAGGGATCAAACCCAAGACCTCTTGCAGTCAGGTCCAACGCACTTACCATCATGCCACGGATACTACAAAAAAAGATTCAATATTGACATAATAATTAATCAATTTGAATGGTCTTAATGGTATAATATTGATAGCGCTCTATATGAGACACCTTGTTCGTACCATATAACATTAAATTCTAACTGATTAATTTTTTGAAGCTTAAAATAAGTCAGCGTGCCTCCATATCTATTGCCATTCAACTTTCCAATTCAAAGGACTAGGTGCTCTATGGGTTTTTTGAACAGAACCAGTTTTTAGAATAAATTTAAAGATTTTTGAAGCGTTGTTTATGATTTAACTGATTCATGATAAACTCCCAAATCTTACCAAACACAAATGTCAACACAGCTTGAAATTCTCAAGTTTTCACTTTGATTATTTGTTTGAATATCGATTTAAGTAAATTGAGTAAATACGTAATGAAAAATTATATAATTCAATATTGTACTAAACGATACATTATTATCAATTCAATAAATATCCTTTATGCATACTCCATACTGCAATATGTACAAGAAGTCCTTTTCTTATAAGATGTTTCGTCAAGAAACATGAAACAATTTGTAAACCCTTAACCAAATCCAGGAGTAAACATCAATCAATACATAGCTCTAGCTCAAACAGGAAAGCGAAAATTCATTTTTTCCATGATTCAGGCATAATGTTGACGATCGACGACGAGAAGCGACGACGACGACGTAGTCAGGCTAAAACCTCAACTCCCACATCCCTGTTTGATTTCATGGTGTATAGAATAACATGCAGCGTAGAGGAGGCGCGCAACAGTGCAAATCCATAGTCAGTCAGTTATATATCCTGACGGTTACGGATATCGACGACCTCAGTGAACAGGAACACTATCACTTTACTCAATCTTATTAAAACAAATTACAGGAACACGAGAACGATTCAGAGAGTATCGATTCGATGGGGTGCGGTGCGCGGTACGGCGCGGTAAAGGTTCTTGGAAGGTGAACATCCGAGAGTGAGACAGGAGCAATATAATGTCAACATTTGTGGCTGGCATCAGTGCGAAAAATAGAAGAATAAAATAAGAAAGAAAAGAAAAACAAACATCTAGTTAGGAGAGTGTAGGTTTCCTTTCAATCCCGGCAACAGGACGAATGTGTGTTTTCACTTGAAGGAGCATTTGTTACGTGTCTTAACTTAAGTTTCAGTAAACGATATTGCAATGGAAATGAAAATGCACCGCATCATGCACAAAACACCATCAACACAACTATTGTTCACTTTGCATTGTTTTTGTAAATTAATGTTGTTGTTGTTGGTGTTATTGTTATTTTTGAAAAGGATTCTGTTCAAGTGTCATTTTGAATATTTACGACACATTTTATGCAAGGATGTTGACGATATGATGACAAGTTGAAGATTGTTGTGCAAGCAAATATAGAATTTTTGTCTTTTTTTCTTGGATCTAAATATATTTATGTCAGGTTTACTATATATGTAAAATAATATACGGATAAAAAGTTACGCACGAGAAATTTTAATCGATAAAAATATGACACCAAGAGCTCTGACATATCCTTATGATGAATGAATGCATACACAGTTAGAATGATATGTTTTGAATATTTTGATTGCATAGAAATCATATTGCATTTTTAATTATTTTTCAAAATACATCATGTGAATATTTGAATTCTGACTTAAGGATATCCTTATCCTTGCTTTTTCATTTTACTGAGGACCAGTCTTCCAGTTGTTAATCAAGTCACATGTTAGTTAACTCTAGATGTAAATTAAAGTAAACAACAAGCTTGCATGTAGTAATGTCTCACAAGCTCTTTCGAAGAAATATTGCTCAAAGTAAAATAAATCTATTAAAATAGTGCGCATACGCCAGGGTGACCCATCATCATTGTCTTGGAATATTCTTTGTTATTTTCAATTAGCAACACTTGCGTGAAAATAAGGACCTAGGGTACACTAAATAAAAATCATATAGCATCCTTCAACATCACGAACCATGTTAATATTTTATATATTTCGTTTGGGAATATTGTTTTTAGAAACTCAGACGTTAGACATTTGACTGAAGAGAACAAAATGAGAAGATTTAATTAAAAGGAAGAATATCCTCCGAAGTATTAGATCAAATCACATGGAAAATGAACGGAAGAATCCTCATATATGACAAACCGTCAAACAAACTGGAGTGGCAATAAACCGACAAGCGACAGAATACAGTCTCATGTAGTTGAAATATAGTGAAAGATGAAATGACGTTTTCAGATCGACATGACTTAGATATAGTTAATATCGAACAACCAGTGACGACGACGTGACGACCCACGTGTGGTTGCACGGAATGAATCAACGCTAATTGGCGTCACACGTTAGCTTCAACGAATCCTTGTTCTTCACAACGAAGACGCAATGAGACAACTAAAACAACGCAACATACAAAACCGTTCTTCAGTTCCTATAAATTTATTTATGAAAAGTATTTAGTCTTTTTCATCGCTAATGAATTTTAATTGAAGATGAAGACCCAACGACTCAGACACCAAAATGTTGTGTGAACCTGGTTATATGTATATACATAATTATTAAAACCACACTAAGGACGAAGAGGGTGAAATTTTTTAAATAATGTTGGAAAACGTTTGAATTCTAAAGACACAGTGAGCGAGAGTGGCGCAACTTCCTGTGAACATTATGTGCGATGAATTTTGTATGATTCTCTTTTCGAAATGAAACAGAAATTAATTTACAATTTATTCATCATTAAATGTTGAGTATTGGTTAATAGAAAATTCATAAGATGATGATCAAGATGTTTGATTAAAGAGAAGAAGAAAACATAAATGAGTGAACAGAAAATATTAAATGAAACGATGACGGTCTTTTTTGTTTAATGAAATAGTAATCAAGGTTATTTGAAAGCCCATAAATCGATTTTAAATCCTTAAAAATTATTTTGTTTAAGTGTTTAAGGAATTAAAAAATAAGATTAGTGTATTTAAACGATATTTAGTCTTTGTTGAATTTGATTTTATTATAAAGTTTGATCTTTGTAATTTGTATACATTTTAGCGGTATTTCCGCTAATACTTGAGAAATGTTGGTATTTAATGCGTCTGGATCTCAATGGTAGTTGTTGACTTTGAATTACAATTTTTGAAGAAAGTTTTAATAATTTTAAAGAGTCGTTCAATGACTTAACAATCCATGATTGTAAATGGCACAAAGCCAACCTTAATATAAAACTTCAAATGAATGACCTTTTGCTAAAGGGTGATTTGTTAACTTTTTATCTTTTTGGCAACACTGGTTAAAACAGGTAACTCACGTTTCGTGTTTTATTTTACTGTCAAATATCTTCAGTTTGGCCCATAATTAAACTACAAATCATTGTACAAACGAACAACGCTTGCAAAGCATTGAATTTTATTTCAAAATGTGTGCTCTTTGAAGAAAGTTCATTGCGCGCTCCTTACATTTTTTGGTCAGTTTAATCGACCCGCTGAATCGGTTGTTCTGGCTATTGTGACAAAATTCGCACCAAATTTACATTTTTGGACATTTAACCGCCAACATGCTTACGTAGGGTGCAAACGGAAGAAAATATAGCAGCTGTATTGGTCAGTGTTAATGATGACCATCAATTATCGTTTCGTCGCCGTTTGCAGCAATTGAGCCTCTGTAACTCAACAACTTGGAAAATTTTGCAGAAGGACTTAGGTATGATGCCTTTCAAAATACAGCTGGTGCAAGAATTGAAGCCGAACGACCTACTGCAACGTAAAGTTTTTGGTGAATGGGCTTTGAAAAGTTGGCCGAAGATCCACTTTTTACCGAAAAATTGTATTCAGCGAAGCTCATTTGTGTCTCAAAGGTCACGTAAATAAGCTGAACTGTCGGCTTTGTAGTAAATACCAGCCCGAAACAATTCAAGCGCTACCAATGCATCCAGAAAAAGTCACAGTTTGGTGCGGTTTATGGGCTGGTGGCATCATTGAACCGTACTTCTTCAGAGATGATGCGAATCGTAACGTAACTGTGAATGGTGAGCGCTACCGTGAGATGGTATCCAACTTTTTTTTGCTCAATATGCAAGAGCTTGACTTGCTACAGTCATGTGGTTTCACCAAGACTGTTCTACATTCCACACAGCACGCGCAACAATGGACTTATTGAGAGGCAAGTTAGGTGAACATTTTATTTCACGACCGGGACCGTGTCAATTTAACGCCTTAAGACTATTTTTTGTGGGGCTATTTTACAGTTCTTGTCTATACAGGCAAGTCCGCTTCATTAGATACATTGGAAGACAACATTGAAGCATTTATTCGTGAGATGCCGTCCGAAATATTGGAAAGAGTATGCCAAAATTTTAGGCGAAGTCAAAGTCAACATTTCTATGAAATAATCGTCAAACATATAATTATATGGACCGTACTATCGATTCAAATAAAGATGAGATGCATTTTTTTGAATTTCATATGTTTTTTTTTGAAAAACTTTATTATAGCTTTTAAAAAATCACTCTTTATAAAATTTAACAATAAGTTTTCAAAATTGTCACCTCATTTATCTCTTATTAAATTATGTTTACATTTTTGTATTTCTTTTCAGTTAGCAGTGTAATGTCAACAGCCAAACGGCTGGTGTTGTCCCTAAGAGGTCGTAAGGAATCTCAAAGCACAGCTGGGACCGCGACTTCATCTACACGCCTTGTATCGGCAGGTACTTCACCTGGCCATGAATTGGACGAAATCGCCGTTGTCTCTGGCACCGGCGGCTCAAGTCATCATCTAATTTACGGTGGAAGTAGTAATGGTCCGAGATATTCAACAGGTAAGTTCTCATATCATTCTCAACTAAATATACCCTCCTTTTCCTTTATATATGTATGTATATAGGAGAGAGAATAAGAAATCTTATATAAAATTTGTACAATTTATCATCGTTTACCTACTCTCGTGTATTTAGTGTTGTGGTTGTAACTCATATTCCTCTATATTTACCTATACCTTTATCTAAACCCTAGCACACTATAACTGACTCATCTTTTTCCCATATTTAAACGTGTTTTGTACTTTTTGTTAAGTGTCCTTTTCTTCTTGATGTTTGTAAGAAAATATGTACACAATATCCTTGTTAACACGCACATATACATCACTTAGTAGAGAGCTACATATATTAAAATATCCTTAGAAAACATTCATCATATTAAGGATTCTTATAAGAAAATAAGCAAAGGCCGTATAGGTACAGAAACCTACATTTAAACATAGGAAGGATATTAATGTTATCATTACATTTCCGATCTTATTATTCTCGAAGGATATGACACAAGGCCTTCGTATCGTATACACCTTAAGTCGTATCCTGACCATTATTATCTCTGATGTATAGACACACCACGTCCTTATTTCATATTGCCATTTGAATAAAAAATACAACACTCATCGTCTCTTTTTGTGTTGTTAAAGCACCAGCACACGAATAGTCCTTAAGGGAGTTTGGAATTACATTTCTTTTTTCGCAGTTTTGTATTTTTGAGTTTTGTTTTTTGTTTTTTTTTTTGGGTGCCCATATCCATTGGAGATATGATGGGAAACATCATGTTTGTAGGTACATCATGTTCAAGTGAGCTTTTTATTTCAAAATATGGAACAGGGAGGAAAAAACCCATGACATGACGCGACATTTGGACCGCAAAACAAGAATGTCAAACCCCAAACGAACATGTACCTACGGACATATCTGTGTTTTTGCGTTTCAAATAACATACATACATACGTGTCATATCATAATATAGGTACCTATACATATATTCGTATATCCTGAATATTCAGTCATCATTTTTATGGTTTTTTACTTCTTTTTTTTTTTTAATTTATATGTTTTTTCGTGGAACAGTGGCATAATATGAGCGGCAGTCAGAGTCAGAAACATAGACTGCCATCTGCAATGCCAGTGAAAAATAAACCAATTTCGAGAGGTATTCATGCGGCACTGGAAAAAAAAGTAAAAAACATATTTGCGAACAAATTAAATTAATTCCTTGCTTAAAGACGAAGAATGTGATACGAGTATGAGTTTATTAAAGAGTCCAAAAATGTAGAGAAAGCAAAAGACATTGCATAGTTATTTTTTACATTTCACAATTTTTTGAGATTTATTAAAAATACAAAAAAAGAAGCAAACATTTATTTTTTAAGACGACAATTAAAAAAAAACAGGTTGTTATAAGAAAAATTCTAGATTGACTAAAAGACATTTTTTTAAATTTACTTACTCAATCCCGTAAAACATTTTTCTCAAGTGTTTCAACTATTAAATATGCAAGAAAAGTAAAAATGAACTGTTCACATAATTTAAATTCTTTAGGCAATTCTTTCAGGTCAGAGGTATTGTCGAATTGAAATGTTGACATTTCTCGAAGTTTCAAAGTCTTTATATTTATTTAAACACCTAAAAACTCAACTAAAAACAAGGGATTCTATGCCAAAAATTCGATAAAAATTGATTTTAACTTCAATATTATAAAATTTAAAATAATAGTTCCGATTTATCATCAGAATCCAGATCAGATGAAGAAATTAAAACGATTTGGATGATTATATTTAAATTGTATTGTTTGACGTTTATGTCCAAAACTGAAATATACAATCTGTAACATTAGAATAGCCTTACAAATAATGTATGTTTAGATAATTATATATTTTTAATTGCGACATATAGGAACTACATATTTATAAGGCAAGTTTTGATTTTAATCAAACATGATATTACGATGGTTGAGAAGTCGAAAAAAGTTGGTCCCGCGATTCCGTCCGCTCGGTTTTTTCTGTCTGTCCACGCTCCTACAGTCTAAATCATTGGGTCGATTGAGTTCAAACTTGGAAAATGAGGTTTTGAGCAGATTCGCGTTAGGGGTTTTTTAATTTTTTTTAAGATCAAAACTAATATTGGCCTTTATTAATTTTTTTTGGTCAAAAAACGAAAATTCGAAATTTGTATAAACAAACCGATAGATTTGTTGGCTTCTTTAAGTAAGAAAAACACATTTTTGTATTGCTCCGGAAAGGTACCGCTCATAAAACCGTTATTTTGTTTTTTAATTTTCTCAGCAAGATATAAACTGATTTAAATCTTTTTTTAGCTAACTCTTATATTACATGGCCAATATTTGGTTATAAAAAGTGAAATTTTTTTTTGTTTGGATTTTAAAAAACATTGATTTTTTTTCAAAATTCTATTAATCAAAGACGGTTGAATATTTTTTTACGAAATTCAAATGTAAAACGTATATTTATATTTACTTAACAACTGCATAGGTACCAAAAATATTTTTAGAACAAAATTGAAAAATTGTATTTATAAAAAAATAATTTAAAAACAAAAACCGCTCTAACAATTTAAAAAAAAAAGGAAAAAAAAATATGATACGTTTAATCAACAATCTATTTTAAAGTGTCTAACAAGAAGTATTATATTATTACCTTTTCTTTAAGAATAAGGTTGTTTCACACATATTTTACTTGGATTCGCCTATATAAAAGAATAAATACGTGGTACAAGTTAAAGAAACGGGCCAGAAAGAATTCTATTAGAATCACTTGTTCAACGTATTCACATTACATCTATATAGGTATTACGTACAACATCAACTACTGCTTGCGTGTGACTTGTGGGAAATAACTAAGTACTTTATACCTATTAATAACATTCCTACATTATCATCATAAACATGGCTTTATCTATCAATCTGCATAAAGCTGAGCACGTCAATAAATTTAGACACCTACCTAACTACACAACCAATAGGCGATCGCT
The DNA here is from genome assembly GCF_945859685.1 of Eupeodes corollae. Classification (NCBI taxonomy): domain Eukaryota; kingdom Metazoa; phylum Arthropoda; class Insecta; order Diptera; family Syrphidae; genus Eupeodes; species Eupeodes corollae. The sequence continues at coordinate 1,900,032 of NC_079149.1, read as the reverse complement.
TTATGTTCTGCCTCTTTCTTATCTTCAGATAATTTCCATCATGGTTCTTCTCATATGAAAGGAAAATAAAGCCATCCAAAGGAAAAAGCTTTGAACGAACTAGTTGAATACTCAAACAATTGTTTTCGTTAAGTATGCTTACAAGTATTTTTCATTTCTGGGATGAGTTGTGTCTTGGGATGAAACTAGCTTACCGACAAAAAATGGTGTGTATTTGGTAAGTTCATTCAAATACACAGTTTACAGAAAATTGTCTTTGTTTTGATACCTTATTTGTTAAAATTAGTTCCGTATGGGAGCTGAAAAAGTGAGACTTCCTAAGGAAATAATATATATGATGATGATTATTCGTCCAGATTTAATTTCTATTCAATCACTGAACTACTGCATACAAAAAATATTTATAGGAAAAAACAGAAAATTTGTAAACATGAAAAAATGTATTTAAATAAAACCGGTCTAACGATTTTCAAACAAACAAATTGGAAAATGGAAGTTTTTTCGACAAATCAAATGGCATTTATATCTTTGAAGTATGAGCTTATTTGACAGATATATTTTTAAATCTTATATAGAAACTTTTTTTCAACAGACTTTTTGAATAAAGGAGCAAGTTCGTCTGATATTTTCACGTAAACGTATACAAATCGATATTGAGTTGCAATCTGAAAATTGAGTTTTTTAAATTAATTTTATATTAATGTATTTTGTTGATTTAAAACTTTTATGTTAATACTTTGTAAAGCCCTTTATATTTTGAATTACCTCAAAAATGAGTTCCTTTTGAGAATCGTACAACGATTTTAATAGACCTAAGGAAATAGTAGTGAGGGAAAATTGTATACGTTTTATTAGCTCTTATTTTCTTTTTAACTTCTTTACGCTCTCATAAACCCTCAGTGTCAGCAAAATCCTTTATATTTTCGATGATATTCAGATCGGAAGAGTGGCCATCACACTTTAACTGCAGTATATTTTGGCTTTTTGTAGCCATATTATAACTATACCGGCTGAATATGAATCGGTGTATTGTCCTGCTGAAAAATAATTCGGAAAGGTCTAAAATGTCCTAAAAATGAGGTAAGTCTGTCTCCATTTTACATAAACAAAATCAATTGTGGCAAAAACTGGTATATGGCACCCCTTTCACTTTCTCCGGGCTATGATGACCATCTAAGAACAAATTTTCTTTTCTTAAGCCATGGAAGTAATAATTATATCCGTCCGGTTCATCCAGCTTGAATTTATTTTCATCTGAAAAGACCACTTTTCTTCATCTATCTAATAAGATGCTATCATTAGTATTTCACGCAGCTTCAGGCGATTCGACTGACTTTCATTCGGCTGAATTCTAATCTAGTTTTATACCTTATCTTTTTCAGAGAGTAAGTGTATTGTAGGTCCTTGATAACATTAATCACACAAGAGAATCGTTGAGAGTTGGAAGCCACTAGGTTCTAGTTCTCAAAGGACTGTTGCGCCACTTAATTTATTTTATTTAATAACTACCTTTGGGGTTTTGTTAATTTTCCGAACTATATAGCAATGAGAAAACCCTTGCTCATGATAAATCAATATTTTAGCAATTAACGTAAAAAAAGCTTAATTTTGGTAATCATTTTATCGGTATGAGTTGTAACCCAGTCTCTTTTTCACTATTAAATACAAAGTCTTTTTTATAAGCTATACAAATGGCAGTAAAAATATAATAAATTGTGATGTTTATACAAATTTTGTTCAATTAAAAAATAAATCATTCTAACCCTAAAATTTAAATTTTTTTCCAATAATGACAAATACTTTTCAATTTGAAATTAATCCTAGATTCATTAATGAATGTATGTATACATAAGTTGAATTCGTGGTAACAAAAAAAAACATTAATCTTATTGTATAATATAATATAATTAAATATCTCAATTATTTAAATATACAATTTTGTTTTGCTATCACTGCTAGTTTAGTTGTATATATAGTTTTTTGAGTTCACTCATTCTTTTTGTTTAATTTTTGTGTCCATATATTTTTTCATGAGACCGCATATCGTCGCAAACAATATTTTTGCATTGATTTTTAATGTAATGTTTTGTTGTTGTTACTATTATGCTGTGGTAAACATTATATTATATATTTTAAAACACAAAAAAATCCCAGATGTTACATGACACGAAAACAATGGTTTTTATGTTTTTTTTAATACATACCCATATTCGTACTCCTCTCGTTGATATTATGTTTTAAAAAATACATGATTCCTGAAAGTAAAACAAAAAAAAAAACAAAAAATAAAAATATTTAAATATTTTTATGTTTTATGTATGTTTATACGTAAAAGTGAGATATTCGAGTATGTGCGGCTTTTGTTTTTTGAAAATGACTTCTGGTGTTGTGTCATTAAATATTCACAGCTCATAATATTTTTTTAGCAGCAGTACCAACATTTGTAATGTAAGAAAAATACATAGGGTTTAGCAGAGGCAATTCCAGTCCCTTACGTGTATTTTTGGCAATATGTATAATAAACATGAGACAATAATTTTGGTTAGAATTGATTTGTTGTAAACATTTTGAAATTAAAACACTTTGAGAATTTACTACGGTTTGAGGATCGTACAGGCAAATAATCAAATAATACAAATTGAGCTTGAAAAATGTTTTCTTTTCTTCATTTTTGTACTGCACCTTAAAATACGTACGTAGTATTTAGAAAACTAGAACATTTCTGATTAGAAAACAAATCATTCTTATAAAATACGCAAAATAATATTATAAACAAAACTTTTGATAAAGTTTTATTTTTTCGTCTGCTTAACTTTATTAAGAAGAACTGTTTAGGAAAGTTGGCGGTGTTTTCCTGTTAGTAACACATTGAAAAATGTATCAACTGTTGACAAAACAAAAACGTTGTGTACATTTCTGTGTAGAATTAAACTATTTCGCTGACAACGGTACCCACAGATTTTCATATTTGTTCCTAGATTTACATCCTTGCCCTACGGATGTGGAACTTCAACGGCAGCGTATGTTACTTACTTACTTAAGGTGGCACTACAGTCCTGTGTGAACTCAAAAAACTTCTCCATCTAGGTCCCTAGCTAGATTTTTTTAGATTCGCGTTAAAAGTTGGGTGAGGTCACTTTCCAATTGTGCAATTCGAAGACTTCCCGGACCGGAGCATTGGTGTCCAAGTGCTCTATATGGACTTTTACCGTTCTGGCTAAGTCTACGTCGCTGTACAGCTGAAACACCTATTCCATACATATTCTTCTCAACTCTTCTTCTATGCGTACGGGACGGTAGATCACACAAACAACTTTTCTCTCGAAACGACCCAAGGTTCATTTGCACCGTATAGCAGGACGGGATAATGAATTTCACTACTCAAATGCTTAAGAAGCTTAAAGAAGCATTGGCTAGCGAGAGTGATTCTTTGTTTAATCCCATAACTGGTGTAGCCTAGGTAAACTAAGTCCTTAACTACCCCAGAGTTACGTCTGTCGATGGTGACGTTTTGTTGTTAGTCCTTTCCTGATGACATCATGTTTTATATTTAGATGCTGTCATATGCGGCCTTAAAATCGATTAAAAGATGGTGGGTGTCAATTTGATGTTCTTGGGTTTTCGCAGAATTTGCCGTAATGTGAATATTTGATCTCCTATAACATTGTCTAATGGGGATTTATTAACCGAGTAAAATTTAATGTTTCAAAAACTCAAAGCTGTCTCCATTCGTTATGCCTTTATCAACTTCAAATGCCGCTTTTCATCCAGGAAACTAATCAACTTCCAATGCATTGTTTCGTGACTTTTATTTGATGTTGTATTCCAAAACTTAAACAATTCCGTCGTAATACTCGCACTTTCAGGGATGCTCATCATATTACCCTTAAGCTGAATTTTGGTCGTAAGTATAAAGATTTTTTCTTGAACCAAACATGGAGAATGTGGCATACTTTGATGAAGTCTATTTTTCAATCCCATTTTGGTGTTTAAAATTTTAAGATCAATGTGCAACGGTATTTCCTCTGAAATCCTTCTATTTTTTAATACGGTACAAATAACCTCTCAAGTGCTTGCAAGTTTAAAAAAAATAGATGAGCTACAAGGGTACTTACTATTTTGTTCGAAAAAACTTATTCTTTTCGTATAATTTTTAAAAAATGTGTACTTTGCCTCTTTTCAATCTTTGAGCTTCTAAATTTTTAAACTAGCGTTTAAATTTTTAGGGTTTGTGAAAGACATATAAATAAATCTATCTACCAAAACTCGGCTTTGTCGGAATTTTTCGATGGAAATATTTAATTTTCCTGGACTATTACGAATGAATCAAATATTCCAAAATATTGCTCCTTTGCAAGTTACTTATTCTTGAAAAAAGCAAAGCAAACAAACCGAAATTATAAGGTAATTTTGGATATCATGAATACCAGTCCCGTAAATTAAAAAAATTAATACAAGTTAAGGAAGCCATTTTGTAAAATGTTTCAAAATATCAAAATCCTTACGGTCATATTGCTGACTTTCTTTAAAATTACTTTTACAGCAAATGATTTCAATTTTATTTATACCTCAGTCAAATCATTATTATTGAAAATGTATTATTTTTATTTTATTGATTTCTAAATCAACTTTAAGAGAAACTACAAATTCGAAAACTCAAAAGTATGGCCGTTAGTAGATAACTTGCTAGAATGGATTTAACATTTTAATAATTTTTTAGCCACTGTCTGACATATGTGGCATCATCATTAAAATCTTACAATGAAAAAAACTATAAAAATTTGTGTATTTTTTTGGAAATCATAAATAAATTATTCAAAATGTATAAAATTGCAAATTGAGTTGTTTTTTATATGCAACAGGTCCTAGTCACAAAATTTATTTGGCTATGGCTACCCCGTTGACCGATATCAAAAATAATATAAAAAATATCATCCATCACTTCTCACTCACTAAAATTTCATCGGACATTTTATTTTGTTTTCAAAAACAAAAAAACCGAACAGTTTTTTGGACGTCTTTCTCATGAATATAACATGATGATTTCGTTTATAAAGGCGGATAATGTTGGCCATAAAATAAGAAGAGCTAAAAAATGTACTCTGGTATATAGGATAGGTAGGTAGATAGGTACTATTTGTAGTATATCTTGAAAATGCCAGGATAACGATTTCTGACTGAGATGAAACGGAAGTATAACCGGATATTTCAACTTAACCTCAAGTTATCATGAAATAAATCAATCAAACCCCGAAAAACATTAAAACGCCAGACACTCTCGCTTTGCCACATTCAAATAACAACGGAGAAACCAGCTTAAGAGGGAAAAATAAAACGAATAAAAAATAAAAATTGGCCTCCTTAAAATAGAACTTTTAATATAAAATTCCAGCCAATAGCTGTTCATCTTTTCATCCCCAATACCCATTACCCAATACCCATACAAGGCAAGGATAAGGATATTTTATATTTTCTGAGAAAAGAATAGAAACTGTCCGTCATAAAATTCTACTTCCTTCTTTTTTTTCGTTTTTTATTTTTTATTTTTCATAAAATGTTTCTACTTCTACTTTATCTTAACACACAAGAAAAAGCTAAGGTTTGAGGGCAGGACAGTAAAACAGGAATATGTTATGGATGGGCTTGATGGCTGATGGTTGATGGTCGGTAGAAAGAGTCAAGCCACAACCTGCCTTACTCGTATATACATATATAGGTATGTACCTACTTTAACTTAGGTACTTGGAATGTTGCTTATATCGCATAAATGTCCTTGCGGTCGGTCGACAGGGATAATACTCATACAAACAAAGTAAATTCTTGGAAATCATCGCAATCTATCGAGGCAAATCAAAAATATCCAATGGAGTGTATCTGACGGAATTTCAAACCTCTACCAACCGAGCGAAGACATTTCAAAACTGGAGGGGGTAAATAGATATCAAATGCCTGGGCACAAACTAAGCCAACAGATATGACTTGCTTCAAGCAAGACACAGGAAGTTTTCGAGTGTTCCAATACCCGTCCTTGTACCTTCCTACGCACGTTTGTTTTTCATTCTGAACAATTTTACGAGTTTTAATATTTTAAGTCGTTGGTTTGGTTGTATGCAATGTAAGATTATTGCTTTTGGTTATGAGAGGTGAAAAAGGTATCTATTTATTTTGAGAACGTATACAATTTTTGAGGTTATGTTGATGTGTTGATACTTGTTATTTTTGGACAAATTAGAGTGGATTTCTGTAAAGAATATTGCCTTTCAAAGCTTTTAGTTAAATTTTATGATTTTGTGGAAGTCTAATATATACGATAAAATGCATTGACGAAAAATTTTAAAGTAAATTGCCAATCTTAAAAGGTGAAAAACACTGGAGAAGATTGTTTTAGAAGGCATATGGAAACACCTCAAAGCAACAATTGGTGGTGAGCAAGCAGGCTTTCGCTCTTGAATTGATCACATCAAAACTTTGCGGATCATCATCAAGAAATGCGATGAATATCGATCAACACTTCACTTGTTGTTCATTGATTTTGAGAAGGCTTCTAACAACTTCAAAAGGGGTCTAAACTTTCTTGCCTTTCCGGATAAATTGCTTTATGTCCAATCGGAGTTGTCAACAATTTTGTTTTTATTGGTGATCACTGATTTGCTGCAAATAGCCTTGATCGACAATGAGGATAAGATGAACGTAGACAATATACCTGACATATCCAGACTACGTAGACGAATGAATGAATCTCCACCAAATAACAAAAAGGGTAGAGAAAAAAGCAGAAATCGGTGGGCTGAAAATCAAGGAAAAACTAAGGTGTTTGATCTCGGAACCTTCCACCTTTCCTCTATGATAAGCCTTGCTCTATAACCAGTACTCTGTTTAATGCAGGCGGCACTGAACAAGATATTGCTAGAAGTATCGGGTAGGGTAGTGTTGTCCAATGTTTGGAGAAAGAACTCTCTCACCTTGAGGACAAAGCTACGACTATTTCGCTAAAACGTCAAACCAACATGAATTCCAACGCAGCACCCTGAAAATGTCAGCAACTATAACTAGGAACCTACAAACCTTCATTAAAAAGTGTCTACGAAACATATTACGGGTATTCTGGCCCAATTGTATATTCAACGAAGAAATATGTAGAACAGCGGGTCAGGAACACATTAATTCATTTAATATGGTAGAACAATCGGAAGACCGAAAAACATTTGGAGAAAAACAGTCCAGTAGGAATCATCGCGATTTAGGAAGAGCTGGAGGGAGCTCAAACATATCTCTGGAAACCGTCACAATGGCGGGTATAGTAGTTTAGACCCTTTGTTCCAGTAGAAAAACCCACAGAATTTACAGTTCTGAGGCACTAAGTAAGTTATTGAGTATGCAACTTCTTAGTTTCTCACATTTATAATTGATATTCTCTAGGTTAAGGTTTTCTTTCTTTACTTTTTATCCAAATAACTGTCACTGTATTCAGATCCATTGTCAGTACAAACTTTAAGTTAAAAAACGCCACTAATTTCTCTTCTATCGGTCTACAAAGAGTTCTAGGATTGCAAACTTACATGTGTCTACATTTAAAGCATAGCTTACTATACCCATTTTTGGTTTAAGCAAATGTGTAGAATAAAGAATTTTCAGCTGTTAGTCTGCCTTCATTTAGTTAGCATGCGATTCTCATAAGACGGAATAATTATTGTACTAGCAAGCTTAGAATTTAAATGTTCAAGAACATTGCTCAAATTGTATTGTAAAATTCTGTTCCGTTAACAACAGGTTTTTTGAACATTAGACAACTTGTTAGTTTTTCGAAGTTATCTAAAAATACTAAGAATACGTGACCTTGCACTGTAAGGCATCCTAATATATGCAATTAAAAACAGGCTTACAAGAAAGGAACCAAAATTATGGGACCCACATTTTAAAGGAGTTTTTTACCATCTTTAAGTTAAGTCCAAAGACTTTTTTATGAATTAAAAACTAACATTATTTCAACAAAAAGAAAAAGGTTATGTTAACAAAAGTAGCTCTGCTCCCTAATTTTGTATCAGCCTTAGGTTCTTTGAAAACACATTATTATATTAATGTCTCAATTTTCATCCTGAATTTTTAACCATCATAAACTTTAATCTCAAAAAATTCCAAAACCAAATGCAAATAAACAAATAAAAAATATAAGGTACGAGGATAATCAAATCCTTTCGTTTCTTTGAAAATCGCATTTGACATGAGGAAATATTATTTCAACATTTATTATCGCTATAAAATTTACAACCTTTCGTTGTTTTGCCAAGAGCATAAATGTACATATTTGAAAAATTAGCATCTCAAGGTATCAGCAGCTACCATACCGTACAATTTCCGTACCGACCCGTACAACCCTTCTCGAAACCATTAAGTTTTCCTTGTTGTTGTATCTAATGGTATACTGGGTGCCCTTATCAAACTACTTCATCGGTTTGGTCCTTGAATGGGGGCTTTGTTCTCTCTTGCTTGGTTGTGCTCTTAGATATATCTATGTCTCCCTGTTGCATTTGCTGAAAACTTTCCCAACCTAAAATTCAGGAACAGAACAGGTAAAGTAAATAAACCGAATTAAAAGAAAAAACAAAAACTCTTCAGTCAAGAGAGACTGAAAAAAAAGAAACAAAAAGAAAACAGAAAATAAAGAAGACAAATTAAAACAGCATTTCTCTTGGGTCCTGTCAAAGTCCTCCAGAGAGGTTGTGCTTCTGAGAAAAATTGAAAAAACTCGAGCAAGAAATTCCTGACACACACGACTAGTAATTTATTTTCATTCTTTCTCTGCCACTGTTGCCGGGTTGCTGAGTTGATACCTGCTACCGCCGCCGCCGCTCGGAAGAGATGAATTCGCCCAAGGGCAATGCAGCAGCAATGGCAACAACAACAGGAGTAGAAGCAGAAGAAGCCGAACCAAACCCAAAGCCGAGACAACACAACCAGAAAACCAGAAGTAAAAACAGAAACAAAGAATCCCGAAAGGACAAGAAGCTTTTGTACACAACTTTTACCTGGCACTGGTTCTGGATGGGTGCTGCTTCATTCACTAAAGTCGATGACGACGATGAAGGTTGTAATGGGTGGCATTGCGGCATCAGTAGGTATTGGGATCTCAAACAAAAGATGAAACAGGGAATTGGGGATTTGTTGGATGCCAATCGTTCTTCTTCATCGAAGAATTTTGTTGGCAAATGGCAAGTTGAAGAAATTTCCTTGGAATCGATGGCAAATGAGATTGATAAGTTCGAAACTGTTGTTGCTGTTGCTGCATCAACCAACGAAGACGACGAGAAGAAGGATGCAATTGCGTTATGGCTATAATAGTGTTATAAATAAAAATTGTTCTTTGAAGTTAGTGTCAAATGTGTGATTGGAACAAAGTTTACCCTGTTGAAAACAGGCAGAGTATTGAAAAGCTTTCATCAAACAGATGGTAATTTTATTGGATGTTTTCTGGAAATGAGAAATTTATGTTTTGTAGTGTGTTTTTTTTTTGTATGCTGTCGAAAAATGAATAAAAGTGAAATAGTAATGATGGAGCACCTGGAGTAATATATCAAATTAGTTTTCAGAGTGTTTGAATTTGAAGTTTCGAGATATGTTCAAATATTTGATAGATTGAAATACAAGTGTTAAGATATTATCTGCTGATAAATTGCTTTTTTCCATACCGAATAACGATATTTTAATTCAAATTTGACAAATTTAGTTTATCAGTAAATTTCATTCGCCAAAGTCAACATTGTTTATATATGTCTTAGAATATCACTCTTAGTACAAAAAAGCGCTTCGTAATGAATAAATTCCCGAATATTTACTTTGCTGAAATTACGAGCCAATACTAAAAATAAATTTTAAAGTCCAAAACGTTAACAAAAACGCTAAAATCCATGTTTGCCTTGTGCATTATAAATGTTCTGTTGGCTCAATCCAATCACAAAATTCATAAAATTAAACATAGTACCATTTTTGGTGCAACCCATCTTAAAAATCAGAGTCTATTGACTTTCAAATCGAGTAATTTCAGGGATAGAGGAGACCTACAGCTTTTATGCTAAAATTACAATTTGTAAGCCAAACCCAAATATCTTATTTGAGATAGAACGTTTAATGATAAAAATTACTGCAAGATTTGTTAATTCATCATTACAAGAGCCATTACCAGTGGTAGAGATCCTTTTAGGTTGTATAGGCAAGGATTAAATTGATGGCTTCTGTTATGACAGTCCATGCACTAGCCACCGCGTCTTGGGTACTGCAATACATTCGAAACATTATTCTAATGCTTAATTTTCACCTTAAGATTATTCTGAACTGTATGTTCTCTTAAATGACACTGAAATAGTGATGGTATACCGTTCTTTTATATTTTATTGCCATTTTATTTGGAATTGTATTCATGTGGCAATAAATAGAAGCCATTTTATTACATTAAATTTAAATAGTCGAGTAATCCATGCAACGAAATAATTTTAAGGAAACTTCCTTGCACATGGCGAACGGATTGATCTCTTTTCCTAGCTTAATAACATTTCGTACTTATCGTTACGTCACTTGAAAATATTATCCAAATCAATTTCCACAAATATAACTAACAATGACGAAGAAATTGTACGAACATTTTTGTAAAAGTTGAAATTTATATGAGAGAAACTTTTAGATAGTATGTTGCATAAAATAAAATAGGAAAATGTGTAACTTTAGGAACCTTTATCTTTAAAAAAACTTTAAAAGTTCACACTTAATACAAACTTCCAAGTTTCAAAAAAACCCTCAGGATCATTTTGCTTACACTTAATTTAAATTAAAATTCAGGGTTGCTAGCAATAAGCCCGGCTACATAAATTATACACGTGCATGTTAACCCAGATTTAATGCAAAAATATACAAAAAAGACTCAAAAAAATAACCGTCAACACATATTTCCATTTAAAGAAGAGGTATGCAGATACCTTACCTTCGTCGTATACATCCCAAACTCAACCAAATACCTACCCTAATAAAACCCAAATTCAATCTCATAAATTACTTCACATAATAATAGTTTGCTGTGGATATTGTCTTCACTTGTTTAACAGCAAACCAAAAGAGAAAAAAAGGACGAAGTAATTTTGCTGGTTCGAACACAAAAATTAATAACACATAAAGGCTTTGGTACTTTGTTTTTATTGGGAAAAATGTAGGCTTATAGAAAATGTCAAATTAGACAGAGACAAAAGAACAGGGAAAACATCATAATAAACCGGAAAGGACACCTCGAGAAAATTAGAGGCAATCGGAATGAACTGATGGAAAATGGAACTTTGCCCAAAAATGATTTGAAACTAAAAAAACAACAAAAAGGAAACAAATAAAGAGCCCTCTCAATTTTTAAGAAAACTAAGGAATGGAAATTCTATCACATTTTCGTAGATTTCTCTTCACACTCGTATTCGTATAAAATGTTCTTATTTTTGTTGTTGTTGTTATTATTTCAAAGAAAGAGTTCTTTTCGCGTTTTCCAATGCCAAGTGTAATGTTTGCTTAAGCTTCCTTTTGTCCTTTATGTTTCCTCTCTAAGTTTTTTGTTGGTTATTTGTTATATTCTGTTGCTCCTGACAATCCCTTTGAATTGTATCCTTGTGGTTCTTTTTGTTTCCAATTTCCTTAATTCTCGGTTGAAGCTTTTATTTCTTTCTTCGTTTTCATTAAAAAAAAGGTGTCACCTTGCAAATTGCAAAAAAAAGGCAAGGAGCAGAGTTGTGGTGATGTCCTTTGCACATGATAAATTATTTGTTTGTGTAAATACATACACTCATCTGGGTGAAGGATAATTTTAAGGAGGCTTGCCACAGGCAGAGGTGTAATGGGAAAATTAAAGAATTTTCCATTTCCCTAAGTCCACAAAGCAGCAACAGCACTGTGCTCTGAATTCAGCTGATGGGTTCTGCTGGAACTGGGACTTACGCTGAGCTAGGGTGGGCGAACGACGACGACGATGGTGTGGTAGAAGGAAGCAAGATTTCCCTCGCAAATTAATTGTTTACCTAGGCCGCACCAGACGACACCAGAATCAAACTAATGTCGTAGATTCATTCCAAGAGTATACTTTATTTTCAGTGTCCTGTGTGAAAGTTATATAAGAACATCAACGGCGACGTAGGTGCAGGATTGTGTGGTTTAGGCCGCATCAGTATTGTCAGTAGCAAAAACACCAGTAACGACCCACTTTTCTGTTTAGTTCAGTAGTGTTTTTGCTTCTTGGAAAAAGATGTGCTATTCTGTGCTGTGCTGTTCTGTGCAGTGCATCCTGCGTTAAGGGATTCCGATTCAACAATACTTTTTACTAGAGGTTGGATATGGCGTTGTCTCTGTCGACCTAGATTTAAGTGCAATAGGGAGCTGCATTTGCGGTATTGGCTACGGCTGGATGATATATTACTTTTGAAAATGCCGTCTTCTTTGGTATTTTCCTTTCTGTGGTTATAATTTTTATCCCTGGAATACTTGAAGCGTGCAGTTTAACTGCTACATGGTTAAGATATAGATGCACTCTCGTACATGACTGCAAGACATTATAGAGTTGTATAACAAATAGGGCAATGTGGAGAAAGAGAATCTAGAATGTAATGTAATTCAAGTGGACATCTTAGAATTGATATGGGCTTTCAAAATGTTCCTTTAACTGCCTTACCTTCAAAACTACAATTGCAATTGGAAATATGTAATGATATATTTGGAGAAATCACATCTGTTTACTGGATTAATATTGCACCTCTGTGAGTAGAAAGGTTTTGGTCTGTCAAGAGTCGTAAGTTTGTAACCATTTGAATCTTACCAAGATAACTACCTTGACGACTTTAATTATGTACGAGTATATGAAAGACTAGCTTCTGTTTTCTAGTCATTCAGGTGCTCACGAAAAGAACTGCTGTAGAAAATGGTTATCTACACTGCCAATATGATAATTCAGCTCTAAATGGAAAGAGAGGATAGTAAACTATAATGAACCTTTCAAGCTTACTTCTTGTGTCTGCTTTTTTGATTGCAAAAGTAAACAATGAGTGTTTGGGTTTTTAGTTCATTATAAGCCTCAGAGCGTGTAGCTCTTTTTTAAAAACACATAAAGCCTATCCTTAATGTTCCACGGGTTACAAAACAAGGTTATTTTCAGATATGTTTTCCGATATCCTGGTTTTCTATTTCTATTTCTGTGTTAAAAATATCAGATATCAAGATACGAGTAAACACTTGAATGACAGCACAGTTATACATCTTTAATGATGGCTTCACAATCATCTCTTCAAGTTATTGATGGCAACTGTTGACTTTCATTCTTTGAAATGAATAAACCATATAGACCGCATCTAAAGATAGAAACCTATCTGTCATCAGTTCACTATCCCACCACAGGTCACATACAAAATTATTAAAATACGAAGACCCTCGACGATTAATTTTGGACATCTTTTTAATATGCTAAACAACTGCTTGCTTGATAGCGAATGATTAAATTCTTAACTTATTTAACATTTCTCAAAAAACAGACAAGTAATGAAAAATCAATATTACTTATTCTGTTTATAAATGATTAACCACCAAGCTTTTGTCAGTCCGTGTTGCGTTTTCATTAAATCCATAAATAATTAAATACGTACTTGGCAACGTTTTGAAGCTATAACCAGGACGATTTATTAAATATAAAAGAGCCCCACTATTATGCGTTACTATCAAAGCTAACCCGCACGCTCTTCTTCTCTTTTACTTATTGCTTATCTCCCTTTATACTCGTTCACAGTCCTTAATAAACCGCTCGAAAAAATCTTGAAAATAGAACTGCTTAAAATAAATTTCACCCCATAAAGAAACTGATTGAGTGCCAAAAGACACATCTACTTCAGTTCAGTTAAATATCAACAACAGACCCAAGACACAAGTTACAAGTTCGAAGACGAACCAAATAGAAGACCAAGTGTCATCGTTTTCCAGCTTCCAACACGCGCAAAACAACAACCAAAGCGAGATCAAGAACGAGAACGAAAACGAAAACCATTTGCCATTTACACCACAATCTACGAGCAAATAATTTATCGAATAAGACGGAATTACAACGTCATCGAATTCTGTAGATTGAGTGAGGGTGGAGATATTTACTCCTACCATTTTGAATTCCACTCAACTTCCTTTCCTCCGGGTCCAGGACGAGCGAAGTCCGGACACAAAGTAGGTAGCTAGTAGCTTGTAGCTATAGCTACACAAAAAGACGTAACCCACCCACTCACACTCCTCTTTTCTCTTGTTGAATTCGTCTTAAATTCTTCCATCAGCTTTTAATGGGGATGTCAACGAAAGACACTCTGGCTAACTAACGCCCTCTACACAACATCCTACCCTGAACCCTACTACTAATACCCTTCCTGATGAATCACCTTTTAAATTCTATTGGATTTTTGCCCCGTGATATGCTTTAATTTGTCTATCTCTCCACACACCTTCTCTTTCCGCTTTACCTTGTCTGCCCATCACCATCTTCATCTCCATCTCAATCATCCATTCTCGTTTTCTATTTCGTCCTCGTTCTCGGAATCGGAATCTGTTTGCTGACGAATTAGACCCGAAACACATCTCCTCTCAGTCGAAACATAAATCCTTATTTTCTGTTCTTCCTCTGCTGGCAATGGCTTCTGCTTCAGCTTCAGCTTCGACCTGGCAATGGCGTACCCGGCTTTTCCGGTACCATAATGGCCCTCTTCGTCACTTTGCCCGGAGCTATGTTCAAGAAACATCTCATTTCCAACTCATTTCTGTCTTAAGGCGGGCATTCATTCAAATAGGCAGAAGTACAGTAGCAGGAGACAAAGGGTAAATGGCAGAGGGCTGAAAACCCCGTATTAGGATGTTGCTATTAAAAATCCTGTTTTCTTTAGTTGTAATTCCACTGATGATGCCGTGCAAAGGTAGAACTGTTTCGAATGAAAGAAAAGAAGAAGACAGCGGAGGAAAAAACAAAAAATAGGCAAAGAAGAATAAAAGGAACGAAAGCCACTTCCTTCCTCGGGAGCTTGTTGGAAATTTCGTATTCGTTTTCGGTTCGTACAGCAGGGTTAGAATTAAGAACGTTATTTTGCGATAGCGCGGTGCGCGGTGGTGCTAAGGTGGATGTTGTGCGGTGCAAAGAGACAAGCGGTGAAGAAGCCATTCGGAGAGAAGATGGAACGTTTTTAATTATACGCTGAATTACGCTTTACCAGGGGCTATAGGCAATGTGTAGTGTAAGTATGTATGCCACAGGCTTTGCTTTGCTTTCCTTTTCTTTTCATCAACAAGTCCCGAATATAGGCGTCAAGAAATACGTGTGCGCGTTTTTCATGCAAGGTGTGTAAATGATGAGCTGTTGACTCTTCTTCTGCTTCCCTAAACATGGACAGGGATGTGAATGGCGAGAATTTAGCACTTTTGGAATTTTTTGTAACACTTGTAAAGTCTATGAATTTATGTTTTCACATTTGGTTTTGTGTCAAAAACTTTTATCGCTATGACAAAAAAAGAGTGGATAAAGTAAAGGTTTTGAAATACAAAGATTAAAGTCAAAACTAAACGCATTCTGAAGTGATTTGGATGGAAACCTGTAGAAAAACAGAACATGCTGAAATTCTTCCCTAAGAAAACTTTGCATGAATTAACGATGAATCTTCAAATTGAAGCAGTCATAAATCGATGTGAAAATAAATGTTAAAGTTTGAGACTTGCAAGGGGCGAAAATTTAAATTATCCATCTGTATTAGTTCCCATACTTCAAAACTCATTGATTTTTGGACGAAAAATGGAAATGATTACAGTTTTGAAATATTTGCAACCGAAATTCCTTTTTTTATTTTTTAAGCAAAGAATTCAAATGGTCAACAAAATAAAAATAAAATAAAACTTTTCCAAGGGATTTTGTTATTTCGAACAGGTCAAGTTTTTGAAATACACTTCTTAAGAAATCTTTAAAAATTCATAATATACTAGTTTAAAGGCAAAGGTAAAACAGTTCTTATTGACAAATTTAATGATAATTTTGTAAAGTACAAATGTTTGTTTTCCAGTTATAGTTGAAATCTTTTTGGTATTTCACTTAAAATAAAAAATAAATTCGGTGGCGCAACAGTTTGAGAACTAGGGCCTAGAGACTGACAACTCTCAACCATTCCTGTGTTCGAGTACTGTTGCCAGGAATGGAAAGGACCTTTAGTTTGAAGCCGAATTCAAATGGCGGATTTGAGAAAGCACTTCTGATGACAAGAAATACTCTCGGAGAATTTGTCAATTCCTCGCTAGAGGAAGTACCAGTGAAAAAACTTTAGGTAGCATAGGTAGGGATCGAACCCAAGACCTCTCGCATGACAGTCCAACGCACTTTCACTTTCACTTAGTTTTCGAAAATTCTTATCATTATTATTATTAATGTGATTAATCTTTATTGGGCTCTATTTTAGGTTTTGAAAAACCTTGAATTTTAAACTTTCATTATTTTTCAAAACTAAGTTTTGGAATAAATTTTTGGGGACGTTTTAAGCAACGTTCTTAAATTCAAAACAAAAAAAACGTTCTTAACTTACTTTTCATATTTTTTGTATAAGTTTAAAAAACTTGGTGTGTCTTGTTTGGAAAACAAATTCGTTATCAGAACAAACAAATAATTTCAAACCGTTTTTGAATTGAGTTTTGTCAAGAACCGTTTAGGCATAAATCATTCAGTGATTCTATGAGGACTTTATACTTATGAGTATTTTTGAAAATTGTATGAAACAATGGAAATATTTAAAATGAGTAATGAGGTATTGAAGATGGTAAAATAGATTTTGAAAAACATCACTCATTTTAAGCAAACAAAAGAATGGTTCATGCATTTAAATTACTTGAAAGATATGATGTTTTTTTCGAGTTTAAAAATGAATTATCTCCAAAACTCGATGTGATACTGTGCAGCCAGATTTTATAATTGTTTTGTCAGTTATAAAAAAGTTTTGACCAGTGAATAAATTAAAAGTTTAAAAATACGAAAAATTAGCATTAGTATCTCTGAAACTAAATGTAAGATCAAAAACTTCGGTGTTTTGGACCTAGGTAACAGGTACTTATTGTAAGAACTTTAACTGTGGAGGCACCAAAACTTATTTTTGTTATTATCACATTTTTTAAAAACTTTTAAAAAGTTCAAAAAATTAAAGTTGTTTTTATTTTTAAACAATTATTTAAAATGTATTTTCTTAGTATTGGTGGAACCCCAAACTCTGCGGTTCAAGTGCAGTACCGGAAATAGAAAATCCCTCAGCTACGTTAAAGTGCCACACTCCTAGAGTCGAGTCGTCTTGCCATTATTTTTTAAATGTCTGTTAATCTTCTTATTGACTAGTTGACTAGGTTTTGATATTAATTGCTTGATGGCATTCTCGTGTTTTGGTTTGCAATTGTCTTAGCTTGAACTAAGCTTATAATCCATTGTTTTCACAAATTTCTTGGTGAAAGACTAATTTTTTTCCTACTGTAATCTTTATATCTGAATTCAATACCTTTTGGTGTCTATCTTTATTCTATAGAGTAGAAAGGTGATGTCTGTGCGGGTCTGGATGCCATTAATGCCCTCGAGTTTCATTCGAATACGTTTTCTTTAAATCCTTTGCATTTAATCGAATTGAATCCATCAATCAATCAGTCAGTGGAGGAGGGTGGCATTAACGTCGATGACGGTATATACACGAAGACTACAAACGGGTGGATCGGATCGTAGCATGGTGGTGGCATTGGCGTCAAAAGAGGCAGAGTCGAAGGTGGCAGCAGCTTCAGCGACATACCATGGAATCAAGGAGGCGGCTTACGTACTCTAATCAGTCGGATTGAAAACACTGAAAATGGTTGATTGGTTTTCTATCTCTGATGAATCTCTATATCTTTTTATTTTGTTTGTGTGTTCTTCATGCTTGCTGTGCTCTTGGGTTTTTATATCTTCTAGATATCTATCTATGTTCATAGGTATAGCTGTGGGAAAAGTAATGAGGCAAATCTAGGTTAGAATATGTATACATATACATGTATAGTGCGTGTTCGTCTTCGTATTATGAATCTATTAGAATAATGGGACTCGCTTTCGAAATAAAACCTTAGAATTATCTATGGTTTAACCATAGATATACACTGTGCTATATATATATATCAATTCCAATGTCAGCTATTTATATATATACCCACATTTAACTGTATATGAAGGTATACGGATTCCCTTTAGGTTGTGGTGGCCTTGTGGGATTGGACTCGGTAAACTCTTCTTCCACACAAGTTTCGATTTGGATTATTGCAACAAAACCTTGACATTGTTTCGAATTAATGGATGCACAGGTGTGAACTTTTAATCATTATTTGAACTGTGATAAAAGTGTGTTCTTTTTTTTTTCATTTAAGTTAGTTTAACATCGATTTGAATGAAAAAATATGTAAATTTTACATATACATAAATGCAATAGGCTGGAAAAGATAGAGTTTAATGTCTTAATTATGAATGCATGACATTTTATGATTGGAATCGATAAAAAGGTTAAACCTTTTCAGCTAGTTCAAAGTGCCTCAAAAGTCAACATTTGGATTTTTGTGCACATGGATTTAAAGAGGCTGAGAGTAAGAGTAGGTGTGAGTACGATCGTTCTAAAATATTTATTTTTAGGGTAGCTTTCGAGTTTAAGTAATAAAAAAAGTTTTAAAAATATCTCCCTTTCGCTTTTTTGCTCTTTATTCAATGCTTTATAAAAAGTGTTACAGTAATCGGATTTAGTTCAAATATACGCCGTTTTATTCGATAATCTGTTTCACAACTTCATAATACCTCCCTTGTAGAAGACCTATTTCTTATTTGTAAAGAACTCGGGCAGTCGCTTTCAACAAGCCTCTTTTGATATCAACTTTTTACCACCAAGGTCGTTCGCCTTGGACAGGAACAGGTGGTAATCACTTGCCACTATGATTGGGCTACATAGTGGATGCGATAAAATCTCCCATCTAAGCTCCCGTAGCTTCTGACGAGTCATCAACGAAATGTGTGGTGTGGCGTTGTCCTGGTGGAACATCTGGTGGAACACTGTTGGCCGACTCTGAACGCTTCTGGTCGATCGCCTGCTTCAAGCGATCCAGTTGTTCGCAGTCCATGGTAGAATTAAGCGTCTGGGCAATCCCACCAAACACACAGCAAAACCTTCTTGGCCGTCAATCCTGGCTACTGTTTGTATTCATCGGCCTTCTACTACATATTGTCGTATGTAATCCATTTTTCGTTGCTAGTCACCATCCGCTTGCAAAATGGTTCGAATTTGTTCCGTTTCAGCAGCATATCACAGGTGTTGATTCGGCCCAGAAGGCTTTTCTTTTCGTCCAATCAGCCTTCTGCAGATGGTTTAAAATGGTTTCCCATGATTTGATCGGTATACGTCGTCAACGGCCTTCCGCCAGCTGGCGTATCCATGGTGTCTTTTCCAGCGGCTCTCAATCATAGACTACCATCCCCCAAAACACACTTAATCTCACGAAACGTTGCGGATTTGCCTTAAACGAAGGAATTTCGGCGTTAGTAAACTTCATGTTTACACGTCTATAATTGTTGAACGCAATATCCAAACTAATTATACATAAGCGTCGTTTTGTAGGTTATTTGTAGTTTCTAAGCTGTCATGTGGTTCATTTTTATTTTTGATTGAAACTCAAACATAAATGAAGGCCTAATACCTTATTAGCTACTCTATTTAGACTGACTTTTTAAGCTTCATATGTCGAAGATATACTTGCTTAATGTGAGATGATTTCACAAAATATTGAAGCGATTTATCAATTTAAAAAGCTAACTTTGTGCTTAGCGATTATAGCGCCATTTTAAATAAATTTGAATTGCAAAATGGCCACATTAACTTTAAGTAATTCGCTTAATCAATTTTGACAGAAGTTATGAAACTTCAAAACTTTTGGTCCAAAATTTAGAACTGTTTGCTTATTTTCCAGCTGCCTTATTAAGAAGTGCCCAAATTTAATAAGAGTAATAAAAGAGAATTAGTTTTTGCTTTTGTTTAAAGAGGGTTAAAGTTTGTTACAGCAAGTAAAATGACTAATATTTACAGAGTTACTAACTATTGTTTCAGATTATTTCAAATTTTGCGTAAGAGCCCTTAAAAATAAAAAAAAAATAAGGGACGCAAAGTCCGATGAGAACTAGGGCTTAGTGACTTAAAACTCTCAATCATTCCTACAGCTTTAAGCCGAATATAAACGGCTAATTTAAGAAACCACTTTAAGTGACAAGAATTAATTGAAGGATTTGTGAATTCCTCACCAAAGGCAGTACCCGTGAAAAAACTTTAGATGGCACAGGCAGGGATCGAACTTTAGACCTCTAGCATCATCACGCCAAGGGTACTACAATCGCAAAATTATTATCTTTTTTTTTAATTTAATCCAGAATTTTTAAATGACTTTGTTTTTCGTTGACCAAAACCCCATTGATAATAATAATTAACTTTCTAATAGTTTTGTTTAATTAATTTAAATTCAATTACTTATAATTTATTGTTCTCAATTAAATTAACATACCTAACAAAAGAAGTCACATTAATGTTTATCTGATGTATACCAGTTGAATAAGAGTTAACTTTAATTGCAAATAAAGATCCTTCAACAATTCTGTTAATGAAAAGTATTTATCCGAATTAGATTGATATATGTACTCTATGAGTCCTTTTCGATTTATCATCATCATCATCAGAGATAGAAATGCATAGCCGTATGTGTATAAAAGATACATGCCATAGTCATAAATCCTTAAGGTAGTATAAGTAAAATACTGTGCGGTACTCGAAAGGTCACAACAATCGAATCTGATAATTATGATATACTTGTAGCAGATATACTCAAAGTACCAAAATTACATATGGATGGGGCTTGAAATAACAACAACAACAACACCAAATAGTCACCAAAAGTGATTTTCTTGTTATGATAATGTGTGGCAAGGATTGCATAGTGTGTCGTCCTCATGTGTCCTGGCTAATTAAAGTACCGTCTTAATGGCGAGAGTTTCTCATCTCAGATCTCAGGACAGTACTTCATATCTGCAACCAATTACAACTATACAACTTCTGGCAAATTATCTGATTCCTATTCTTGAACTCGTATGTACTCGAACGAGAATTGAGAAGCAACGAGTGTGGTTAACTGCCTTAGACATGGACAGGACAGGACATCCCCTTTTAAGGAGCTCTATAGTTCACATATGTAGGTACATAATGTACTCGTAAATGGATACGGTATACTTATATTGGCCTATATTCCATCTATCTATAAGTAGATAGCATTGACTGTTCATATCATGAATGTAGGTAGGTACATATATAATATACGGAATGTACTCATATTTTTCCTTAATAGATTCAGAATACTGCCAAACATTAAATTTTGAAATTATCATCATTGAATTTCGAAGGATAACGATGTGGCGGATATATAATGAAATATATGACAATAGAATACAAATGTTAGATGGATAGATAGCTACCTTGTACTTATATGCGAATTGTATATCCATCTATTCTATATATGTGCGATAAGAAATCACGGCTAAAAGCTAAAAGCATCATTCATTCGTCTAAGTATGAGCACTTAGGGGGATATAAACGAACATCGCTGCTGACGAAGAAGAAGATGAACATGATGACTATCCATCCTATCCTATGCTATCTTATCCTATCCTTCGCTATCCTGGCACAAGGATGACGAATATTTTATTCGTGTAATAGCACATCTCAGGTATTACATAAGCCACTTGGTTTTTATTTTTCCCTACTTCCTTCTGCGGATATAACATTCAAAAGAGATTTCCTCCCCATCTATATCAACCTACCTGTCTTCTACTATACCCCTATAGGTACCAACAAACCTCCCCTTTGGTATGTTGTAAAAACATTGTACAGGGGTACAGTATATCACATACCATAGGTATACGTTGTATCGTGTATTTTTTTTGTATATTTTTTAGTATAAAGTTTCCAGATTTTATTTTTATTTTCTTTATTTTTTTATTTAAACAAAAAATACTTTGTCATGGATGAAGACTGAAGAAGTTGCTATAGTCTCTATATCTTTTAGATTAAGCTTAACATAAAGTTGGTAGGTTACTTATATACGTGTGTATATATATGAGGTGGTATTTTGGGTTGCTTGAAGGATTTATGCCAATGGAATGGTTTTATTTAAAGGTTTCTTATTGTTTTATAGTTGGAAAATAGTGAATGTTTTGTTTTAGAGATATGACGAAATTTAATTTAATTGTATATTCATATAGTTTTTCTTTTAGAAACAAAGTATAAAGTTAGAGCATAAAAGGTTCAACTTTTTGAGTAAAACTATTTTTGAAGAATAGGAATTGAAGTTTGTCAATTTATAGAAGTGAGAAGAAAGTTAGAATGATTTACTTAAGAACTTAAAATTAAACACTTTTAAGATTCAAGCAGATTTATTTGATGTGTTCTTTTTTTTTGTAATAACTGAATCAGGTAACTTTTAGATTCCCAGAGAAGGTTCTTCTAATCGGTCCGAATTGTGATTTAACGTTTCCAACGCAGTATTGGAATCAACATGTATGGTTTTAAAAGATTATAATAACATCAAGATTTACAGAAATAACTTACAAAAATCCAGTCGTATTTTCCAAAAAGTCTGGTTTCATGGTTTTTATGACTGATCATTGATCAACAAAAGAATTCAAACATTTTACACCAACTTTTCTAAAGCTTTCGATAGATACAGTCACTACATCTTAATAGCCTAACTATTTCTCACGTTATTTAACTTTCTCTTTGTTTTATGTTTGCTGATGAAATTATGTTGCTAAAATGTATTAAATTAACATCTTATCGAATTCTTCTTTAAAATAATTTAGATAATTTTCTTAGCTAGTGCTTTGCACATCAGTTACATCTAAATGTGATAATACAAGCTTTGGTCGTAACTTTGAATTATCAAACTTTACTTTTAATAAATGGTGTCTGTCTTCAAATAGTCTTCAAAAAAAGGATCTCTGATCTGAAACTAACTTTTTTTCTCAACGTCAACTTAATTGTAGCGAAAGCTAACCCCATACTTAGTTTATATCTCGTAATTTCAAAGAAATTTCTGGCTTTTTACACTCAAGGCGTTATATGACTGCTGTGTCAGATCAGAACTTGAGTATTGTTGTGTAATTCTAATTGACTTGAACCTTCCAAACACGATTTACTAGAATAGCAGTATGTTGATTAAAACGGAATATTTTTTGAATGTCTTCATACGGTAGAGAATGTAATCCTTTTAAACCTTCAACAAGATATCGACTTCAGAAAAGACTCTCAAAAAAATTGAGTAGTTTACCATAGCAGTTTCAAAAAAAAGGTGAAATGTTGGTTAACCCAATATATCTCACGAACCAATAAAGCTAAAGACTTGAATTAAATTTTATATAATGTATTGTAACTTGATACTAAACTATTATTTTTTTATAAGATCCAATTAACGTTTTTTTTTAATGAAAAAAAGAGGCTGGGATGCGACCCACACTGATAACTTCCCATCCCGTCTGTCGATTTGTTTTCCTTAAAAGTTTGTCTTTATATACTCGAATCAATTTTTACCCAAAATTGATTTTTTACTTAAATATCTTTTTAAAAATTTGAGATATTGGCTTCAAATTTATTTTATTTTATACAAAATATTGTTTTCACCATTCGGTTCAGTGTTGAGACAACTCGAATTGACATTTCTCACAAAGAATAAAAAACTAACATAAAAATAATAAAACTTGGTAAAAATGTACTTTCGACTCAAATATCTTTTCAAAAACTAAAAATATTGGCTTTAAACTAATTTTATCTTACAGAAAATATTTTTTTCGACATTATTAGAAGATATTAACTTCAAATTAATTTCAAGCTTCCGATTTGTGTTTGTTTATATAAGAAATAAAACTTTTAAGAAATGCTACTAAAATTGGTAAAAAATGTTTTTCGACTAAAAATCTCCTAACAAAAATAGATTTCGAATCCAAACTTATTCATTATATGCAAAATATAACAATCCAACTATCGTGCAATAGCCCTTACGTCCCTTCTTTCCAAGGTCATGAAAACGCTGATTAATTATCAGTTTAAGAAATATCTTGAAGAACGGAAGGTTTTCGTAGCAATAGGTTCACTGGTGATCTCATGGTTTATCTCACTGAGCAGTGGAATAAATCTTTACATCGTTTTGGAGAAAGTAAGATTATTGCACTTGATATTTTAAAAGCATTTGATAGAGTTTGGCACCAAGCTCTCTTATCGAAAATTCGTGCTTTTGGCATTGATGATTTCTTCGTTGGGTTAGAAATTACCTTTCGGACTGTTCAATTCAGAAGTGTTGGAGGGGTTCAAATCTGATATTCACAAAATAAACGCTGGTGTGCCCCAGGGCTCCGTTTTGTTTCCGACGCTCTTCCTTATGAAATCTTTTGTCTAAACCTTCTAACCCACTAAATTGTTTTGCGGATGACAGTACCCTCAGATTTTCATATTCGTTTTTAAATTCTCATCCTTGTCCTTCGGATGTGGAACTTCAACGGCAGCGTATGATAAGCTCATTGTACAATGGGGAATCGAAAACCGTGTAGAATTATATGCTTCAAAAACTCAATACTTTCTCCTGTCGTTGAAGAGTAACCTACCTCCGATGCCGCTATCCATGAGCGGCACTTGCATCGAGGAAACTAATCAACTTTCAGTACTCTGTATGTATATCACAGATCACCTCTTATGGAATGATCACATATTCGGTATTGCAAAAAATGCTGCTAGGTGCTTAGGATTTCTCCGGCGGTGCAAGATATTTTTCACCCCTTCTGATCTGGCTGTAATTTACAAGCCTTCTTTCGTCCAAAAATTGAATATAAGTCTCATATTTGGGCAGGTGCCCCTAACACAAGTTTAAGTATTTTGGACAGGATCCAAAAAAGATCTCTGAAAATGATAGGCAATAGAACTATAACCGAAACAATTACGTCACTTGAACACCGCCGAAATGTTTCATGCCTTTCGTTGTTCTACTGATAAATGTTTTTATGAACAGTGTTCCGTCAAATTAGGCAGTTGTAATCCCCCCTTAAAAAAAATCTGCCTTAATACTCAGTTTTACCCGCACATCGAGAATGCTTTACCAAAATCTGTGTCTCCTTATCATTTGGATATTCAAAACTTTCTCCTCTTTAATCCTTCCCTATTTACCTAAAGCTCGCACTGTGTTTAAACTTTAAACATGTTAAGGGTATTAGTAAACCCTTGAGTAAAACAGGCAACTTAGTATGTAATTACATTGGTATACTTTTAAAAAAATCGAGTTGACAATTT